>NC_056727.1:744463965-744671465 GCF_019279795.1 Protopterus annectens
TATAATGGTTAAAGTCTTCACCTTATAGCTGCAAACTACAGGATTTAATTCTGATATTGGATTATTGTCTAGGCTTAAAATGATCCTTCGTGGCAGTTAGCCCAGTATTTGGCTATGAAAAATGGAACACCATGAGGGTAACATCATTACAAGCACTAAGATTAAATAGTTATACACTAACAAAATAATGAACTTTATACCAAAGACAAAATAACTGTTTATAAAGACAATAGATGGAAATGTTTCAGTGTTGATGTACTCTTCAAGTGTCAAGTGTCATGTTAAAATACAAAACATAAGCTAAAAACAAACTCCAAAATGGCTAGTGAATTCAGTTTATAAAGTTTTATTTCTCTAAGATCTTTTGTTCGTATCTTGTGAAAGGCATTTTGAGAATAAAACCTCTCAACAACAGCAATACTTTAAACATTTAAATACTTTATTTTAATTCACAAGTTCTCAGGTAAATTGGAAAACACCAGAATAAATATAAAATAAATTATAATATTTACAGCGTGAAAATGCTACACATCATAAAGCTTATTATTAATTTTAAGAAACATTTGATGAAAATAGTCTTTAATATTTGTTATTTTCTAGTATTAAGCGTATTCTGCCACTCATATCCTTTCAAGGAGGAAGTTCAGATTTTCACCTCACACATCCAAATATATACTATCAATAACAAGGAAAATTTTATTTTAAAAGTTACTGCACTACTGTGAATGCTTTAACAAGGCATCATTATGGTCTCTATTGTGTACAGCATGTATATGTTAAGTTTACTGTGACAGCCTCCACATCATTTTGCTGATACAGAAGTTACCTCACCCCTAAATGCATCAGTATATGCTACATATTCTATACGGTAATGACACATTGTTGTTGTAAAAGACAAGGCATGAGTTCAGTAAAAAGTGAACTACATTAAAGTACCTTCAGTGATGCCAAAGTCTACACTGCTATACTCCTTTTGTTCTAAAGTGACTAACTCCAGTACTATCACACTGATGTTTCATTAAACTTTTTAAATTACAATAAGTTTAATTTATTTAATTATATCTATCATCAACATCTAACAAGTGAACAAAATTACATAAATAACATTCTCCTGTCACAAAATGGAGCACAGTATATAAATAACATTCTCCTGCCACAAAATGGAGCACAGCATATCCAACATATAGACATATACATTACCTTAATGCATTCAGGCTAAAATCTAATTATATCTGTGCTAAGATTTCTATTACAGAGTTGCAGAAAATAATTATTTAATAGCAAACATGTTTTATTAGTTTAAATCAAGCAGAAAACAATATCAAAAAAGTAAGTATGCTAAGTGACATTCTAAGAATAACAAAAAACATTAGCATTAATGATGATATACAGAAAGGGTTTTGAATTATAGAGGTATGTCCAAAATACTATATATTTATTTGCTCATGTGTCTTAATACCATCAACTTTTCTTCAATCAGAGTTGAGCTTATTTGTTCTTCTAAGCTAGGAACTCCAACACAGAAGCAAACTCATCCTAAATGGCCAGCTTTCAGGTACATGTGAAAGATGCTCATGCACTTGAAGGCATTCCTGTAAAAAGAACATTTATGATTGCCCGTAAACATTCACCTGGTCCAGAAGGAAGAAGACATACATTCATTTGGGATCTTCAGCTAATTCTATTGAGTGAATGGACGCTCCTGGGCACTTGTGATGTATAATCAAAAAATGAAGTGCAAAGCAACAGGCTACAAACCAAGAATAACAAATTCAGTTCCTTATTATGGGATTAAAAAAGTAAAATTAACTGCTTTCAATCCTCATAGGGAGAAAATGGATTTAAAAGGACAGAGTATTAGGTGGTGGGAATGACCCCTGCATTTGAGAATTTACAACTAGAAATGAATCATTTGGAAAATATGCTTATTGACAGGGGATACCCTAAAGTAATGTTTGAAGAGATTATTAATGGAGTAAAAGGCCAATGGAGGACTGAATGAGGGTATAGGCCCCTTAGGAATAGAAAAAGATCCATCAGTTGCAGATTTTCCTTTGGTAAATTTGAAAGAGCCTGAGTAGTGTCATACAATGAATGTTCTCAGCCTATTAAAAATATCTGAAATAACTGGACATTTTTGTGAGGAAATGAAGATATTTATAACAGGCTTGGAAGTGAATCAGTATTCATCCATAGGACCATACCCAATTTTAAGAAATTACTAGGAAAACAAAAGATTAATTCAGAAACGGAAAGTAGGAATGAAGTGATAATGAAATGTGGGTTCTATAAACAGTACCTATTTGTTTTGGAAGAAAGGCTAATTACTTTAATGGGATGGGGGTCTAAGCTGCTTTTTTTAAGGCAGGGAACTGTGCTACAATAGGTCTTGGATACCTAGCAAAATGTTCTGGATGTCAATTTTTTAGGTTGGGAAAATGGAAAGAACATTGAGAAAAAGAGTGTATGAGCACAATTATGATATTCAGAAGAAACATTTTAATAATCCCCTTGCCAAACACACAAATGCCATTAAAAATATAATAAGTTTTATTTTGGGATTATTGAGAAAATTGAAAAAAAAAACAGGGGGCAGGGAGTGGGAACATTTCTTGGAATACAGAGAATGGTTATGGTAGCTTAAATTAAATGCTGCGGCACCCCCAAGGTTAAATAAGAATGTCTCAGTGCAATCTGCTTTAAAGCTAAGAGCTGTTAAATTATGATTAAGTGAATTGCAGATGGTGGTAGCATTGTTTATTCTTAACAAATGCCTGGGTATAGTGGATTTTTTAAATGACTAGTATTTAATGTCTTTAATTGAATTATGTTTATATTACTCTGTGTTCTCCGGTTCAATCCTTGGCTGGGGTGCCTTCTGTGTGGAGTCTGCATGTCCTCCCTGTGGTTGCGTGGGTTTCCTCTGGGTGCTCTGGTTTCCTCCCACATCCCAAAAACATGCTGTACGTGAATTGGACACTAAATTTTCCCTAGGTGTGAGTGCATGCATGTATGTGCCTTCTGTGGAAGGTTGGATGCTGGGCTGGCAACTTGACACCGTAAAACTCCACTGCCAAACAAGAGCAGGCAAAGTGATCTGTTGTGGCGACCCCTAACTGGGAAAAGCCGAAAGAAGAAGATGAAGATGTTTATATTACTCTGTATATTTAATGTATTTGAGGGGTTTTGTTTCTTTAAAAGTGTTGTCTTGTTATGATGAATTGCTATGTAAGGAAGTGATATATTAAGGTGTGCCATTCTGGTGAAGCCTACCCTCCATGAGGGACAAAAGTGGTAAATTTTATGTTTTTATCCCATAATAAAAGACTGAATTTGTGATTCTCAGTTGTAGTCCATTACTTTGCCCTTCATTTTTATTTTTGTTCTTAGTAGCTGCTGAAGTGCTAAGCCCAAGTTTTTAAGGTTTAAGCACTTGTGATGTAGGCCATCAGTGAAGCAGGTCATTGAATGAATGCTCAGCCCCCCAGGTGACCCTTTGCATCGTTGCCCCTCCTTAATGGGATTGTGACCTGCTGATTATGCCATGTCACCTTGGCAGTTTTTGTATAATATTTGGAGACGCAAGAAAATAGTGCCTTGATTGCTTTTTTCATAATTTTTACATTTAGATTTAGTCACCATAAAGAAGAGGAAATATGAAATATCATTTTTAACAAGTTATGTGGATTTAGTATAATGAAATATACTTATATGCTGGATAACTGTTGCTTCCTGTTTTAAAAAAAACATAAAAACATACATTTAATCTCTTTCTCTGAAAAAAATGAGATAAAAGTGGCAAGCTATTCTACTTCTGTGATTAAACATCATGATGCACTTTCCTTTTGCTTTGTACTTCTAGAAGAAGCGACTCACCTTCATCTTCATTATACAGATTAATCTCTAAGCTGCTCTAAAAAAGAAGCAATTATGTAAGTAGACACATACCACGACAACAAACGAAACACACAAACACACAAAAACATACTCAGAGGCTCTAAATAAAAATCTGCCTAAGCAGCAGAGACCTCCAAAGCAGACACCCAAGCAACCACTACCCCAAAACAAAACACATGCAACACATAGCTCACAAAGCCAGTGTGCCGAACAGTCACAGCCCTTAAGGCTAAACAACACACATGATACACTTGTAATAGGTGACTCTATCATCAGGCACACTGACGTCCTGCTCACCAGGCTGAACAAGGAGAAGGTCACGGTGAGCTGCCTGTCGGGCGCTAGTATCCGCCACATAACACAAGCACTCAGGTCACTCCAAGGCAAGTACAAATGTGACTCAGTCATTGTCTATGCTGGTGTGAATGACCTGAGACGTACCTCCCTGGACTACATGAAAAGAGACATAGAGGAGCTCTCAGAGCATGTAGCCCAGGCCGGTATGACCCTGACCTTGAGTAGCATCTTACCCTCACCAAGAATGATTCCACAATATGAAGACAAGATGATCAATTTCAACAATTGGCTTAAGTATTGGTGTCATTCAAAGGGGATCCAATGCCTGTCAGCCTGGGATGACATGCTCAATAAGCCACGATGCTTCACTAGTGTATCCCTCACTGGTAAGATCAGACCATAAACTAATCTCACTGGATATTCACATCCCAACCCCATCCCCTGCCCAGAAAACCACAGTGAAAAACTTCTCTAAAGCAAATTTCACACTCTCAAAACTGATGTGGAATACTTCAAAGCCTCCAGGCCTGTGGAAAATACAGCCCAGACCGCAGAATCCTTTATAAACGCATTCTATGAACACCTTCGGGAATGCATGGATCATGCAATCCCAAATAAAACCAAGACCCAATCCTCCAAAGGCAGGCGTCCTGTCTGGTGGACCCCAGCCATAAACAAACTATACAATAGAAGGAGGAAGCTACTACATGATAGAGCAAAATCCCAAAAAGGGAAGGCATCTCTGATCAGTAGTAGCAAAAAACTACGGGCACTCATAAAATTGTCTAAGGCCAGCTTTGAGAGAAAAATTGCACAGGACACTAAGGATAATCACATGGCTTGCTTTAGTTATGTTAGGAACCTGGGTGGGAATTTCCAGATATGCTCAGAATTAGTCCAAAATGACAAAAAATACACCGAACCCACAGACATTGCCAACATCCTAGCTGACAGGTTCAGTGCAAACTTCTCCCCCCCCCTCCCCACCAAAAGGGCAAATATCTATCCCAGCAGAGTGCTGCCCCCCTGACATCTCAGATGCTCAGGTAAGAGCCGCCCTCTCCAAAGCAAAAAACACAGCATCAATGGGACCAGATGGTGTCCCGGGCTGCGTCCTACATGAACTCCAAGAAGAGCTAAACCCAAACATAAAACTATTGTTCATTCTCAGCCTTACTACAGGATATGTACCCAAAGAGTGGCGTACAGCAACAATGGTCCCTCTCCAGAAAGGTGGTGACTCAACGGATCCTGGAAACTATCGCCCCATAAGCCTGACTAGCTTGGTCTGCAAAGCTATGGAAAGGATCATCATGGACCTCATAAATAAAGATATTGGGGACCTACAGACACTGGATCCTACCCAGTTCGGCTTTGTTAAGGGGAGATCCTGCCTCTTAAACCTGGTCAATTTCTTTGAAACAGTCACCAAGGCCATTGATGAGGGGAAGGTGGTCCACACAGCCTACCTGGACCTCGCAAAAGTCTTCGATTACAATACCGCACTCGGGCATTATAGATAAGCTCATCAGCTTAAATATAAACCCCTATGTCACTAGATGGGTTGCAAACTGGGTCAAGGACAGAACCCACATGGTTAGAATTGCTGGAGCCACGTCAGACTCCAAACCAGTTACAAGTGGCATCCCACAAGGCTCAGTCCTGGGACCTCTCTTGTTCGGTATATATTTCTCGGAGGTACAGGCTAACACGGAAGGACTGTGGCTGACCAAGTTCGCAGATGACTGCAAACTAGGCACCATAATCGACTCCCCAGTCGACACAAGCATCCTACAAAAGGGCCTCAAATAAACAGGCAACTGGTGCCAGAGCCATGGCCTCAAGCTAAATGCCAAAAAGTGTATAGTCATCCCCTTTGGCAAAAACAAAGTGCCCACAAATTACCACATAGGTGGTAATCCATTAAGTATGGAAGAAGTAATTAGGGACCTGGGGACCCAAGTTGATAGCAATCTCTCATTTGAAAACCACGTGGCCAAAGTGGTTATTAAAACATTTTATATAGCCCACCTAATCATGAAGAGATTCACATCTAGATCAGGGGAGGTCATCGTGCCTCTTTACTCATCCCTCATCAGGCCCATAATTGAGTACAATGCCCCTTTTGGGGTGTACCTTACCAGACACCTGCAGCAACTGGAAAGACCCCAAAAGTACCTCACCAAGAGGATCAAAGGGCTCAAACAGATGCCATATGCTGCCCAGTTAAAGAAACTCCAGCTCTACTCAGTGGCATACCGCCTGCTCAGAGGAGATCTGTGCCTGACGTATATAGCCATGTCCAACCCGGAATTAATGGACATGCTGCACCTCAGAAAATCCAAATCCCATCGAGCTACATGCTCGAGAGACTTGAACCTCAGCACTGAAATAAATAGAACATGCTGGAGGGACAGATTCATAACCCAGAGACTCCCTTCACTCTGGAATAAAATCCCAGTCCAGGTTAGGCAGAGTCCCTCATTGACTCTCTTCAAGACGAATCTTGATGAGTGGATGGGAGATCGTAGGTTTACCCCGGGTATCACTTCTGTGTCACTGTTAGACAGAGGCACAGTATACTAACCTCGAAAAAGGGCATAGCAAAATTCATTTAAAATGGGTGGCGAAAGCCAAACACACTCTGGCTAGGCTTATAAATGCCCTAGGGCAGATAGCCTAGTATGAACCTATGAACCCATGAACCTATGAACTGCTTCTGTAAAATAAACATTACCATGTGAAATATTATTGAAATTGGATGGACTCTGAGCAAAGACTGAAATACAATCATTAAAAATATCTATGAACTAAACTTTATTATGTAACTGTGCTAGGAAATTCACAACAAATCCCTGGTTAGTTAAATACCGAAAACCAATGATGCTAATGAGGACAGCTGGTCTAAACAAGAGCTGGTAAACTGAATAAACTGCCAGCCTAATAAACCAGCATGCTGCCTTGCCTGAATATAGTACAAAGTGAAAGTCCTGGCACACTCTTAAAACAAAAAAGAAAACTCCACATGAGAAGGTCTACAAATTTTGAGATGATGTGTTTAGTTAAAAGCTTGCTGTTTCTTGCAAAAATAAGACAAGAGTGTATAGAAACCACAGGAAACATATTTTAACAAAATTGATGTATAATAGCATAGATTCCTTGTATTTTAAATTGTTATATCCACTTCTGAACCATAGTCACCTGATTCTTTTGTATACTCCACAGCAGTACAATATATAGGATGGCAGAAAACCTGAAGAGGACTAGATCCCAGGGCCATCGGTATATGTGGTGTCTATATCGAGTATGATAGTTACTATAGAATTAACTTATTCAGAAGAGGCTGATTCTGTTGCTTACTAATTATGTACTTACCACACACTGGGCCTTCATCTTCCCCATCTTCACACTCATTGGTGAAATCACAAACTTGTTCCAGCTTGATAATTGTCCCATTCCAGCAGCTGAAGGAGCCGTGTAAGGTCATTCGAGAAGCTGAAGAAAATCCTACATGGAAATCAGATAAAATTATTAGTCATGAGTTCATCCAGCCACTGGGTTATAGTAGCATAAGTCTGAAAATAATTTGTAAAAGAAGTGTTGGTTATTCTGCTGTTCTCAGTGATCTCTTTCATAAGGATAACACGATGAACATGGATAGATCAGCTCTGAAAGACGTGAAATAGTACCGCAGCTAGAAAATGAAACAGTTCACTGCTGTATCCATTACCAAATAAATTATTCCCATCACCAATGAACACAGTGGATTTGGAACTCTTTTCATGCTGCATATGAGCCGCTGAGTTGAGGCAACTGAAATACCTGAAGGCTGGTTATAAATGTACCTCTCAGCTCTCCAGATTTTCACAGAATGCCCAGATTTTATCTCATATTTTGGTCTGTTCTTCATAACAGTTGGGGTCCTGGCAAATCATCAAGGATTAAAGTAATTAAATAATGACTATACATTTGAGTTTCAAACTCCATATCCTTTAGAAAATATATGCTATTGCAAAACACATTATTCTAGCATATTTCTAAGTTTATAAGAGAGATATTTAAAATCTGTCCCTGATTTGGGGTCTTGGTCCTCCAATTATTTTTAGCTTCATCCAGATTTCTTGCATTTAGAATTTGAGAAGTATGCATATAAAAAAAGAAATAGTCATGATTGTACCTGCAAAATCTGAAAAATAAAAAAAAGTACAGATTAAAATAATAAGAGGTGCTGATTGGCTGATATGAAATGTTTTGGACCATTACTGTAGTACTATGATACTGAGGCACTAACGGCTTCTGTAATTGTATCATAGAAAAAAAAAAGTGCAATACAAGAATGACTATATTCCGATATAAGGAGCTCTGTTTTCTACAGACAGTGTGAATAGTTAATAGAAATGCAGAACCTTTAATGCAGTAAAATGCACTAAACTGAAACTAACTATATACATATATGTCAATGCTTTATTTTATGTTACATGTATCACTCATGTATTGTGAAATCAAAATCTGTTATTTTATGTAATTCCTCAACAGTATTTCCATTATGTGGAGCTTTTCTCCATGGGTCTCCACTGAAAATGGACTTTTTGTCCAGTCCGACTTTCCCAGTAAACAAATCTAAAATAAAAATAAATAAAATATACACACACACACACACACACACACACACACACACACACACACACACACACACACACACACACACATATATGCACATTCTCATTAAAATTATGTGACATAATTTGATGAGGACATTCCTACTTTAAACTATGTTGTCATAGTCTTGTCTCAGTAACCATACTGTCACTAGTTTAATATATTACATAATAATATCAAGGTGAGGTATTGTATTATTGCATATACATTCAGCACTTCAGAGAACACATATTAAGTATGTAAACTTAAATATAACCATAGACTCATTGCTGTACCTGAGTTTCCAGCCTGGCCTTCACATTGCATATCGCCAACCAGTGAAAAGCCCATCAGTTATGTTTCAATGGGTCCACTTCTAAATTTCGAGATCCTACAATCTCGACTTTCAGTATCCCGAAGCCATAATGTCGGGATTGTGAAATCTGGAAATTGCAAAATAAAAAAAAAAAAGATGACAACATTTAAAAATATGTGTTTGCAGGGCCCTCCTGCACCCACCACACCCCCTGCAATCTAAATATACTAATTCTGAGAACACTCTACAGTGAAGAGAACAATAATGTCAATCGCTATACAGTGCGGAATGGGAACGTTATCATTCTCTTCAATATAGTGCGATCTCGAAGTTAGTATATTTAATTTTCAGGGGGTGTGTGGGGGGTGCAAAAACATGTTTTTAAATGTTGTCTTTTTTTTGGTTTACAATTTCAAGATTTCACAATCTCGACATTATGGCTTTGGGATATTGAAAGTCGAGATTGTGGGATCTCGAGATTTCATAGTGGACCCATTTCAGTCTCTGAGGTATCACTCACTGCTTATTTTGTGGCATTAAACGCCATTAGGGGGACCCTTTGGGTCTGTCTACTTGCTCCCTGTTTATAAGGTGGATGTGGAGAGGTACAGGTTCCTTAAATGTACTATCTCCGTAAACACTAGATACATTTGTACTTCACCATGCCTATCCCATCATAGTCATATCCACTTATCCTTGACTCCTAGCTGTAGCTCTGCCTCTCTTGATGTATATCCCCACAGTTTTCATTATGCCCTTTGGGTAACATTTTGAAGTGTCAGAACCTGCTAGAGTGAATCCCTTTTCTCAGAGGTATGGCAATCTGAAAGACTGAATGGCCAAAAGATTGGATTTACATTTAAGTCCAAGATGCCATTTCTCTGAATATTCGCTTCTCTCTGAGGTATGCCAATCTCAGAGTTGGTATGTATAAGTCAGGTGGTGTGGGGGATGGAAGGGGAAGGAGCATTAGTTTTATGGAGAGGAGTGATCTTTAAGGCTCGCTCTTCTCCTTTGTTTTTGGTCATTTTGTTCGGCATGTCGGCACCTGGAATTTCAAATGCCAACATGTCAATAGGGAGCCCCTGCTTTGTGTTGATACTTTTGACTTCTTCTCACAATACATTGTCTGACTTTTGAATCAGATGACTTTATCTCTGTAAATGCAACATAACTGATGCGGCAACTTTACTGAATAACATAAAAACTGAGAATGTCATCCTTCCATGGTTATTCATGCCATACTACACATATGCACTATAGTTAGAACTACATGTGATCAGACATTCATTTCCAATAATTTTCCTGTTTGACCTTTTCTGTGTCTGTATCCATGACCACTAACAAGCTTACCAATCATGTTGTAGCACACAGGACATCACCTCCTGCTTGCTTTATGTCCACAGAGTACCACTAGTGGGAGCCTTTGGACACATAACTTGAAGTTTCTCTCTGCACTACCAACCCAAGTCACAACCTCCTTTGTTTCTTTCTTCCCCCTCTACTTAGGCCCTAACGTCACAGGGCAGTACTCCAGCGCTTCCTGCTCCCCTTCCCTTGTAAATCACTTGACAGTGTAAATAGATAATGGATAGCTCTCCCAGTGGTATATCTGCATAGCCCATTCCTCTATTTTCTGTTACTGGTTATGTAACCATGATTTGCATGTTCTTGGGCATACAAGTTGTGAACTGCAAAGCTTTTCCAAGATGTTCCATGTTCTAGATGTTTCTAGTCCATAGAAGACCAAATTATTTCTGATGGCATCATACTATAAGGATTTCTATATCATCTCAAATGGCTCATACTCATTGTGATTTTATAGCTATCACTGGCTTTACTGAGATCCTTTAAAAGTATAGAAGGTACTGGTGCATGAAAATCTTAACTGACAGTTATATTTGGTGGATTTATGCTGTGACTCATACAATTCATATCCAGGATCTCTTGAAAATCACATTCAGTGATGTAAGCCAACATATATTATTTACTTTAATTTTTAAATGTATTTATTTATTGGTCAGGAATACCTTATTGACATTTATATCTGAAACATAGTTTTGCTATAAGAAAATCATAAATGCCACCGCAGCTGAGTCATTGTTGTTCATAGGTAATTAGGCATGCAGTCCAGGAGACCATTGAAGAGCCTAGCCCAATTTACCAATATCACTGAATGGTTAAGTGACTTTCTTAAGGTCATGCAATAAACGAATGAGAGAATTAAACTCTGTTACAGAGGGAGCAGCTTTTTAACAACTTCTAGCTTTAATCCTCTATGCTAACTGCTTGACTTTATTCCATTTAATGTCTTAAAGTACCACAAGATGATATCTTTCAAAAGGTTATATCTGCATGTGAGGTTGCCATTACGGCTTGTATTTTCAAATAACTTTAGATCATTGAATGTTTTGCCTTTCTCATTAGCACACTATTCTACATTTTGGTGCAAAGACTGTGAAAACAGCTCCATGACAGTACAAATCTCTTTTTTCACACCACAGTTTGCCACTCGTGGCACTGGACTTTTGTTCCACATTACAGTGTATTCTTAACTTTTTTTCACATTACAGCTTGGAAAGAGATTTTATGATATTGCATTCTGCATGTGTTATATAGTTTGAAGATCATACACATCTACAGATATGTTTACTTTACCATTCATTAAACAAACTCTAGGTTTGCATTATTTAAACTTTTGTTTCTAAATAGTTTAATCTGTACAGGTTTTTCTGCATTGTTTCATTAACCCTAGAATTAATCTCTGACTGTACAGTCCTTAAACATGTTTTCAAACAGTTCTCTTTTTCTGCAGATTCAGGTACAGAAAATTGCTGTTCTGTTTGTAATGCTCACTCTTTCAAAGTACTGGCTACCCCATCTGTGCCACGTAAGTAAAACAGTGTTGTTTTACAGTTTTGTATTATTTCAGACGTTTGACTTGTAAAGTATTTTCTGCATTATGTCAAATAATAGACTTTTCATGAATAACATGTTCCTTTGTTTGAATGTTTTTTTAATATAGAGCCAAACATATTCATGACAGTTTTCTTTTGTCCTTATAAAATCATTTGCCAGTGTCACTATTCCCAGATACTGTATACTATTTTTAACAACTTTTTCTATACTTGTCTCTGTGTCAGCATTCACCACCAGCCTTGTATTTCAGGCCAGCACTTAGAGATATTTATACTTCCAGACTTTTCCATGGACTGGGTTGTGCTCTTAATTCACATTTTTTCTGAACTGGACAGTGATAATGCGATCATTATACTTTGCATTATTTTAGCTATATGTTCCACACTTGTGTATTTCTATCAGCAATTTCACCATCTAACTTGCATCTCATTATAATAAGTAAAGATATGTTTATACTTGCAGAATTTTCTGTGGACCTGATTTTTCTTCTTGGTTGGCATTTTCTTCTTGTCCAACAATGTGCAACAAATTAACCTTTGTATTATCTTTGACATTTTCTATAACTATCTCTTGCATGAGCAGTTTTGCCAGCAGACCTTTGTTTCATGCTCACTTATAAACAGACATTTATACTTCCAGATTTTTCTGTGAAGCTGACTTTGAGTTCTTGGTTCACATTTTCTATCTTTCACAATAAAAGTGCAATCATTGACAAGCACTGTCTCAGATTTCAAAAGACTCACTTTCAGTGTAAGTGAACAATTACATTCAGGGCAGGTTGACAGCAGGTCTTTTAGAATCAGGTCCCTGTAGTAAGCCTGTTTATAGATATGCCTTAACCCGAAGCAAGTCACTTACACTGAGAACAAGTTTCTCAGAATCAGGTTAGACTTACGACAGCAACTCTTTTGGAATATGGCCCATTGATTTTTTATCATGTTTTCTAGAAATTTGAAGCATTTGTTTGTAAATTTTTCCAGCCTCAACAAGATGTTATTATATTTGCTTAGAGTATTGTGCAACTCTTGTTTCAAATATGTTATTAAAAAAAACTAAAAGCATCTGTCTAGTAATTTTAAATACTAAAATTATATTTGCCTATGCATATTTACCGTCGGCCTAGGATATGTTTTGCCCACATTCTCTACAGTGTTATCTAACAGTATGCCAATGCTGTCCTAGGGAGTTATATTTATGAAAACCTTAAATTTAATTATATCTTTTTAGTGGATAAATAAAACGGTTTTTCCAGATCCTTTTCAGGCATGACCTATGTCACAAGAGCTTATGACCAAGGT
Source organism: Protopterus annectens (assembly GCF_019279795.1). Classification (NCBI taxonomy): domain Eukaryota; kingdom Metazoa; phylum Chordata; order Ceratodontiformes; family Protopteridae; genus Protopterus; species Protopterus annectens. Next base: position 744,477,331 of record NC_056727.1, read on the forward strand.
GACCATTGAGAAACTCAAGTCATATTTCCCAATACTGAGGTAGATTAATAGTGTCTTCCATTAAGAAGATTCCCTGCCCCACATATTTAAGATCAGCTATATGCTCATCAGAAGGTTGCTATGGAAACATTGCACTTGGTAACATAAGTGTACAATCAAGTTTTAATGGTGCTTTCTCAATTTGCAGTGATTAGGTATAGAGTTTTCTCCCCATTTCCTTATCCATTTTTATCTGCTCAGAAATATTGCTTTCCACATGATGATGATGATGATGATCTGACTCAAGACTACCCCTCTTGGCAGTTTAGAGTTGAACAAATAGCTAACATATTCTGTTTCTTTTTAACTTTTTTATTAAATCTCTGTGTCAAATGTAGCTTGTAAGCCAACTTGTTCTCTCTTGGTAACTGTTTTCACCTAGAAAAAGCAAGTAGTAAGCTTCTGTCAGTCTCTTGTGAAAGCATCATTCTCCAAAACTAGTCTGTTAACCTTCTTACAAATTCTCGACAACTTTTTCCATCTCCCAGAGGCAGTGCGAACTCATGTCAATCTGTGCTGATGATTCTCTACTCCCAGAAGTTGCCACTATAGCACTCACAGTCTCTCTTGACAGAAGAGTGGTTCATAATCCCCTTTCAGTCTCTTTTGATTTTGATACTTCTTCCTTTTATTTTGATTGCCTGTGTATCCACACATGTATAGTGTGTGTGTGTGTGTGTGTGTGTGTGTGTGTCTATACCTGTGATCATATGCATATTGTGAATGCATAATGTATAGTAAAAGTTCATTCGTCTAAATGATAAATTATTATAAAGGAAAGGGACAGATAGGACTTTTTTGTATTAAAAAATACTCCTCTAACTTTAACTCTCACATGCAGCAGAAACAACATTTTTTGAGACTTTGGAAATTCTGAGCGTAAAAATATTTTCATAATATGTATGTCATGTCCTAATACTATTTGTTCCTGGAACAGGAATCACAACAAGCATTAATTTCTTAAATAACTCTCAGTAATAATAACATTTTGACTTGCACAGCATACTGAGGAAGAATTTTAAATATTCCTTTGAACTAACTTTTAAGCATAACAAATCAGATTTTTCTCCATGTGACTCTGATGATGTGAGGTATTGCCAGCTATGCCAGGAGAAGTAGGACAGTGGATGTGTAACATACACCAGCACAGCTAGCTGGAATTTTGGAAGGAATTATATGTAATTTGTGTGCCAAACTGATTTGTACAAATACTTGTGTTGAAAAATGTATTTGTAAAGCTGCTTGTGTTAAAAATGTACCAACAGTGGGTCCTGACTGTACTGTAACTGATTAAATGTATATGTTTTAGTAGAGGATACTGGAAGAGAAGAGGTTAATCTCAATCCAGAACTAATTGTGGAAGGGTGGAACTGTTGAAATGGTTTTATGGCTTCCCTATGCTATAACACATCTTAACAAAGCTCTACCTGTGTATGGTAACACATATATGTGTGATTCTGGTTCAGCTTCTAGCTAAGGCAGTAGTATGGGAAGTGGGAACCGGAGATCATATGACCAGATGTGTGTGATATCATCCTGTAAGCCAGCTCTGTGATGATGATTTAATACTAGATGAGACGGAGCACTCTGTTTTTGAAACCTGACATAGAATGATTTCTCACTTACTTCATCTTGCCTTGCTCTAATAAGTGAACCAGGGAATAGTAATTCTTTAAATGAGTCAGGAAATATAGTGAGATTAGTTAAGTAAATTTTTTCTGCATCTTTGTGAATCTATTCATCTGTGTTATTTTAATATTTCCTGTGATTGAAACTCTGGTCTTTATTGTAAATAGATATTCCAAATTTTCATGTTCTTTTATTATTTATTGTTGTTGTGTCTTTCGGCTTTTCCCGGTTAGGAGTCACCACAGCGGAACTCCGGTCCGCTAATGATTGGCAGTTGATTTTTATGTGCCGAGTTACCAGCCCTGAAGCACAACCTTCAATGAAGGTACGCCCATTTACACCTGTCTCCACGCAGAAGACGCTCTAGCTGAGAATCGAAAAGGTATTAAATATACTTAAACTTTACATTGTGGCTGGTCCTTTAGAGAATACTTTAACCTTTGAGAGTACTTATATCTGTTTGGTGACTCTGTAGCCATTCCTGAAAGCCTTACTGCATTGTTCAAAACACTACCATTTGCATTTGCCTTAGAGTAGCTGGGTTTGGAGTGTCTGATAGTAGTGACTACCTCACAGTCTGGGCAGAAGTGGGCCTAGCTAGTAAATCTGTGCCAGCCTTTCCCAGGTGTGTGTGTGTGTGTGTGTGTGTGTGTGTGTGTGTGTGTGTGTGTGTGTGTGTGTGTGTGTGTGTGTGTGTGTGTGTGTGTGTGTGTGTGTGTGTGTGTGTGTGTGTGTCAGCTGCTTGCAGCAGGGACATGAAGCACTGGTTTCACAGAAAGAGTGGTGGAGGATTTGGCTTGGACACTTGGCTGAGGACTCAACTCTACAGCTGTGCCAGTTGGAGTTATACTGGGGATCTGGAGAGAGAAGGGAAAACCAGACCCTGGACTGAGTGTATTCCCTGTGTGCTCTTAATGGAAATTGTGCTTAATGCAGAGAGCCACATCTGGAAATACTGGGTGCATCCATTTTTGTTACAAGTGAACATCCCTATCTAGTGTCAGTGGTGTGGATTCATGTTCCTTGATTACTGGCCCAGAGAGGGGATGTCACAGTGACCTTTAAATATTCACAGTTTTACTGAAATCTACTGAATTGTGAATGCTCTTTGTGTGATGTAATGAACCGATTAGTTGACAGATTATAAACATTGTTACTACTATTAATAAAGTACTCGTGAGTTTCACGTTTTCTAATTTTTACCTTTCTGCTTTTGCAAAAAAATAAATTGCTAACTGCAATTTCTATTCCAGTTTTCTAAACATTAACAGAAGGATGTGCAGTTGGTAACTAATTCTTACTAAATGAGCAAGCTATCAGATAGCAGAAGTGTGCACTTTTTTCCAAATAGTAAAATTATGTGAAAGTGTACCATCACAGAGGAGTGTCAGAAAATCGAAATGTGCCTTGTAGGAAGAGTTTTTGTAGAAGCAGTGCTTGAATGACATAGACAGTACTCCTCCAGGGTAAGATAGACAGAACATAATAGAGAAGAAAGATAATTATGATAACTTTCATTCTCATTCTTCCAGGAACAGCGCCTACACTGATTTCCAGTTTTATTCACCCTCTTTAATTATATGAATCCCTTTAGCTTTTAAATGGGCATATGCCATGATCTTATCTGAGGCACAGAAGCATGTACTGGATCTGATGTGCTACTGTGTGGTTGTTTAAAGTTAACTAACAAAATATAAGGCGATTCATGCTGTTCTGAAAAGTCTTGAGTATTGGGTCTTTGTTGATTAGCAATTCCAGTGAATACAAACATATTTAAGGTACTGTGTTTAAGGTAATAGGAAGTATAATTCATGGTTGTATTTCCATGGCTAGTTTTAATGCTGTAACCACAAGGATATGTAATATCATAAAACTGTTTCTTTAAATCCTGTCAGTTCAGTTTTCTTCAAAAGTTAATTGAGGATTTCATGTTTAAATTACATGTTGTTTTCTTACAAAAAACATCTTTCTGATGCTTGTATCTTTGATGCTTTCATGATTTTCAATGTATATTTTTTAAGAACATGGGAAGCTACTACCATGCTATAGGAACTCACTATGGTTTTCCAAATTCTCATAAACTGCCTATGGAAGAAAGAGTAGCAGAGAAGAATTAGGTCTATTTTTATATTTCTTTACCTCCAAAATCTTGTACCTCATATGTGATATTTGTTGAAAGTACTATACAGCCATTTTATTGCAGGTACCAGTTTATATTTGTTCTGGAAATGTTTTAATTACTAGTTGGTGTGAGACCAATAGACTGTTTAATTGCAAACAAATAAAAGGGCAAACCCTTGCTTAAATATTAACAAGGGCCTGGCCTACAAACTATAGGAGACTTTATAACTCAAATAAAACAAATATATCCTGTACCAGTTATTTTTTAATGTTGATCCTTCCTCCCTGCTTGCTGAATTTCTGGGCCACTGCAATGATTGTGCTACATTCTGTTATGGGACAAGAGCCAGTTGGTTTACAACCACTACCCAGGCAGCCATGAGGGTTTTCATATTATGACCTAACCTCATTCCATAATGGCTGACATGCACTGTCTCCTAGATGAAGAGCTCATATTTTTTTGCATTCTAATGACACAAGCCAAATACATGCCCAGTTCACACATGGCATATCATCCTCTAGTGGGTCTACTAAACTACTTCTCTATCCTCAGAATGTACAAGCCAGTGTCAGCCATACTCCTTCACTCTACCCTGCTTTCTCCAGGCTGTCAACTGATTCTGAGCAATCTGGGTTACAGGTGGGGCTCCATCACTCCCTACTAAAATGCTGTATCTGTATCATTCATCAGAAAACTGGAAACTTGTATTTAAATAATAAATGAAGTTTGGCAACAAACAAAGTTGTCCTGGGACATCTTCACAGGGGGGTTAGTTTGATATTAGGGGGAGTTAAGTGGGTTGGGGAGGTGAATGGGTTAAGTGGAGAAAGCGGATGGTTGAGAGGTAATGAGAAAAGGATGGGGAGGGGCTTAAGAGGTTTAGTCTAGTGTAGCTGGGTTACGCAAGCACATTTTGGTGTGAACTTGCTACTGCAAGTTACGTCCATGACAACCAGTTGGAACTTTGGAGCAGGTAGGCCTTGGATGTTGAGGAAAGTGGTACATAAATAGGAAATTTAATAAGAAGTGCATGTTCTGATGAGTAACACCAATGAACACATAAAGTTGGTAAGTAGCCATGATCAGCATGAGGTGGCTGGGAATAAGTGAGATTGGTGGGCTATTATGCAGGTGTAACTTGCTAGGTAGTTTATGGGGAAACTGTGGGGAATTTGTTGATGGATAGTTAATTTGGATCTGGTTCATATCTTGGTTCGGGGTGTTGTGTGGTTATGTACTATCTGCTGGGAGCAGTAGTGGTGCCTTCTCATTGGTGGTTAATTCACAGGCAGTGCCTCCTTTCATGGGCTGAGTGCTTAAGATGGATAAAGCTGTGCAAGTCAGGGAAGACTGGGATTCCGGTATGGTTGATGAGTTTTTGAGAGTCAGACTTCATCCTTTACAAATGCATGGTAATGCAAGACCTTCATTCTGGCTGTGTTTGGTAGGATGCTTTAAATCCTCCTTACTTTCCCCCTCCCCTTATGTGGTAGTCTTTTCCTTCCCTGCAGTGCTGTTGTGTTGCTGTGGGGGGATCCCAGTCAGTTGCTGATGGGGCTTTGGAGTGGTGTGTTTCATTCCCGTGGTTAGTGGAGCAGGAGCATTTGGTGTTATCGTGTTGTTGAGGAAGGGAGTTTATTATTATTAACAAAAAAAAAAAAAACAGTTGTGTGGTCCTTTGCAGGGGTTGTGCCCTTCCTTTTCATCTGCTAGTGGTGTTTTGCAGGTCTTGCCTCATCTCGGCTGGTTTTGGTGGTGGTTTGGGGGCTGTAGGGAGCTGTGCTGGCCATTTCGCAGGCTGTGGGTTCCTTGGGGGAAGAGGTTGCTGCTGTACATGCGTGGAGTGGCATCAGAGGTTCCTATCTAAAAAAGAATAGGGAGGGGAAGGAACTTTTTGATGGCTGTGTAGTCCAAGTTTTCGGTTGCTTGTGCCCTTCTGGAGCCGTGGCGTGTTGATGTTTGTGGCGCATTGCTGGTGTTTCGGCAGCCTCTGAGTTGTGGAGAGCAGCATGTGGGAAATATGGATGCAATCTGCAGGTATTTCAGTGCAAGTTGCAGTTGGATGGTTTTGCTGTGGCCTTCAGATCTGGAGACTTCCTGGGTGTGTGGTCTCCATTTCCCGGGGTGGTGCTGCTGTTCTATTTGGAGATGTTCGTTTGGGAGGTGGGCATGCATCGCTGTCTTTTCGCTTATGTGATGGAATAAATATACGGTGTGGAGTGGGAATGCTGGCATGGGCATGGGTTGTTTGTTCTGCAGCTGTGCAGCAGCAGCACATATTCGGAGAGGCGTTTTTTTAGTTTCCATCGTGTTTCATCCATTTTGCAGTGGCAGCTGGTTTTGCAATGCATTCTGAGGGGAGGAAGGGATAATTTCTGAGAGGAGGATATGGAGGGGGTTGTGTTGTCATTCTTCTTGTCAACTGGCTGGGTGGACAAGAGATGGGGGTGGAGCACCGACACGCAACTGTATTTTGAGGAGTTGCTGGCCTGTATTTGGGGTCCACAACACTGTTGCTGTAATTGTCAACACTCACACCGACAGTCATGTGGATTAGTTACTGGGAGATACTGACAGAATGTTCTGTTGACCTGGAAACCTGGAGGATGAGTTGCTTAGACATTGCAAGGGGGGGGGGACTATCCTGCTGACCCCAGTGCAATATGTTGGTTGTTGTTCTACACAGAGGTTGTGAATGCATTGTCATGTCCTTGTGAGTAACCAGAAGTGGAATGGCAGGTCTGTTTTGTGCCTCTCTGGGGTGCAGGTTCTGCTCATCTGGCATGGGGGAACTGGTTGGCTTGCCTCTGTGGCAGCTGGAGGACGGTTTGGGGAAGGCAGTTTTGCTAAGCAGGTCAATCATTCTTGCAGTCTGTTGGAAAAAATAAAAATAAAAATAAAAAAAAATGAGTAGAATGGAAAATGTAGCCTTATATTTTGATCTGGTTATCATGGATTAGGGCTGCTTGGCAGATCATTTGGTGATGGAGTAGTCAGTTGCTGTGCTTGGTGACTGGAATGTTTCCAAGGAAAGGGTGTCTGGTCACGGGCTGCAAGTGCAGTGCTGTGGTAATGACAGTGGGGGAGGGTACAGTTAGATTGACGATATGGGTCAGTGATACAGCAGTTGTGTTGTGTCCATTTGTTCCACATTATGTTGGTTAGTGTGCTTCATTTGGAGATGTAAAGTTAAGAGCTAGGCAGATGGTTTTACAATATATGTTAGCTTGGCTTATACAGGGCACTAATGGATGTGGTCTTGAATCGCAACTTTACCTGGGTTGTGGATATTGATATGTCCTTTCATGTGTGGGGTTTTGTTTTAACATACTCAACTGTTAGTTAAATTTATCTTGGGTATTTGATAGGGTCATTGGAAGCATAGCTTCAGTTATGGCTGCTTTGTCATAGATGTGAGTGTCGGTGGTACATTCCTTCCCGGGTTGTTAGGATAGGTTGTCCTTGAAGATGTCTTGGAATGCATGTTATGTATTTTGGATGATTTACATGTCTTTTTCTTTCTTGCAGATGGGGTCTTAGAATGCTGCAGCTGTAATTTGGAATAGGTGGGTATAAGGTGGAGCCTTCTCTTTACATATTAGAGGGTTTACTTTTGTCCTTTTCTTTGTAGATGGTGGTGTGCCGAGTACCAGTTGTGGCGATACACAGTAAATTCACAGATGATGGAAGCAGTGGGGAGCAAGGAGGTTACACATGGCAAGCACAAGTGGGCAACAGTTACTGACGGAAGTAAGTGGATTTCAAAGTTGTTGAGTTTTGGTAGAGGATTTACACTGATAGTCAGAGAAAGACAGGCATTTGAGTTTCTGATCTCAGGGTTAATTGGTTGTACAATTTGTTCTATTAACCATTCAGTATGTTTAATTAACGATGAAAGTTGTCCCTGTTTTGGTCATTTGCATTCAATAGTAAAAGTGAACAACAGCGATTGGCCATAGGTAAGACATGTCAATGTGGACGGGGTTCAGGTAGGTGGAGTGGAGTCACAGTACTCTTAGTATTATAGGAAGCTATTAGGTTACTGGCTCGGGGATGGTTACAAGCTATACAAGTTTGACTCTTTTTCTGCAGGTAGCACTTATCACTCTTGTCCAATGGGATATGAGCCATAGTATAAAAACAAAAAAAAAAAGGGGAGGGGGGTTGGTGCCATACTTGATGGGGTGGCAGGGGTCCTTGTCAGTGCCTCTATGTTAAGTAATTTCTGGTATGTGTGCACATATTGGTTTTTCTGTTTTTTGCAGATTGCTGAAGTGCAGTAGGCATCATGTGGTGGCTTGAAAAAGCGATTTGAAAAGTGATGTTTTGATAGGATGGATGTTCTTGCCACTGGAATGGGGCACAAGGAGGGTCTGAGTAATCATGTTAGTAAGGCATGTTAGAGCTCTGTGTTTAATTAGTGGGAGCTGATTATTGCATTGGTATAGGGAGCAAGTAAGGAAGAGGTAGGTAGGGGGGCCAAGGGAAAAACTGCCGGGGACTGTTTATGGGGAGCATGGGGATCCCATGGGATGAGTAGAGTCACAACATTCATAGGAGCACATGAACTTATTCGGCTACAGCCCTATGGCTCTTGCAAGCCAGTGAAGTTCAATCCTTGCTTTATTGGAACCTTGGGGTGGTTGTATTCACTCTTCCAGTTGTTTGAACTGTATGTGGGGTAAGGGCCAATGAGGTGTTTGACAGGATGCTGGAGTTTGTTCCTAATGGGTGGTATCTTTGGGGTGACAAATTTGTCCATTGAGTAGGTAGTATTAAGGCTACATACCAGGTTAAGGAATTACAGAACAGCACAAGAATCATTTCACTTGGGGCTTGGGTGAATTTTGTAGATAGGGTTTTAGAAAGCATGGTAGGTAGGTGGCTGTGTTGGGGTAGTTAGAAACTGGGTGCATTTTCACAGGGGAGTTAGAAGGTTTAAAGGAAGCTTGGTTGCAGGATAAGGCAGCTGTAGGGCAGGTCTGAATTACCTACTAGTGGTATAGGTAACATAAGGAAAGAGAGCTTTCGAGGGGAAAGGACAGGGACAAACAGGGGTCAAGAATGGTTTGGTAATGAGTGAATTGGAGGTGTTTATGGTTGGGCACATAGAGTACTTCATTGCTGAGCATAGGCGAGTTTTCAGGAATTAGGTCAAGGGGTGCTGGTTTTCTGTCATCTAAGGTTAGGACATTAAAGTTTTGGAGTTAGACTATTCCCTACGGTAATTAAGTTATTGCACATCCAGAACTGGGTAGTTGGTGGGCTAAGGTGATATGCTACAATTGACAGGGTCCTGGGTATGAGACTTGATACTAGTTGTTTTAGCTGGATGTCACTTTGAGTTCAAGGAGTTATAGTTTGTGTTTTTTGTTGTGGTTATAGGTTGTTAATCTGTTCAGGTTGAGCCATGATTTCAGCTTTGAAGGAAGCGGGCTAAAAGGGTATGTATTCTCTTGGTGTGGATGTTCTGGTTGTATAGTGGGGTCATGGTAATCCCACTTTATTTAGTTTCATTAGGGTGTGTGCAGTGATGGTATGGCAAGGTGGGTTTATGACGGGATTCTAAGGTGTATAACAAATGATGGGTACACCGAATGATGTTTGGCTTGACCCTTCCCTTTATGGGAAATAGTGGGTTGAACAATTTTGGACAAAAGGAAGGGGGAACAGCATGGTCAGGCTGGTTGGTGGAGAAGAGGGATAGGCTTGCCCTCTTCTGTTCCCCTTCTGGTGTCTGGATGTTCATTTCAAGGATCTGGGGAAAGGAAAATGAGCAGCTGAAGGTAGCTTAATGAGGTAAGGATGCTGCTTATTTGTTGGAAGGTAATTGAATGGATAGTGTATGAAGTGAGATGGGATGCTGCTTCATAAGTAAAGTAAGCAAGCAGAGGTATGGACCCTGCTTGTTGGGCAGGGTGGTACGCTGCCCTGATTAACATTACAAGGATGGTGCTTCATAAGTAAAGTAAGTGAGCAGAGGTATGGACACTGCTTACTGGGGCAAGGCGAGTAGGTACGCTGCCATGATTAACATTACAAGGATGTTATGATGTGTTTAGAATTAATTATATTATGAATAGTTGCAATTAATGAATTTGGTGAAAAAAGCCATGTTACGGAAATTTAATAAAGGTCATCAAATGTTATTTGGTGTGATGTGTTTATTGAAAGGGACTGGGACAAATGAAGTTTGACAACAAACCATGTTGACTTGGGACATCTTCATGGGGGTTAGGTTGAAATTGGGGGAGGTAAGTGGAGGCAGGGATGGTTGGGAGGAAATGAGATAAGGATGGGGAGGGGATTAAGATGTTTAGTCTAGTGTGGCTGGGTTAAGCAATCACATTTTGGCGTGAACTTGATACCCACCCACCCTCCTCTTTTCATTGGTGGGTTGGGGGGAGTAGGGTTATTTATCAGTGGGGGTAGGCGGAGAAGAGGGATAGGCTTGCCCTCTACTGTTCCCCCTCTGGTATCTGGATGCTCATTTCAAGGATCTGGGGAAAGGAAAATGTGTAGTTGGAGGAAGCTTGCTGAATAGATAAGCAAGCTGAGACAAGGATGCTACTTATTTGGTGGAAGGTAATTCAATGAATGGTGTATGAAGTGAGATTGGGACACTGCTTCATAAGTAAAGTAAGTGAGCAGAGGTATGCCCCTGCTTGTTGGGCAGGGTGAGTAGGTACGCTGCCCCGGTGTATGAAGTGAGATGGGACGCTGCTTCATAAGTAAAGTAAGCGAGCAGAGGTATGGACCCTGTTTGTTGGGCAGGGTGAGTAGGTACGCTGCCCCGATTAACATTACAAGGATGGTGCTTCATAAGTAAAATAAGCGAGCAGAGGTATGGACGCTGCTTACTGGGGCAGGGTGAGTAGGTACGCTGCCCTGATTAACATTACAAGGATGGTGCTTCATAAGTAAAATAAGCGAGCAGAGGTATGGACGCTGCTTACTGGGGCAGGGTGAGTAGGTACGCTGCCCTGATTAACGTTACAAGGATGTTATGATGTGTTTACAATCAATTACATTATGAATAGTTGTAATTAATGAATTTGGTGAACAAAGCTATGTTATGGAAATTTAATAAAGGTCGTCAAATGTCATTTGGTGTGATGTGTTTATTGTAGGGGACCGGGACAAATGCATAATTTGCAGTTGGCATATGTGGATACTTAATCTTACTAGACCTTAGCTTTCATGAAGTAACTCACAACACTGGAGACATTGGCAATCTTTTAATTTCCTTTTCACTGTCTATATCCCAAAGAAAACATATTTTATTGCTTAAAGACACAATTAGTGTTTGCTTAAGTTGCTGAGCAATTAGATTCAGTTTTATAGGTGCTGTAATTTAAAAATTATAAAATTTCTGCAGCTATAAATAAAACTGGATCACTTAATTTTTTTGCTCTTTGCCTTTCAATGACATTTTATTTTCATCCAGTTTAGTGCGGTAAACCCATGTGATTCAGAGTCTCCTGCTACAGCTCTACACATGTGCTGGTTGTAGCATAGAGAGCGAACTCAATGGTAAAGCTGTGTGCAAATGAAACTGCCTGGAGGGTGCATTAATGATAGCCATATGTTCGACTCTGGAAATGGCACCAGTACCAGAATAATGAAATAGAGAGGTTCAACTAATTTTCTCAAGAGGAAGAAACAAATGTATTTTGATGGCATGCACACATTAATTCATATGGAATACTCACAGCTTGTAGCTCAACTACAGGTAGATACCACAGAGCAGCCATTCATGTGTGTGTGTGTGTGTGTGTGTGTGTGTGTGTGTGTGTGTGTGTGTGCGTGCGTGTGTGTGTGTGTGTGTGTGTGTGTGTGTGTGTGTGTGTGTGTGTGTGTGTGTGTGTGTGCGTATGCATTGTCCAGGTAGTCATTTTGCAGAAAGTGAGTATAGTGAATCCATGTCTGTGTGTGTACATTTCCTTTGTATTGAGAGGTAACTGTGTCTCAGTTAAGATGGTAACAGGAATACCAGCATGGTCAGTTCTGACTGCACAGAATTTGATTCAAGGACATGGCAATTAGCAGCTCATGAGGCATTTTTATATGCAGCTTTGCTTCTGAATTGGAGATCTTACTAACTGGCATTCCAGACTTAGTCAATTAGCACCGGGGATAATAACCTTTCTGAATCCTAGTCAGCTATTAGACTATTAAGTCTTCTGTTCCTTTTTTAAAAAGACTTCAAAAGAATGTTGGAATACCGAACAAAATAACAATACTGAACAACATTGGAAATATAGGTAGATAGATATAACTTGCATACTGTGAAGCAAAACAAAATATTTTTGATGAAATCAGCTAAGGTCAAAGCATCAAATCTTGAATATTTAACCTTAATTTGGTCACAAATGTAAGTGAGAAAGTAGTCAGGTCTCCAGAGATGAGACTGGCAGCAGATGTTTGCCATACTGTGAAAATATGCTCTTTTTAATTAAAAAAAGAAAATAACACTGAACTATTTTACAAATTCCAAAACAGGCCGAAGAGCAAAGAAAACTCACAGGGAAATGCTTTGACAACGTGACCTGTTTTATCTATGTTCTTTGTTTGCTAGCCATGTAGTTGGTCTAATAAAAACTGGGCTCTTTCAAGCAACAGATTGGCTGTTCTGCAAAGAATAAAGTGCAGTAATAAATTAGTAATGAATATGATACCCAAGACTAATACTAAGATAGATGCAACACAAAGTGAAGCAGGACATGGACCGACTCTGTTATAACACAGTAGGGGTATTGTATTAATGTACTTATTAACTTCCATTATTTACTAGATCTAAGATACTGATCACCATGGGCTATTTTCAGGATCTGTTTAGACAAAAAACAAAGAATACAATGAAGCATGACAATATAAACTGAGATATGGAGAAACTGATGCATCATATACGTAAAATAGCATATTTTATCATGATACAACCCATAGTAGCTTATAGGTTATGGGAGTCCCTTGGGTAGAGCATATCTACATGAGGTAAACAGGGTTCGGGGCCATAGTATTATGGGCTGGGAGGAAGGGAAGGTAGTATGGAAGTCAAAAAGGAGAGAGTCATACAGAGCAGGAAGGCGAGGAAGAGGAGGAATCTGTGACATGTAAAAAGGAGGGATTAGTGAGACAAGAGACAGTGAGGTACAGAGGAGTAGGAGAGAAGGAGGAACATTTTTCAGGTAATGTTTTCTCTTTGATAGCATCCGTGCTTGGCATCTTAGTACAGGTTGCCAACTGCAGGGGGAGTGCTAAAGCTGAGAAGCAGAGATCTGTACTGTAGAGTTTGTTTTGAGAGGGTGAAGAAAGGATGTCTAGAGATTTATATGTGCAAGAGACAGAAAAGAGGGCACATATTTGTTCAGTCAGTAGATATCTGGCTTTATTAAGCAGTGGTGTTCTGTTTCTGGGTGGTGTGAGAGAGCTGAATGATATTACATATGACTTATAGTGATCTGGGATTCTTAATGTGGGCATGAGCAGGATTATCAGACAATATTCAAGATGAGCCAGGAGGACTCCTTTACAATCTGCTGTGATTATAGGATACCAAATATTACCCATGACAATCAGTGTAATCATGCGTAAGATGCTGACAGATTGGGAACAATCCAACAATACTGCAGTGATATAAGTTACATGTGAGGGATGAAACTAAGACCAAAATTGGCATTCGATCATTTTAGGATATCCAGATGAAGCATACACTTGAATGGTATGTAGACAGTTATAAAGAGCTAGTTGTGGAATGTCAACAAATATAATAAATGAGACAGTTATAAGCTGAAAATGAGGGGGAGGTAAATAAATCACTGTGATAAGCCAGACAGTTTGGTGATTTCCAAATAACCAGTGTTGTTGCCTTGAGGCAGATTATGTTATGGCTAAATAGAGAACATATCCATCCAAACATATTTGTAGATCCACAACAAATATATGGGTGGCACTTCATACAGGAATGAAGTGTGGAGGTACAATGAGCACATGAGAAAGACAGGCACGTCTAAAGTTAATATCACACACATATGCGTGCACATGCACATGTGCACGTGCGCATACACAAAGACCATGGTAAGTAGTTGAAGAGATATGGTAGGTGTAAATGATGAGGGAACAGGATTACATGCAGAACTGTATTACTAGCCATGTTGTAGAGCAGCCTTATAATATATAATAAGGATAATTGACATAATGGTTAAGGTCTTTGCCTCCGATGCACAAGGAACAAGGTTCAGTCTTGACCACTGGCCAATACTGTGTGGAATTTGCATGTTCTCCCTCTGTCTCTATGGGGATTCTTCCACCTCCCAAAAACATATTGCATTTTTTCACCTCAAACTCAACAAAGAATGGAGCTGTGGGCAGCATCAATTACTCCAGATTGTGCCTCTAGGGGGAAGGCTTCTACAGACTGCCTGCTTTGGATATCAGCTGGGGTGCACAGTATTCTCTAGACAGGAGAACATGGATCACTCACTGAGTGTTGTGGTAGGCTTGCCATTCAGTGGTATCAAAAAAAAAAACTGTCTCTATTCGATCTGGCCACATTGATTAATGTCGCCAAAAATGGGCATGGATATTTGTCAGCAATAAATGGGTTGAGGTTCTGGCCTACTCCAACCTATGCCAGGGACCCATGCTAACAGTGGGAAGGGACAATGTGTCTCTATTTGCCAGTGTGTGCTAGCCATAAAGCCCAGCAGCCATAGCTCAATAAGCTACTGGCCACCAATGTCCAGTTGCCCAGCTTGGGTTACCAGGTATATCTCTGTTGAGTGAAATCTAGACATAAAACTAATCAAATTGACAAACAAGAACTAAGGATTGTCACCCTCAGTATAAGTTCACAGACAGGATGCAGTTTGGAAGCAGATGATATGATGGTAAGGAGAAGTGTGGACATCCTATGTATCCAGGAATCATAATGGAAGGGCAATGCAGCAAAACCACTTGGCTAGGGATCCAGTCTTCTACTTAGGGGAGGACAGACTAAAAATGTGGGAATTGTGGTGAGGGGGAGTTTTCAGAAGACATTGACGGATGTCATCAGAATTAGTGACACACTCATGGCAATCAGATTCCAGTATAAGGATAAGGCATTATTCATATTCTCAGCCTATATATGATTGGATGGGTAACCGTAAGTTCACCCCAGGGGTTCCACCTTTCTCCTTCTTGGACAGGGGTGATAGGTGCTGATTGTGGAAATAAGTGTAAAACTTGGCTAGGTTTGTAAGGGCTCTAGGATCATTAGCCTAGTAACCTCCTATGATCCTATGCTGCACGGCAGGATTGTGATAGTGAGAAAGAGTGCATTTAGGCAGCAGTTGTAGGACCTAGTAGATAAAGCAGGACAACATAAGTTGGTGTTGATAATGGTGGACCTAAATGCACATATTAAGGCAGACAGAACAGGATATGAGGACTACCTGGGTCCACATGGGTGGGGCAATAAAAATAAAGGAGATGCCATTCTAGATTTCAGTCTGGCAAATGGCTTAATGGTGACCAACACATGGTTCAGCAAAAGAGATGGCCACAAGGTCACATACAAGAGTGGCCAACTCAGGTAGACTCCCTTCAAGGAAAGAAAGGGCAGTGTTGTAGAATCAGTGATTGCAAAGTCACCAACAGTGAAAACAGTCAGCCCACACCATAAACCCCTAGGTGTCAAAATCAACTGAAAGCAGTGGCCAGAATAGGCTCTAAAGTCAACAGAGACTAGGATGGGAACCTGGAAGTTAACTGGAGAGAAAGCACAAGAGTTCAAGGAAATACTTAGCACCTCAGGAAGAAGATGAAATAGATGGAGCTAAAGAAACTGGCAGCACCTCAAAACAACATGTGTAAGAACTATAGAACAGATATGTGGCCAAGCTAGGTATGTAAAATAAGTACATAAGGAAAGCTGGAGGCGGAATGCTGGAGTCAAAGAAGTCATCAAAAGAAAGGAGCGCAGGAAAAAGTGAGAGATAGAAAACACAGACCAGGCAAACAAGGAGTACATGCTGGCTAACAAAGACACTAAGCAGTTGCAATAGTGCAGAGCAAGGCGTCACAGGCACTCCACCAGCTTCTGTAAAGTGAATCAGTAGATGGCACAGAGAAACTGTGTCAGGTTACAAGGAAAAGACAGAAATAAAAAGAAAATTGTTATCAGACACCCTTCATAAAGGTTGTCAGGAACAACCTGCACACCAACACAGGACATTGGAAGCAGATGGAAGGAGTATTGCCAACAGCTTCTGACTAAAGAAAACTCCACAGAAGCTGTACTGCAACAGACACAGCCTACAATGGGAGAAAAACAGCAGCCCACCCTAGAAGAAGTAAGACTAGCACTTAGGAAAATGAAGTCAGGGAAAGCAGCAGGCTCAGATGAGGACATAGCAGATATGATCAAGATGTTGGGTGAGTTGGGGGAGAAATGGCTCAATGGATTTTCATAGTAGCATAGAGAGAAAGGTATATCCCAGTTGACTGGAGAACAAGTGTACTAGTGCCACTGTACAAGAAGAAAGGGGTGATCCACAACTGTGAGCAGTACAGAGGTATCAGATTGCAGTCGCACTGCATGAAGGTTCAGGAGACAGTGACTGATAAATGAATATGCAGAGCAGTAAAAAATAAGATTGGAGATGCCCAGTTCAGATTCAGACCAGGATGCATCATAACCTACCCATTGCTTGCAGTGAGGCAGACAGTTGAGAAGAAGCTAGAGATGAGGCAAGTTTAACTATGCATTCCTAGATATAGAGAAAGCATATGACAAGGTTCCAATGGTTTGAAGTTCCAGAAACATTGGTAGCATTAGTTCAAGCTATAAACATGGACCTATAACAAGTATGGATAGTTTTTGGACTCGCAGAGAGTTCCCAGTGGAGGTGGGTGTGATCAGGATTCAGCTGTAAGCCCACTGCTGTTCATTCTGATGATGGGTTACACTAATAAACAGTTTGGAATAGACTGATCAACAATTATGTTGTATGCAGGTGATGTGGAATTAGAGGCAGACCCTGAAGAAGAACTTTAGCAAATGTTAGGGGAATGGAATGCAAAACTGAAGGCACACGGGAAGTACAGATAAGACAGTTGTAATGTCAGCAAAGAAGGGAAAATCAGAAGAAGCTTAGATTTGAGACAGAAGGGAAGAAAGCAGAACAGGTTAACAGCTTCAATTATCTGAGATGGGTGTTGAAGAAAAGGGATGTCGCAATAAAGAGATCGAAGCTAGAATCAGACAGGCTGCAGCCAACTGGCACAGAGTGTCAGGGGCAGTATGTGACAGAAGAATGCCAAAAAGCTGAAAAGTAATATGCAAAAGGCAGTGGTGTCATCAGTACTACTATGTGGTACAGAGCAGTGGTGGTAGTTAGAGGTGATGGAGATGAAGTGCCTGAGCTGTGTGGCAGAATGTACACTATGGGACAGATGAAGAAATGTGAACATCAAAGCAGACGTCTAAATAGCTCCTATTGCAGAGAAGGTCACAGACAACTGATTACAGTGTTCCAGGCACACATGCAGGAACGCAGAAGACAATCTGGTGAAAAGGATTTGAAACAGATGGGAAAACCATTACAGGAAATGAAGACATCCAGCAAAAAGATAGATAAATTGTGTGAGAGAAGGGCTATAACAGTCAGGTATGAGTACTGAAGAATGTAGCAGTGTGGCACTGAATCAAGAGAGATATCGATAGATTATGTCATACCCCATCCGGATGTAGAAAATGGTAACAAGGGATTGGTACTGCTGCTGATGACAACTGTTTATCACTGCAATGCAATCAGAATGTTTCCAAGACAAACTTGCATACCATCTAATTACTTTAATAATTCAGTAAGGATTTTAGCTATAGTCTACTTTACTCATTTTATTAGGTAAGAACACCAGACCACTGAATAGGTTGTGTGAGATTGTAGACAGGGAATGGAGGAAATGCAGGCAGCGAAAAATACTTTTTGTTAAATAACCATATAAGCAATACGAATTTATGGACACCTAGCTGAATGACATAGATCAATTAAGCAACCAAAAGGTTTGCTAGATGGAAGTAGTACTTGTACTTAAACCAGGGAATTTTCCCAAGTGAGAAGTAATGGTGGTTTAATTGTTGGGTTTTATGGCTAGAGGTAAATTTAAATCTATTTTCATATGCTAGTTTGCCTAAGGGACTTGAACTGAGATTAGTGAGAAAGTGTGACTTATATTGGAGACTGAGAGGTGCACTCCTAGCTACAGTTGTTATCTGCTAAATCATGAATTTCTGAGTGCAATCAAAACCCAGTTTTTGATTGTTCCTAGGCTAACAGATTGGTATATATAGTGACTGTAAGGCTTTCATGCAGTGAATTGAATTCAATTTCAGTGTCTTATTTTGAGAAGTGGTTTGTTGCACGAAGTATGCATTTCATAAGTGTGGGGTAAGGAGGCTTTTCTTTGCCCCACTGTTGTATGATCATCAAGTTAATATAACAACAGGTACAGATGTATGGGGGAGAAGAGGTTTGCCCCCTGTAAGCATGGTGTTTTAGTAATGTTTGGAGTACAATTGCTTTGCACCTATATATGGCATATTAATTAAAAAGTGTCATACAGATGGATTTTTTTCTTTTTAATACCACTGTGACATCCCAATTACTGTATTTAGAGAAATGCAGCACTGGAAGGCATATCACCCATGTTGGTAATGTAGGGGGGGGGGTTTCTCCCCTGCAAGAAACATTAATTTTTATTTTCAGTTGTTGTGTTTGGTGGATGGGGAGACTGATGTAATTTTTATCACTGGAATGGGTGGTGATGTAATCTTATTTTGACAGATTGACATAAACTCAAACTTAATTTCCTGGTCAAATGTTATGCCAGTAATTTAACTATGTTAACACCTTGGTAAGAATGCAAAAAAGGAACAGTTGAAAAATAAATATTTGCCTTTGTTTTACTGGCATTCAGAAGGAGACTGAAGTAGCCAGTCAAAAACTATAGTTTGTTAATGCTGAGTTGAAGAAATGAAGAGTCTTCCTATATACTTCAAGCGGAAGAAAATAAGGGTAGAGTATGAGGTGTACGGAAATACTGAAAGAAATAGGCATGTGCAAAGAAACTTATCTGATAAAGAAGTAGGGGCCACAATAGGCTTTCATCGCTCAAACGAAGGGCCCAACACAAATTAACTGATAATCTAGGGGCTAACGGCAAGAGGCTATTAAAAACACAAGAGAAGTGACTAGAACATCTGACAATGAGGCTAATGACAACAGGCTGTTCATGACACAGGCAAAGCGAACAGGAGATTAACATGAATAAACTGACAACAAGGCTAATGAAGACAGGCTGTTCATAGCACAGAAGAAGGGCAAGGGACAAACGCAAATTAATTGATAATCTAAGTAAATGGCAGGTGGCTGTTTGCAACACAGAAGGTTAGACCTGTACAAATGAGCTGACAATCTAGGCTAATAACTGGAGGCTATTTGCAACCCAGGAGAAGGGACAGAAACAAATGATCTGACAATGAGGCTTATGACAACAGGCTGGTCATGACACAGAAGAAATGACCAACAAAAATTAACTGACGATGTAAACTAATGAGAGCGTGCTGTTTATAACAAAGGAGAAGGGATCAGCACACTAATGAGAGCGTGCTGTTTATAACAAAGGAGAAGGGATCACCACACTAATGAGAGCGTGCTGTTTATAACAAAGGAGAAGGGATCAGCACACTAATGAGAGCGTGCTGTTTATAACAAAGGAGAAGGGATCAGCACACTAATGACAGTGTGCTGTTTATAACAAAGGAGAAGGGATCAGCACACTAATGACAGCGTGCTGTTTATAACAAAGGAGAAGGGATCACCACACTAATGAGGCGTGCTGTTTATAACAAAGGAGAAGGGATCAGCACACTAATGAGGCGTGCTGTTTATAACAAAGGAGAAGGGATCAGCACACTAATGACAGCGTGCTGTTTATAACAACGGAGAAGGGATCAGCACACTAATGACAGCGTGCTGTTTATAACAAAGGAGAAGGGATCAGCACACTAATGACAGCGTGCTGTTTATAACAAAGGAGAAGGGATCAGCACACTAATGAGGCGTGCTGTTTATAACAAAGGAGAAGGGATCAGCACACTAATGAGGCGTGCTGTTTATAACAAAGGAGAAGGGATCAGCACACTAATGAGGCGTGCTGTTTATAACAAAGGAGAAGGGATCAGCACACTAATGAGGCGTGCTGTTTATAACAAAGGAGACGGGATCACCACACTAATGAGAGCGTGCTGTTTATAACAAAGGAGAAGGGATCAGCACACTAATGAGAGCGTGCTGTTTATAACAAAGGAGAAGGGATCACCACACTAATGAGGCGTGCTGTTTATAACAAAGGAGAAGGGATCAGCACACTAATGAGAGCGTGCTGTTTATAACAAAGGAGAAGGGATCAGCACACTAATGAGAGCGTGCTGTTTATAACAAAGGAGAAGGGATCAGCACACTAATGAGAGCGTGCTGTTTATAACAAAGGAGAAGGGATCAGCACACTAATGAGAGCGTGCTGTTTATAACAAAGGAGAAGGGATCAGCACACTAATGACAGCGTGCTGTTTATAACAACGGAGAAGGGATCAGCACACTAATGACAGCGTGCTGTTTATAACAAAGGAGAAGGGATCAGCACACTAATGACAGCGTGCTGTTTATAACAAAGGAGAAGGGATCAGCACACTAATGAGAGCGTGCTGTTTATAACAAAGGAGAAGGGATCAGCACACTAATGAGGCGTGCTGTTTATAACAAAGGAGAAGGGATCAGCACACTAATGAGGCGTGCTGTTTATAACAAAGGAGAAGGGATCAGCACACTAATGAGAGCGTGCTGTTTATAACAAAGGAGACGGGATCACCACACTAATGAGAGCGTGCTGTTTATAACAAAGGAGAAGGGATCAGCACACTAATGACAGCGTGCTGTTTATAACAAAGGAGAAGGGATCAGCACAGTAATGACAGCGTGCTGTTTATAACAAAGGAGAAGGGATCAGCACACTAATGAGAGTGTGCTGTTTATAACAAAGGAGAAGGGATCAGCACACTAATGAGAGCGTGCTGTTTATAACAAAGGAGAAGGGATCAGCACACTAATGACAGTGTGCTGTTTATAACAAAGGAGAAGGGATCAGCACACTAATGACAGCGTGCTGTTTATAACAAAGGAGAAGGGATCAGCACACTAATGAGGCGTGCTGTTTATAACAAAGGAGAAGGGATCAGCACACTAATGACAGCGTGCTGTTTATAACAAAGGAGAAGGGATCAGCACACTAATGACAGCGTGCTGTTTATAACAAAGGAGACGGGATCAGCACACTAATGACAGTGTGCTGTTTATAACAAAGGAGAAGGGATCAGCACACTAATGAGAGCGTGCTGTTTATAACAAAGGAGAAGGGATCAGCACACTAATGAGAGCGTGCTGTTTATAACAAAGGAGAAGGGATCAGCACACTAATGACAGTGTGCTGTTTATAACAAAGGAGAAGGGATCAGCACAGTAACGACAGCATGCTGTTTATTACAAAGGAGAAGGGATCAGCACACTAATGAGAGCGTGCTGTTTATAACAAAGGAGAAGGGATCAGCACACTAATGACAGCGTGCTGTTTATAACAAAGGAGAAGGGATCAGCACACTAATGAGAGCGTGCTGTTTATAACAAAGGAGAAGGGATCACCACACTAATGAGAGCGTGCTGTTTATAACAAAGGAGAAGGGATCACCACACTAATGAGAGCGTGCTGTTTATAACAAAGGAGACGGGATCACCACACTAATGACGGCGTGCTGTTTATAACAAAGGAGAAGGGATCACCACACTAATGAGAGCGTGCTGTTTATAACAAAGGAGAAGGGATCAGCACACTAATGACAGCGTGCTGTTTATAACAAAGGAGAAGGGATCAGCACACTAATGACAGCGTGCTGTTTATAACAAAGGAGAAGGGATCAGCACACTAATGAGGCGTGCTGTTTATAACAAAGGAGAAGGGATCAGCACACTAATGAGAGCGTGCTGTTTATAACAAAGGAGAAGGGATCAGCACACTAATGAGAGCGTGCTGTTTATAACAAAGGAGAAGGGATCAGCACACTAATGAGAGCGTGCTGTTTATAACAAAGGAGAAGGGATCAGCACACTAATGACAGCGTGCTGTTTATAACAAAGGAGAAGGGATCAGCACACTAATGAGAGCGTGCTGTTTATAACAAAGGAGAAGGGATCAGCACACTAATGACAGCGTGCTGTTTATAACAAAGGAGAAGGGATCAGCACACTAATGAGAGCGTGCTGTTTATAACAAAGGAGAAGGGATCAGCACACTAATGAGAGCGTGCTGTTTATAACAAAGGAGACGGGATCAGCACACTAATGACAGTGTGCTGTTTATAACAAAGGAGAAGGGATCAGCACACTAATGAGAGCGTGCTGTTTATAACAAAGGAGAAGGGATCAGCACACTAATGAGAGCGTGCTGTTTATAACAAAGGAGAAGGAATCAGCACACTAATGAGAGCGTGCTGTTTATAACAAAGGAGAAGGGATCAGCACACTAATGACAGCGTGCTGTTTATAACAAAGGAGAAGGGATCAGCACACTAATGACAGCGTGCTGTTTATAACAAAGGAGAAGGGATCAGCACACTAATGAGAGCGTGCTGTTTATAACAAAGGAGAAGGGATCAGCACACTAATGAGAGCGTGCTGTTTATAACAAAGGAGAAGGGATCAGCACACTAATGAGAGCGTGCTGTTTATAACAAAGGAGAAGGGATCACCACACTAATGAGAGCGTGCTGTTTATAACAAAGGAGAAGGGATCAGCACACTAATGACAGTGTGCTGTTTATAACAAAGGAGAAGGGATCAGCACACTAATGAGAACGTGCTGTTTATAACAAAGGAGAAGGGATCAGCACACTAATGACAGTGTGCTGTTTATAACAAAGGAGAAGGGATCAGCACACTAATGACAGCGTGCTGTTTATAACAAAGGAGAAGGGATCACCACACTAATGAGAGCGTGCTGTTTATAACAAAGGAGAAGGGATCAGCACACTAATGACAGTGTGCTGTTTATAACAAAGGAGAAGGGATCAGCACACTAATGAGAGCGTGCTGTTTATAACAAAGGAGAAGGGATCAGCACACTAATGACAGCGTGCTGTTTATAACAAAGGAGAAGGGATCAGCACACTAATGAGAGCGTGCTGTTTATAACAAAGGAGAAGGGATCACCACACTAATGACAGTGTGCTGTTTATAACAAAGGAGAAGGGATCAGCACACTAATGACAGCGTGCTGTTTATAACAAAGGAGAAGGGATCAGCACACTAATGAGAGCGTGCTGTTTATAACAAAGGAGAAGGGATCAGCACACTAATGAGAGCGTGCTGTTTATAACAAAGGAGAAGGGATCAGCACACTAATGACAGTGTGCTGTTTATAACAAAGGAGAAGGGATCAGCACACTAATGAGAGCATGCTGTTTATAACAAAGGAGAAGGGATCAGCACACTAATGAGAGCGTGCTGTTTATAACAAAGGAGAAGGGATCAGCACACTAATGAGAGCGTGCTGTTTATAACAAAGGAGAAGGGATCAGCACACTAATGAGAGCGTGCTGTTTATAACAAAGGAGAAGGGATCAGCACACTAATGAGAGCGTGCTGTTTATAACAAAGGAGAAGGGATCAGCACACTAATGAGAGCGTGCTGTTTATAACAAAGGAGAAGGGATCAGCACACTAATGAGAGCGTGCTGTTTATAACAAAGGAGAAGGGATCAGCACACTAATGAGAGCGTGCTGTTTATAACAAAGGAGAAGGGATCAGCACACCAATGAGAGTGTGCTGTTTATAACAAAGGAGAAGGGATCAGCACACTAATGAGAGCGTGCTGTTTATAACAAAGGAGAAGGGATCAGCACACTAATGACAGCGTGCTGTTTATAACAAAGGAGAAGGGATCAGCACACTAATGACAGCGTGCTGTTTATAACAAAGGAGAAGGGATCAGCACACTAATGACAGCGTGCTGTTTATAACAAAGGAGAAGGATCAGCACACTAATGAGAGCGTGCTGTTTATAACAAAGGAGAAGGGATCAGCACACTAATGAGAGCGTGCTGTTTATAACAAAGGAGAAGGGATCAGCACACTAATGAGAGCGTGCTGTTTATAACAAAGGAGAAGGGATCAGCACACTAATGAGAGCGTGCTGTTTATAACAAAGGAGAAGGGATCAGCACACTAATGAGAGCGTGCTGTTTATAACAAAGGAGAAGGGATCAGCACACTAATGAGAGCGTGCTGTTTATAACAAAGGAGAAGGGATCACCACACTAATGAGAGCGTGCTGTTTATAACAAAGGAGAAGGGATCAGCACACTAATGAGAGCGTGCTGTTTATAACAAAGGAGAAGGGATCAGCACACTAATGAGAGCGTGCTGTTTATAACAAAGGAGAAGGGATCAGCACACTAATGAGAGCGTGCTGTTTATAACAAAGGAGAAGGGATCAGCACACTAATGAGAGCGTGCTGTTTATAACAAAGGAGAAGGGATCAGCACACTAATGACAGCGTGCTGTTTATAACAAAGGAGAAGGGATCAGCACACTAATGACAGCGTGCTGTTTATAACAAAGGAGAAGGGATCAGCACACTAATGACAGCGTGCTGTTTATAACAAAGGAGAAGGGATCAGCACACTAATGAGGCGTGCTGTTTATAACAAAGGAGAAGGGATCAGCACACTAATGAGAGCGTGCTGTTTATAACAAAGGAGAAGGGATCAGCACACTAATGAGAGCGTGCTGTTTATAACAAAGGAGAAGGGATCAGCACACTAATGAGAGCGTGCTGTTTATAACAAAGGAGACGGGATCACCACACTAATGAGAGCGTGCTGTTTATAACAAAGGAGAAGGGATCAGCACACTAATGACAGCGTGCTGTTTATAACAAAGGAGAAGGGATCAGCACAGTAATGACAGCGTGCTGTTTATAACAAAGGAGAAGGGATCAGCACACTAATGAGAGTGTGCTGTTTATAACAAAGGAGAAGGGATCAGCACACTAATGAGAGCGTGCTGTTTATAACAAAGGAGAAGGGATCAGCACACTAATGACAGTGTGCTGTTTATAACAAAGGAGAAGGGATCAGCACACTAATGACAGCGTGCTGTTTATAACAAAGGAGAAGGGATCAGCACACTAATGAGGCGTGCTGTTTATAACAAAGGAGAAGGGATCAGCACACTAATGACAGCGTGCTGTTTATAACAAAGGAGAAGGGATCAGCACACTAATGACAGCGTGCTGTTTATAACAAAGGAGACGGGATCAGCACACTAATGACGTGCTGTTTATAACAAAGGAGAAGGGATCAGCACACTAATGAGAGCGTGCTGTTTATAACAAAGGAGAAGGGATCAGCACACTAATGACAGTGTGCTGTTTATAACAAAGGAGAAGGGATCAGCACAGTAACGACAGCATGCTGTTTATTACAAAGGAGAAGGGATCAGCACACTAATGAGAGCGTGCTGTTTATAACAAAGGAGAAGGGATCAGCACACTAATGACAGCGTGCTGTTTATAACAAAGGAGAAGGGATCAGCACACTAATGAGAGCGTGCTGTTTATAACAAAGGAGACGGGATCACCACACTAATGAGAGCGTGCTGTTTATAACAAAGGAGAAGGGATCACCACACTAATGAGAGCGTGCTGTTTATAACAAAGGAGAAGGGATCACCACACTAATGAGAGCGTGCTGTTTATAACAAAGGAGACGGGATCACCACACTAATGAGAGCGTGCTGTTTATAACAAAGGAGAAGGGATCAGCACACTAATGACAGCGTGCTGTTTATAACAAAGGAGAAGGGATCAGCACACTAATGACAGCGTGCTGTTTATAACAAAGGAGAAGGGATCAGCACACTAATGAGAGCGTGCTGTTTATAACAAAGGAGAAGGGATCAGCACACTAATGAGGCGTGCTGTTTATAACAAAGGAGAAGGGATCAGCACACTAATGAGGCGTGCTGTTTATAACAAAGGAGAAGGGATCAGCACACTAATGAGGCGTGCTGTTTATAACAAAGGAGAAGGATCAGCACACTAATGACAGCGTGCTGTTTATAACAAAGGAGAAGGGATCAGCACACTAATGAGGCGTGCTGTTTATAACAAAGGAGAAGGGATCAGCACACTAATGACAGCGTGCTGTTTATAACAAAGGAGAAGGGATCAGCACACTAATGAGAGCGTGCTGTTTATAACAAAGGAGAAGGGATCAGCACACTAATGAGAGCGTGCTGTTTATAACAAAGGAGAAGGGATCAGCACACTAATGACAGTGTGCTGTTTATAACAAAGGAGAAGGGATCAGCACACTAATGAGAGCGTGCTGTTTATAACAAAGGAGAAGGGATCAGCACACTAATGAGAGCGTGCTGTTTATAACAAAGGAGAAGGGATCAGCACACTAATGAGAGCGTGCTGTTTATAACAAAGGAGAAGGGATCAGCACACTAATGAGGCGTGCTGTTTATAACAAAGGAGAAGGGATCAGCACACTAATGAGAGCGTGCTGTTTATAACAAAGGAGAAGGGATCAGCACACTAATGAGAGCGTGCTGTTTATAACAAAGGAGAAGGGATCACCACACTAATGAGAGCGTGCTGTTTATAACAAAGGAGAAGGGATCAGCACACTAATGACAGTGTGCTGTTTATAACAAAGGAGAAGGGATCAGCACACTAATGAGAGCGTGCTGTTTATAACAAAGGAGAAGGGATCAGCACACTAATGACAGTGTGCTGTTTATAACAAAGGAGAAGGGATCAGCACACTAATGACAGCGTGCTGTTTATAACAAAGGAGAAGGGATCACCACACTAATGAGAGCGTGCTGTTTATAACAAAGGAGAAGGGATCAGCACACTAATGACAGTGTGCTGTTTATAACAAAGGAGAAGGGATCAGCACACTAATGAGAGCGTGCTGTTTATAACAAAGGAGAAGGGATCAGCACACTAATGACAGCGTGCTGTTTATAACAAAGGAGAAGGGATCAGCACACTAATGAGAGCGTGCTGTTTATAACAAAGGAGAAGGGATCACCACACTAATGACAGTGTGCTGTTTATAACAAAGGAGAAGGGATCAGCACACTAATGACAGCGTGCTGTTTATAACAAAGGAGAAGGGATCAGCACACTAATGAGCGTGCTGTTTATAACAAAGGAGAAGGGATCAGCACACTAATGAGAGCGTGCTGTTTATAACAAAGGAGAAGGGATCAGCACACTAATGACAGTGTGCTGTTTATAACAAAGGAGACGGGATCAGCACACTAATGACAGTGTGCTGTTTATAACAAAGGAGAAGGGATCAGCACACTAATGAGAGCATGCTGTTTATAACAAAGGAGAAGGGATCAGCACACTAATGAGAGCGTGCTGTTTATAACAAAGGAGAAGGGATCAGCACACTAATGAGAGCGTGCTGTTTATAACAAAGGAGAAGGGATCAGCACACTAATGAGAGCGTGCTGTTTATAGCAAAGGAGAAGGGATCAGCACACTAATGAGAGCGTGCTGTTTATAACAAAGGAGACGGGATCACCACACTAATGAGAGCGTGCTGTTTATAACAAAGGAGAAGGGATCAGCACACTAATGAGAGCGTGCTGTTTATAACAAAGGAGAAGGGATCAGCACACTAATGAGAGCGTGCTGTTTATAACAAAGGAGACGGGATCAGCACACTAATGAGAGTGTGCTGTTTATAACAAAGGAGACGGGATCAGCACACTAATGAGAGCGTGCTGTTTATAACAAAGGAGAAGGGATCAGCACACTAATGAGAGCGTGCTGTTTATAACAAAGGAGAAGGGATCAGCACACTAATGAGAGCGTGCTGTTTATAACAAAGGAGAAAGGATCAGCACACTAATGAGAGCGTGCTGTTTATAACAAAGGAGAAGGGATCAGCACACTAATGAGAGCGTGCTGTTTATAACAAAGGAGAAGGGATCAGCACACTAATGAGAGCGTGCTGTTTATAACAAAGGAGAAGGGATCAGCACACTAATGAGAGCGTGCTGTTTATAACAAAGGAGAAGGGATCAGCACACTAATGAGAGCGTGCTGTTTATAACAAAGGAGAAGGGATCACCACACTAATGAGAGCGTGCTGTTTATAACAAAGGAGAAGGGATCAGCACACTAATGACAGTGTGCTGTTTATAACAAAGGAGAAGGGATCAGCACACTAATGACAGTGTGCTGTTTATAACAAAGGAGAAGGGATCAGCACACTAATGACAGTGTGCTGTTTATAACAAAGGAGAAGGGATCACCACACTAATGAGAGCGTGCTGTTTATAACAAAGGAGAAGGGATCAGCACACTAATGAGAGCGTGCTGTTTATAACAAAGGAGAAGGGATCAGCACACTAATGAGAGCGTGCTGTTTATAACAAAGGAGAAGGGATCAGCACACTAATGAGGCGTGCTGTTTATAACAAAGGAGAAGGGATCAGCACACTAATGAGAGCGTGCTGTTTATAACAAAGGAGAAGGGATCAGCACACTAATGACAGTGTGCTGTTTATAACAAAGGAGAAGGGATCACCACACTAATGAGAGCGTGCTGTTTATAACAAAGGAGAAGGGATCAGCACACTAATGAGAGCGTGCTGTTTATAACAAAGGAGAAGGGATCACCACACTAATGACAGTGTGCTGTTTATAACAAAGGAGAAGAGATCAGCACACTAATGAGAGCGTGCTGTTTATAACAAAGGAGAAGGGATCAGCACACTAATGAGAGCGTGCTGTTTATAACAAAGGAGAAGGGATCAGCACACTAATGAGAGCGTGCTGTTTATAACAAAGGAGAAGGGATCACCACACTAATGAGAGCGTGCTGTTTATAACAAAGGAGAAGGGATCAGCACACTAATGACAGCGTGCTGTTTATAACAAAGGAGAAGGGATCAGCACACTAATGAGAGCGTGCTGTTTATAACAAAGGAGAAGGGATCAGCACACTAATGAGAGCGTGCTGTTTATAACAAAGGAGAAGGGATCAGCACACTAATGAGAGCGTGCTGTTTATAACAAAGGAGAAGGGATCAGCACACTAATGACAGCGTGCTGTTTATAACAAAGGAGAAGGGATCAGCACACTAATGAGAGTGTGCTGTTTATAACAAAGGAGAAGGGATCAGCACACTAATGAGAGCGTGCTGTTTATAACAAAGGAGAAGGGATCAGCACAATAATGAGAGCGTGCTGTTTATAACAAAGGAGAAGGGATCAGCACACTAATGAGAGCGTGCTGTTTATAACAAAGGAGAATGGATCAGCACACTAATGAGAGCGTGCTGTTTATAACAAAGGAGAAGGGATCAGCACACTAATGACAGCGTGCTGTTTATAACAAAGGAGAAGGGATCAGCACAATGAACTGACAAGACTAATGAGTCTTACCTTTTTGGAACAATAATATTAATTGCCCCAGTGGGTACTGAGATCGTTTGACCATTTTAAAATTACTTGTACTTACCTCTGAAGTTTCACATTTAATGTCCTAGAAGGTTTCATGTTTTAATCTACTATTTATCCTTTTTTCTTATTCCAAGAAAGAGGAGGTTTTTGATGGTTTTGTTTATTTTAGTTTTATAAATCTTCCATGTGAAAAGGAATATTATATTAGGTAGTACTGTAAGTCAGTTAACAGAGTTAAAGGTGAAACTGATATTTAAATAGTTATTTGGAAGAAAACATCAAGTCAAACAAAACCACATCAAATCAGCATTAGCTAATGATGTACATTTTCCTAAATCCCACAGTAGATAACAATAATGTCATTCTTTTTTATTTATTTTATTTTCATTTTTTAGCAATGTAAGTGAACTGGTCAGAGGATCCTTTTCAGCCACTACCTAGGCTTAACAGGAAGCAACAAATGAATGCTGGCAAATACAAAGAACATTTCTGCATACTTCACTGTTTCTCTACTGTTGTCGTCTTTCTGTTTACATACATGCAGTCTCATGAGTTTTCTGTAGTTGGCAGTAAATTGTTAGTTCTTCTGTTGAAATTGTGTCAGATGCAGTGGTAGGGCGCTAAGAATCGCCTTCTCCACTTAAACAGCCTTGTCTCTTTTTTCTCTTGCCATTGGCCATGGAAAGAAGGTGGGCAGGGTTTATAAGCAGTATTTGGGATAAAACTGTGTTTTATTGGTCTGGAGACACAGCTGTTTACATTGGGAAGTTTTAGGCTAACATTTTTTACTAATCCCACAAAACGTTTGTTCGAACTGGAATACGAGCGGGCATAATGCTGTTTCTGTTCAGTGTGCTGCATACATAAGCAGACAAAGGGTGCAACCAAGCTAATGCAGGGTCGGGTGGTTGTTTATTTAAAATGAATGTATTTCAGTGCGTTGTTTAATAGTATTTTTATAAGTTGATTTATGCACGTGCACAGTAGTTATAAACCTTTTGCAGTTGCAAGCAAGGTCGCTTGGTAAATGCTTTAGGACAAGAGCTGCTGTTTCTCTTCAGTCCTTGCTATCAGCTCTTCAAGATTTTTCTTTCTGTGTTTGGAAATGGCCCTGCTGAATCAGTTCTCTTATATTGGCATGAGGAGTGCACTCTACTTAGTACGCTTCATCACGTGTAGATGAGAATAGTGTTTTTAAAGTTTATACAGGTTTAAGCTTTTAATTGCTATCCGTGCACAGGCAAAAAAATGCTATGTTCACCATTATTTATAACAAACAAGCAAACTTGCTACCACTTCGTGTACAGATTCATTGTTATTGGCTCCTTAGGGCTGTGCTAAGGCTGTCTGCAGGAGAGCACATGTTCTTGAAGTTCACTTGCATTGTGCCACCACATGTACTGGAACAGGAAGTATTTTGGTTTTGTTTAAAGTCACTTCCAAGTGTGGTTTTATGCTGAGCAGCATGTAGTAGTCTATTGTATTACTGTAACGTTTTAATTTATTGCCTCCTGTAAAATAGTTTTCAGGTTTGCAGGGATTCTTGTCCCTCTTACCTTTTTAGTTTATCTAACAGCACGAACAAAAGACACCTGGACTGTGGTTTTCTAGGTCATTGCGTTGGAACCAGGTACTGATAGCACATTTTTGTTTATTGTGGATACAGTACCACTTTTCAGAAAGTCTCATTTTCCAAGGTACATAGATCTGCCATGGAAGTCTGGAGTGTCGTATGGTCTTTAGGTTAGGTTGAAGCACAAGTTGTGTTGCATAACACCTAACACGATTTTGATTTCCAAAGTACATACTTTTAATGTGGGACTGAGGATCTTCTTAACACTTCAGTGCTTCGGGAGAGGAGTTAGAATGACTTTGTTTATGAATGTAGAGAAGTACTTTTGTGGAGAAAAGTGTCACTTTCTGTGCTCTAAAACTCAAGTGCTTCCATTTGTGCTTTGTTGTTACACAACATGTCATAGCTTTTTTTTCAATGAGGAATTAACTTTTTTGTGCACTGCATTTTTATGAGGTTGTTCAGTCTCATACAATAGACTTCAGAAGTAAAGGTACTGCCATGTGCTTTTAGTCTCTGAATCCGTTATGGCAACTTATGCAGTTCTGTCTGTTGATAAATGTATATTGTCCTTAATCCTAAAAGATTTGCATGCTTTCATCCAGGTGGCTGATAATTCCGGTGCTTCCCTTTAAAGGATCTGCTTTACTGGCAAGAACTAGTGGACATTTGGATGCACTGAATGGGGATGCTTCAAAGAAAATGCAGAGCATGGTACAGGATTAGTGATCAGTTTGTGTGTAACCCAAATAGATGCCTGAAAATTATTTTTTTCAATACAAGGAGAATCTGAAACTGAACATAAATGCCATTGAGCAACATGTATATGTCAATTAGTGAGTCAGTGGCTTGTTTCATTATTTATTTGATGATTGTATCAACCCACTATCAAGGTAATCATAGTATACCTGCTTTCAGCCATAGAGAGTAGTATAGAAGTGTATGCAAGACATTCTGCAGAGAACTGTACACTAGTTTGTAGCATATATGATGTACAGAGTACAGTATTAGGCTTGATGTGTGTGAGTATGTTTGTAATGTATTGGTATACAGTGATAGAAAATTCCTCAGTAGTACAGGAGCAGCACTGCTTTAGAAAATCTCAGGTTAAGTAAGAGTGTAATGAAAATTGATACAAAGTATCGATAATAGTGTGATATGTATATATAAAAAGGGAGAGGGAGGAATGCATTTTTTTCCATTTTCACGTAGAAAATTCAAATTAGAATGCGTATATGTGCAGAGATCCTGGAAGGCTGGTATCTGAGCATGATCAGGATTGAGATTAGGAGGTAACTGAGAATAATTTTTACATACTGGGGAATAGGTCCTTGGGATGAAGTTTACTTAACAGTAACCCATCAAAATGTGACACTGGATTGTAGTGGCTGTTTTTGCTTTACATTGAAATTAGTACCCTTGTTTGAGGTCGATTTGAATTCTCATGAATTCCATCAGTCAAAGCATTGTTACATAACGACAGTAGGTTATACATTTTAACATTTGTAGCAGCTTTATTCTGAAAAGTCATACCAGCACTGTATGTAAGTGATTAATAGGGCCTTTGGAATGAAAAATTGACCAATGGAATGTGAAACTCAGTAAAATAAGTAATATGTGTCTGTGGAACTGTAAGCTAAGTAAGTGCGATACTGTTAATCTTTATCTTAATCGGGACATCTAAGTAGCATCTCTTGTTAAGAACATCTTTGTTACGAGTTCTTTTAATAATGTGACAATGGATGATTACAGCTTTTAAAAGACGGGATTGCTAAGAGCAAATAAAAAATGTACTAGATATGAACAGTGGATTTGGATGTCTACAACTGTAGATATAACAGTGTTTGGCCAAGGAGAGAGTGTAGTACAACTGGAAGATCTTGTTTACCAATAGTAAGATACAAGCAGTGAAGTGTTTAGTTCCGTTTGTCTGATATGCAGGCCAGGTGTATTTTTATCAAACAGAGAAGTTGTGGACAGTAATTAATAGAGGGGAAGAGGGCAAGAGTTACATGGGATTTATTGATTCTTCCGATAGAACAACGTGATTTAGGATTATCTGATTTGAAGGGATATTTTAGAGATACACAATTAAAGCTTTTTATATAATTTGCATAAAACACAAGCAGAAGATTATATTTCAGAGTGGAAAGGAATGATGACGGGGTGGGGGTCAAGGAATAAGAAGAGTGTGGTATTTTGGATGCGGATCCTTAACGGGAGTAATAATCATGTAGAATATTCTATAAAATATATATTACATGATATTGCAACTGTACAGAATATTGTAGAATATTATACTCATAATGTAGTGGAAATAGTGGAAAGTATTCTAAGAACTAAGCCAACATGAGGAAGGAGATCATGCAAGTAGGGGTGCAGAACTGAGTACAACTATAGGTTGTATAATAAGATTTATAAATTCTAGGAAATCCAGAAATGATGAAGTCATTGCTTGTTAGTTACATTAAACCCAAACTTGAGTATGGAATAACAGTATGGAAACCTTATAAGAAAATAAGCATTAGTAAACAGGAAAGAGTACAGTGGAAATATGCCAAGGGCATCCATGGATGTGAAAATTTAAGGTATTACGAAAGACTAAAATTTTGTCTGAACTTGCACAGTCCTTCCTATATATAGGAGGCATTTAGAGACAATGTCTTGGAATATTTGAGATTTGAACTTTTCTTTTATTTAAATGTATTTTAGCTCTTCCGTTTGCAACAGCCTTCCAAGGGCTTCTTTTGAAGGCTGTAGCAAGCAGAGGCACTAGAAGATATGTAAGTAAAGAACAGTTTGTGCACCTTTTTTCAGTGATTTTTTAAAAAGTATTTGTTGTTTTCCAGTCAAGTACAGAAGACATACTTACAAAGTTATATATCAATATATGAATCTTGGAGCAGTTGTACAGTTGATTTTATGGCTATCTTGAGTAGTATATTTACAGACACGTGTGATGTGTAAATTTGTTATGAGGTTCCCACTAATGAGTTGGTGTATGCTTACAAAGAGTAGAAAGACTGCAATAGATTCAACAAAAGCACTGCACTTGTGGAAAGGAGGTTGGCAATGAGCTTTTCCTACTAGTCTATATTCTGCATATCTGACTGTCTAATTGCAATAATAATATTAATGGCTATACTAAAAATATTCTATTGAGAATAAACACCAAATCAGATGCAACATGAACTCTCAGGCTCTCAGCTACCACTAGCTTGAATATACTTGTGGATTTACTTTTTTTGTTGATATTTAGGGTTTGTCCAAACTCCTTAAAATTATGGCAGAACAGACTAAGCACATTTAACCAAAAAATTATGAAAACATTTAATCGCCATTTCCATTAATTAACTGAGGCTGATTTACTTGCACAAAGCCTTCATGTTATTATTACTGTTATGTAAATGTGAATTCTCTTTGATTACCTCTTTGTAGTAACAAAACAATGTCTATGACCTTTACTATTTACCCATGAAAGACTAACCAGTGGTCTGCAGCGATAATTATGATTCACTAATTTGTTTTCCTTCTGCAAACCATGAATAACTCAAATAGCTTTGAATATATTTGAATATCACTCTTTCATTCACACTGGGCATGTATTTCATTGAAAGGAACATATCTGGGTAGTTTGCCTTATGCTGAAACCAAAATAAATTAATGCCACTGAGGGTCCAATACTGGTTAAAAATATTTTATTAAAAGATTTTCATAATAAAATTAAAAGCTTTTGCCCATAAAAGAGACCGTATCCGAATAAATTAATTCCAACAAAAGAGCAATATATACCAAACATACAAAAAAGTCATTGGTTAATTATTAATTAATAGATACAATCACTTCTTTAAAGAAACAGGAATAAAAAGATGGTCTCACATCCAGCGATTGATCTTCTTTACAAATTCTTGCTCTTACGCACATTATTTCTAACCATAAAATCAACAAGTGCTAGAAAGTCATGTACAGTAATAAACAGATAAGTTACAGTTTATTAGCCATTAGATTTAAAACAGGTGCAATAGACATGTTTTCATTCAACCCAGGGGAAAGGTAGTTCCAATCTGAGTTGCCAATTCATTTCAAATAATTTTAAAAACATTTTCCAATCTCCCCTTGGGTCCAGGTTGATATTTTCCAAAATGCAAAATAAAATTTTGTAAAGCCATTGCACTCTGTAGAATGTCTGAAAAAGGCACTCCATTTTTCACGTTTCTACTAGTAGCATTCTATTAAGTAAAATTAGCACGGAATTTAGCAATATGACCCCTCCCCATAATTGAAACAAATTAACACATTACTTGCTGTTTTTTGTTTCACATAAGATGACAGGTTTCTTAGTGCAATTTTAGACTTTGAAGCCGATAATTTAGTTTTAAATATTGTTTCATTAATTAATAGGTATTCTGTTAACTACATTAATTTATCAGAATTTTTGAGATCAATTTGCAATACCGATTTCTTATATTACTTGGCAACACTATTTAAACCTGTCAGAAACTAGCTAAACTTAAAATTTTCTTTTAACCATGCATCTGTGCCCTTACTGCTTTGGCAGAATTTAAAAACAGTTACAAAATGTTCATATTCATTCTTCAGAGTTAATTTCATCCCTAGCTTAAAGATGTTTTTTTCAATTTGTTAGTTTGTTTCCCTCAATGTTGATATGTATTTTCAGTGTGACTACTGTCAGCAGAAATAACTGGATTTTTGCCCAGTCTTCTCAGTCTCCATTCTCACTACCAGTATAACACTCAAACCTTACCAAGTGGGATTCTAATTCATCCTCCTTTTTTAATTTCTTCACAGAAGAAACTGTCCAGGGGTTTGGAGCTACACTTGCCAGCAACCCAGCTGCGGCTATCTTTGTACCAAACTGTGATCTGTTTCTACTCTGAATTCCACAAGCATATTCATCACCATGTCTATGACTGGGGTTGCCAGGAGCACCAGATGTGCAAAACTAGTTTTATGGTTAACATAACATACCAGTCGAGTAGAAATGCCTCAAAGAATGAACAATAACAGTTTTACTCAATATGCTTTTGATCTTTGCAGCAGATACATTAGGAGGAATAATAAATGATAAATCACTGGCCAACTTCCCAGTTTCTCTACCACTGTAAGTCCAAGGAAACATCAGATGTAACATATAAAAACAAGTTTTATTCTTCCAGTTCATAAATGAAAACAAACGTAGCTCACTCTTTTTTTTAAAGCAAAGGGGGTATATTTAATGTTTTCTCCAACAAATATTTAGTTCATATAGTCCTTTTTGTAATAGGCTACAGTCAGGGAAAACTGCAACAACCAGATCCAAACCAAATTCTGGAACGAACAGAAGAAAACGCACAAATAGTAATATTAGAATATTTATTCTATAATAACAGATTCTAGAGCCTCGGTGTTACCACTTTCATGGAATACCAATTCATTTCTAAATCACACTTATATATCCATAAAAATCTTTAACACCAATCAATTAAACAATTAAATAATTAAATACATTTAATATTTAAAGTAAACACTTCCAATTTAACTCATTATTTAGTCCCTTAGGGACCATTGTATTATACTTTAAAATATAAATACATTCTTTATATAATAATTTTTGTTTCAATACATCCTCATTCTCCCACATACAATCAACCTGTTCTAAAATAGTACCTTTCAAAAAATTTGCATTTTCTTTATGATGAGTTTTAAAATGTAAGGAAATCATTTTATTTTCTCTCTGATGTCTAACATCTCTCAAGTGTTCCATAAACCTAGTATGAAACATACGTTTTATTTAGCCTTTATATAAAATAACTTGCAAGGGCAAAACAATACATATATAACACCTTTACTTTCACACGTATATGTACCTCTAACATCAAATTTAGTATTGTTAATATATTCAACCTTCTCCACTGTATGTGTACAAATTTTACATCTCCCACATTTCAATGTGCCCATATTATTTAATGGTCTAGCAGGATTAGGTGCTGTAAAATCTCCATGAACCAACATACTTTTGAAATTTTTCACCTTGTTAAATGAAAAAAAGGGTTGATTCGGCAAGATGGAAGACAAACATTTATCTTGTACTAAATACTTCCAACAATGTTTGATTAACCTAACTATTTCATCACTTTTAATATTATATGTAGAAACAAAATATACAGGGTCAATTTTATTACCGCTTTGAACACTATAAACACGTTCTCCTGTATAACCATTTTGTTCCTTACTTATTTCACTTTCATCACCTAAAACTTTTTTCACTGCCACTGAATCATATCCCCTTTGCAAAAACATATTAGTTGCTGTCCTTATTTCTTGTTGTAAAACTTTCTTATCTGAACAAATCCTGGACAGCCTCAAACATTCTCCATATGGGAGAGCTTTTATCACATGGGGTGCATGGCAGCTCGAAGCATGTAAATACTGTCCACCATCTATGAATTTCCTATGTATCCTACTAACCACGTCTCCAGTTGTTTTACCCTCCAAGATAATATCTAAATATACTACTTTACTACCTTGTTGTAGTCCATCAAAAGTTAATTTGTATGGATTTTTGTGTAAATGGGATATAAAATCTTGTATTTCATTAGAACTACCTTCATAAATAAACATTAAATCATCAATAAAAATATAACAAGATGTTACATACCTCTTCACAAACTGTTGTTGATATAAAAAGTATCTTCAAAAAATGACATAAAAATATTGGCATACATGGGAGCAAATGGTGCTCCCATGGCAGTACCTTGCTTTTGCCTGTATAACTGTTTATTAAAACAAAAATAATTATTCTTTAGACAAAATTCCACTAATTCAGTAACAAAATGGGACAAAGGATTGTCACCTAAAACATGAACAATAGCTTTTAAACCATCTAGATGTTTAATTGAAGTATACAAACTTTTAACGTCAATTACTAACCAATAATTGTTCTCATTCCATTTTACTGAAGAAATTTTTTCTAAAAAATCAAAACCATCTTGGATATATGCTGAGGCCTTTTGTGCATAAGGTAATAACAGCTTATGTAAAATTGAACCCAAATTGTGCAAAAAATATTTACAATCCAAAATAATGGGCCTTCCAGTAGGGTTATACATGTCCTTATGTATTTTTGGTAAACAAAAAAAATAGCCATTTCACACTGTTTATTAAATAATTTATCTTTTACATCTTTCTCTGTAAAATACACTAATCGAGTGCCCTTATTTATCTGTTTGCCATATTCTTTTAAAGATGATCCATGTGTTCTGAAGGGAAGCAAGTCCATTTTTGCTGCTTTCCACAATTGTGGACTTAGTTCTAACATGGGTATTACAGAGGGATAGGACAATTAGTGCTCATCTTCTACATTTGACTGCCAAAATTGTGATAGCTTGAGCTGAGCAAGCTACAACTTTGATAAATGGGAACAAGTCCAAATTGCCCAGTTTTCACACTTCCAGAAGTACTGTGATGTGTATATAATTAGGGATCTTCGGATCCACTGTATCAGTGAGCACAACAACACAAGCACACACACGAACATACACACACACACCCTCACAGATACTCACACCCCATGCACATAAGCACACTGTCTCTAGCAATATGCCCACACACACACACACACACACATACACACACACAAACACACACATCTCTCTATATATATATATAAAATTATATAATGAATGCTCAGCATGTCAATTGGTAGACAAACAAAACATGCATCTCGACATGTAGAATGTTCATTATATCATACAAACAACACATTAACACTCAGTACATCAAAAAATTTCCTTTTTGACGCACCACCCATAATCCAACATTTTACTCAAATTTGTCTGAAAAGTGGCACGGTTACAGGAAGGGTTATTTTAAAGGTAAGATGCATGTTAGATTTAGGGTCAAGGTTAGCACACATTACTGACTTAACCCTGACCCTAACCCTAAACGCACACAATCACACACACACACACACACACACACACACACACACACACACACACACACACACACACACACAAACACACACACACAGACATGGGCATGCACACTCTTAATCTATAGCCTTGCTTATCCCTTACTCTATCACTAACCCACACACATTCACTCAAACACTCACACACCTATACGCATCCAACTTACTTTTTTGACATAACAACTTCTGATGACTGATCCTGTAAATAAAGAAGGCATTTATTGTATCCTTTTTGCATACTGTTCCTTGATACATGATGGAGTGATCATATTACCTTGAGAAAGTAACTGCCTGTGTGGTATCGATTACTTCATGTAGGAATTATCTGTTGATGATCACATGCTATTTTTTTAGGTTCTCAGAATTTGCAATTTCCCTATTTAACAGCAAGACAGGCTTTTCCATGCAGTTTTATTCAGGCAATTATGACATAGTCTGAGCAGTTTTGCAGATTGGTGATGAATTGTATATATATTAAAGTAATTAAAGTGAATTAAAGTGCTTGAAGTGCATATCAACTACAATCAAAAGAGACTTGTGGCACTAAGTGATGAGATAAGATCGTTAAATGATACCATCCTGTCTCACTCATTTTTCCACGTGGTTAAAAATGAATGGACTGGCATAGAAGCTAAAGTCTCCAAACAAGCGGCTTCACCTGTCTGGAGAAAGTCAAAGAATTTGCCCAGGGACTTAGACCAATATAGAAGGAAGGCTGCATACCCATTAAAACCCTTCAGATCCAAATCAAAGTTTTTTTCACCGTTTAAGAAGCATAACACTTTCCCAGCTTGTGTCACTCCTCAAGTGGCCTCGATAAGTAATGTTTTGCCTTCCAAGACCCCTGCAATGAAAACTTTTTCTTGAGTCCTGAGGAGAATCAATCTTCAAGTACTGTTCTTACCAATACCTCAGCTAGTCCGGTAGGCATTAATATTCAGCCTCCTAGAGAATTGGTACAAGCATCCAAAGTGAGTTTGGATTCTAATCTTTTTTTTATCCCCAGGTCCAGAGACCCCTCAGCTGTTTTCAGAGGCAGTCAGGGGAAGGGGAGGGGGAGAGGAAGAGGGAGGGCGAGAGGGACAGGCAGAGGGAGACCCCTAAGACTGAGACAACGGTAATGGTTTCTTGCTCTCCCATTCCCTCTACCACCCTTGACATTTTCAAACTTATGGATTTGGTGTTGGATGATGACAGTTTAGCAGTTTTGTGAAAGGGACTGAACTTTATTCCCTCAGAGGGCTTCAGTGACTAATGTGGTGCTAGACTTAAAGCTTAATTGTAGAAAGCTTAATTTAAAACAAGACATTAAAATAATGATGTATGTTTTAGTCTATCTGTTGTTACACAAGCTGATGATGTTTTTAACACAAATGTTTTTTCGACACTAGGTGCAGGCCCTCAGCGAGACCAGGTTGTAACTTCCAATGCCTCCAGTTCCCTCACTTTCCCTGACAGTTTGGATTCTGATTCTGATGATGGTGGTGGTGACTCTTTCCTTAGAAGAAGAAGCACTTTCAATCCCCCCCTTAACCCTACATTAAATATTTTTTTCTAAAGTGTGTGAGAAATAAGTAAGAGCAGCCC
This sequence comes from Protopterus annectens, assembly GCF_019279795.1. NCBI lineage: Eukaryota > Metazoa > Chordata > Ceratodontiformes > Protopteridae > Protopterus > Protopterus annectens. Next base: position 744,517,848 of record NC_056727.1, read on the forward strand.
TTGAGAAAAAGCACCCACTAAGAGATTTAACCTTTCTGTTAAAGAAAAGACAGCCCTCAAAAGTCTCCAAGCTAATCCAGACATCAGGGTTATGAAGGCAGACAAGGGAGCAGGTTTAGTCATTATGGATAACCGCTCTTATGTTAGCAAAATGGAATAAGTCCTTTCCAATACTGACAACTGCAAAACGGTTTCCTCTGATTTTATTACAGAAAGCTTTTGCAGGATTGATAACACTCTTACCAAACTCTATCATAAAGAGCTTATTTCAAACATTTGGTTGGAATTTATGGAGGTGAAGTCCCCATTAGTGGGTAGGATGTTCAGGATCTTCAAAACACATAAAGCTCCAAAAAATCCACCTCTTAAGCATATTGTGGCATTAAGTAGGACAAAGACTGAATACATATCTGTTCTTTTAGATTTTTTCCTAAACCCGCTAGTTCAGTCCTCCCAGTTCTATTTAAAATATTCCTGGGAATTCTTGAATCAGGTCCATAATTGCCTTTGTTTGACTGGTCACTGTACTTTGATCACCCTGGACATTGTGGACCTTTATTCCAGCATCCTGCATCAAAGGGGTTTAATTATGGTGGGAGATTACCTTGCCAAGCACACTAATACCCCCCATAGAGTTCCAGATCTGTTGGCTCTTTTGAAATTAGTGTTGGAAAAACAATTTATTTTCTTTCAATGGTACCATCTACCAGCAAGTACTGGGAGTAGCTATGGGGGCAAAGATGGCCCAGTCCTACGCCAACTTTGTTTTGAGTTCCTGGGAAGCAGATGTGCTTACCAAACTTGATGGCTTTGAATATGTCTCTCTATATAATTGTTATATAGATGACATATTTTTCCTTTGGACAGGGCCCCCAGGTGAGCTTGATGCGTTCTTAGACAAGGTTAACAGCAGTATTGATTTTTTAGACTTTACCCTTTCAGGTAAGGGAGAAACTGTCCACTTCTTAGATGTGACCCTCTCCATTGACCCAGTGACCCCCCCCCCCACACTAACAAGTTTTCTTCGTCCATCCACAGAAAAAGTACCTTCCACAATAACTATTTGGATTTTTGGCAGACAACACCGCTTTTTATGAAAAAGAACATAGTCAAGGGCCAATTCGTATGCCTTAGCTGCATTGTTAGTGAAGATGAAAGTTTCACAAAAGAAAGCCTCTTTCTTAAACAGTTATTCGCAGACAAAGACTACCCAGCACACTTAGTGGATACCCTGTTGGAGGAAGTTGCAGTGAATAGACACAACAAATACCCCACTATTTTGTCAAAAGGCTTTTGCCCAAATCCAGTTCCATCTTCCAATGACAGCTATGTTTTCCTCTTCCAATTTCAGTTGATGCAGAATCTATTCAGGACATAGTTTCTAGGAAGTGGGATATTATCTCCAGTTGCCAAGAGATAGGCAAGGCACTAGGTCCCCCTCCATCTTTTGGTTACAAAAGATCCCAGTCTCTCAAATCAGTATTTGATCTAGCTGGTCAGAGAAATTTGACCACACCTCTCCCTTCAGCTGGTATGTTTTGTTGTGGGAAATGGTTTTGCGGCCAGTACATTGCAAGTGGAGACTGTTTCACCTTACACACTCCTAGACAAGTAATTCATTTTTCAGACACATTTGATTGTAATTCAACTTGCATAGTATACCTTGCTATTTGAAGTCACTGTGGGGCGTTCTATGTTGGCAAAACTATTAGAAAGCTTAGCAATGAATCAAGAAGCATTATCAGGTCATAAGAAAAGATGATGAAAAGAATGCTCTAGCTAAACACAAGCTAACCAACCCTTCCTGCTCCACTTTTAAATTTCTAGTGTTAGACAGTGTTTCCCTGATCTACAGAGATGGGAACCCCCAGCTAGAAGTTAAGGAACTTAGATGGCAGGTTAAACTGCAAGCTGACACACCCCCTGGGCTTAATGGTAATCTTAATGTAAAATGCATCCTTAAGTGGATTCGTTAGTGAGAATTCTTTCCCCTCCCCTTCTTTGCATAAATAATTAATTATACAACAAATTTTATTTAAACAGTGTTCAGTTGATAACCTTTGTATTTCTGAAGAGGTTCGACTGTTAAATAACTTTAAAATGAACTTGACAATGAACAAAAGCGCTTAAATGCAATTGTTTCATTTTATTTCAAATTTATTTCAGGTTTTCTTATACTGTTTTCTTGGTGGACGTTTTTTTACTGCTGGATTAAAAGATTTTAACTACTGGATTATAGAGTTCAAAGCTACTACATGAAGTGAAGTGATTTTTCTTTCATATCAAAAAAGTTTTATGGATGTATATATATATATATATATATATATATATATATATATATATATATATATATATATATTTTTTTTAAATGTGTAGAAGTCAATGGAAAGAGAGGCTCGTTTTTCAATTTCCTTTAATAAAGTATTTATATATCTGGCTATAGGGGGCTGTTTAAAGTTGCCTCAGGTGTTGGGTGTTTTGAGTCCTCTATGTGACAGCTTGCACTATTGATAGGAAGTTGGTAATTTTGTCTACTTGTGGTTGTTGGGTCACAGATATAGAACTGCTGCTTTAAAATGAAACCTGAATGATTTTCATGAGTTTCAGACATATCAACAAAGCAGGACAATTTAGGCTTATGCAAGAAACTGCCTTTCTAATCAAAACACTGTTGGCATAGGCACCCCCTAAAGGTCCATACTTCCTTTTCATTAAGTATCTCACCTATGACCTATACCAACTTAAAATACTTTGATTCCATCGTAGTCCACTTAGGTGTAAATGACCTGAGACATACCTCCTTGTCCTGAGACATACCTCCTTGTACTTTATGAAAAGAGACATTATGGAGCTTTCAGACTATGTGTTTCAGGCTGGTATGAGCCTAGCATATTACCTTAACTGAGGAAGTTGCTACAATATGAGCAAAAGATGCTTGATTTTAAAAATGAACTGTCTTTTTTTCTATCTTTCTAAGGGGATCCAATATTTTTCAACTTGGGAGGACAACGCACTTTGTTGCTTTGCCAAGGATTGTGTGCTTCTGTCCCCTCTGGGCTTTAAATATTGGTTAAAACTTTATCCAGCCTCATAGTCCCTTTTTAGGCTAAGCCAAATTGACAAACCTACTGACATAGCAAAATCAACATGGCTTAAAGCTGCAGAGAGTACCTCAGCAGTGCAAGATTTCAGTGCCTTTCACACTTTTAGACCAGTAACTACAGAGATAAGGGGTAGGTGGAGGTGTTTAGATATACATAAATAACAAGCATACTGCTGGCTTGGTCAAACAGGGTGATGTGCTTGGGTTCCTCCACGTGCATTGCACCATAGACAAAGTTCCATACCATATCCTAGCCAGCTATAGGTCACTCTCCATGTCCCAAGAAGCTCACAATCCATATTTGGACCTACTGGAGACACTTATCATCCAAACTAACACCCTACTCATGGAAGACTTTAATTAGCTCTCTATAGATTGGGGATCCTACATGGCCTCAACCAACAGATAAAAGATTCCTGGACTTCATAAATACAGACACTCATGACCAAATAGTGAATACACCCACTAAAGGCTCCAACCTACTGGACCTCTTACTCAAAAATATGGGAGAATGCTGTCTCAGCCTCACTAATAAGGGCCAGCCATAAAGCTGTTTCCTCCAAAATCATCTTCATAATCCTAGTAAAACAAGTAACAGTTGGAAACTATTCCAAGGCAAACTACTTTTATTAAATGATGGTCTGTCAAAATTCAATGTCCCTTCAAACCCGAGACACAGCAGCCTATGCGGAATTGCTGTCAAAAGCTCTATATAACCATATCAATGGCTGCATAGAGGCTGCGGTACATATCAGAAGTAAGCCCAGGATTTGCTCCAGAAACAAATCACCCTGGTAGCATACCAAATTAAACATAATATACAACAAAAGGAAAACAATTACGGAAAAAATCAGGAAGGGTAGTCCCTGTAAAAATAAAAATACCCTCATCAAACCAAACAGGCAACTAAGAGGGCTAATTAGATCAAACAAATCTGATTCTGAGATTAAGATAGGCTGCCAGCTGAAAGATAACCATAAGGCCTTCTTCAGCTATATCAGAAACCTCAAGGGCAGCACACAGGAATGTGCTGAATTGGTGGTTAGTGGTACCATATTCACAGAGCCTGGTGATATAGCAAAGCTATTAGTGGACAAATTCAGTTCCAGCTTTTAACCCCCTCTCACCCCCAACATAAATCCTTCAACTATAACTACGGTAAAGAGAAGAACAATGGACCCCAATAATATCCTGGGATGCCTCCCAAACAGTCTAAAATGTGACTTATCAGGACTGCTGAAGTCATTATTTAACTATAGTCTTAAATTAGGCTTTCTGCACTAACTAAAGCTGTGTAAGAAGGTTACTCATCTACTTGTACTAATAGCACATAGTGCCATGGAGAAAAATGTAATACCTAAATGCAGACTCACCCTGGTAGTTCTATACTCCAGTTCAAATTCACACAAAAGACAAACAATAACTAACAAAATCTGTAGGTTTTTGTTGCCAGCCCACACATGCTCATCAGTGCCATTTCCTAGTCAAGTTCAGCTGGCTACCTCTCACCCAAAGAACTTTGCTGCATGCCTTGCAGGTTTTCAAAATTTTACAAATGGGACACTATCCCACTTTGAAAATAATGCTGCACATTAAACAACACAATTATAACCAGGGGAGTAGTTAGGAAGAAGTGTAAATTGTTATGAGACCATGACTCAAAACCAGAGCAAATGAGAAAGCCTTCTCTAAAGTGAGTCCATCTACTCTGAATTAACTCCCAACTGAAATTAGACAAAACGCATTAAAACATTCAAAGGTCATTTGAAAGATCACTGAACCCAAATATCCATGCTTGCAAGACTTGTTTTGTCACTTACATAAGTCAATATATAATTTGTGCATGAAGTAATGTATCAGCAGGACACACAACAAGGTATGTTATTGTACATTTTCAATGGCAGGTGCATAAACTTTGCAGGGTTGTATAAACCTGGTAGAATCCTATAGAATACCCTTTATTCCAGTAAATTGTTTCAAATTGCATTTTCTAACTTGACTGTATTCTTCTGTTTGCTGCACTTACAATCCTGTTCTTTTCTGTGTTATGTCTTATGGCTATTCTTGAAAAGGGTCTGTTGACTGCTTAGCTAGTTATCAAACTGTAAGTAAGTTATTAAAGCAGTTGGCTTGTTTGTGTTACTTATTACCTAGTTTTATTTTTCACCATTGGAGCTGGAAGATTGCTGCTGGCTTACTTTCTGATGGAATATTCTTGTTACTGACAGTTTTTTTTGCCGACTGTGTGTCACATTGCTGCAGAGTGAAGCGTAAATACCAAATGAATTTCATGGACGTTACATAAATATCAGTCTAAATCATCAGACACAGTAAATAACTTACAAGACAGTGTCTTAAAAATCAGACCATGGTAGTCATCAGATTTGCTGCCTCCCAACATAGTTTGCCTTTTTTTTTTTAATTATTTTATATCTGTACTAGAAGTCATTGCTTTGCCCTAGGCTTTTTTTTGGAGGTAATGCTTAGAGATCTTATGAATGCCGTTTATTGTACTGTTGTGGCTTCTGCCATGACTAATTGAAATAAATAAATCTAAGCATTTTCTTTTCGATAGAAGGCATGGTCTCCTGCACCACATGTGAGGGGCAAGCAAAATCCATTGTCACACAAACATGAAGAAAAAAAACAGGAAATCTGTGAAAAGCAAAGCATCTCTGCAGGCACACACTTAAAAATCGTACCATCAGCAATTCTGTACAAAATGCAGTAACTAGGAGCTCAGCCCTGACAAGTTTAATTCACTAAATAGCATTTTATCCAGCTAGCACTTGACAAGGTACATGGAAACCTTTGGCTCATCTTTTCCACATGGGTTTTCAGTCCATTTTCAGATCTGTGCAATATGACATCTCTCTGTACTTTTCATACCAGTGTTGTAGTGGTTTATTATGGAACAGCCATTTGCCTAGCAGCCTCCATTTCTAATCTGCTTGACTGATGTGCTGTACACATAGCTGGCCTTAGGCATAGGCCAACTAGGCAGCTGCCTAGGGTGCCACCATAGCAGGGGCACTTTTCCAGTATTTATTTGATGGTGTGGTGGGGGGCACCACGGAGCCCTTTTGCCTAGGGCACCAGTTGACCTATGGCCGCTCCTGGCTGTACAGTCATCATATTTGCTAGGAACTTCAGCTCAATAAATACAATGTTAACGACTGATCAAGGGTGGTTAAAGGGTTAATTTTTACACTTTTCTGTAGTCCTTTTTCTTTCACTGTTTCTTGTGCAGAACAAGTTAATCTGACATTAATCCTGTCATATTGTTTTTCTTCATTCTGATGGTTTAACTAATATTTTTTTTTCATTAGGCTTATAGTTTGGGAAGCAGTGTAGCTTAGGATTTTATTGATGTATAAAAAAATGGCTGTTGACCAATCAAAGATCATTGTTGCAATTTCCATATCAGGTTGGGAATGGAATCAATCTTTTTAATTACTGGATAATTATTTCATTAAAACATTACTTCTTCAATTAGAATATATTCTCAGTAAAATGACACAGAAGTAATTGTTCCAAGCAAGTATGAGTTAGACAAGAACTTTTTGTGGGGCCTGATTTAAAAAAATAAATAAAATAAAAACTTGTCTCTGAATTTACTCTGCTTTGGTGTAGCCCTTTATCCCAAAAGGCAGTGCAGTTGGAGTCCATTATATTACATTATTACAGAGGGGACTTGAGGTGGTCTACCTTTGAATGAAGAATGTAAAAGGTGAATTCCCTAAAACATTAAATAAGCTGTATGGCAAGCAAACCATTAAAGTATAACTCTGCAATAGCAGTAATACAACTCAGTACATCTAGGTCACTTCTTTTGCTTCTTTTGTGAGAAAGGACTTGAGATACTCAGATGTTTTTAATTAAACCCCTTGTTTTATAGTTGTAGGTAGTACCTGCCATTCTGCAAATCATTAAATATGTATTTAATTAACTGAGAATTGCAGCCTGCTTTATTTATTAATTCAAACCTATATGTTCCTAATGCACTATCCTCAGTATCCTAAGTTATAACTTGCACACACACACACACACACACACACACACACACACACACACACACACACACACACACACACACACACACACACACACACACACACACACACACACACACACACACACACACACACACACACACACACACACACACACACACACACACACACACACACACACACACACACACACACACACACACACACACACACACACACACACACACACACACACACACACACACACACACACACACACACACACACACACACCAAACTGTGGATAATGCTGATTTGATAACATTACTACATAGTAATTAATCTCTACCTGTTGTTTGGATGAAAAGAATTACACATCAGAAATTCCGTGATACCTTTATTTGGTACGGGATCAGGTAGCCGCACTTCTCTTGATCTGTATCCTTTATATTACCTTTTGGTTGATATGCTTTACATCAGTTAGTTCACAGTTAATCGACAGAGTATGCAAACATTTTCTGAACAGAGGCACATGTTCCTTTAAATTAGCTGCACTGACACAAAATGTTCTCTGGCTTTTCTAGCCATATGGCATAGACTATGACTGTAAGTCATATTAAATTACTTCTGCTGAATGTAGTTCTATATATTATGTTTCAGTCATTTCTAATAGTTAGAACTTCTTGAAGTGTAAATATCTAGTATTTTTTCTGTCAGCTACTGTTTATCATAGTCACAAAAAATAAGTTTGACATTTCACTCTTGGTATAGAGAATATTCATGTGATTTACATTGGAGTCAGCCGTGATGAGCTAATGTGCACTTACACCCATTGTTAATGACATACGAATACATTGTTGCAGAGATGAAAAAAGTGCATGATAAAATATATGTCTGCCTTTTTTACAGTACTATCAAATAAAACAAATGAATTGGCTCATTGAGATGAGTGTCTTAGCAGAGAATAAAGAGCATTATGTAATTCCTGTTTAAGTTACTGTCTATGTTAAGAAAAGAGGGGATGGCAGTGCTGTATTTTATTGCAAGCTGGCCCTACATCAGTTATCTGATATTTAGTGTGTGTGTGTGTTGTGTATATATATATATATATATATATATATATATATATATATATATATATGTATGTATATATCCATGATCTACCAGTTAGAAAAGATGTATGGATAAGATTTATTCAATATAAAGGTTGTCATAAAATATTTTTTTTATCAGATGTATGTACTACTTGTAACAAATAATAATTAGGTTGGCATCATGCTATGAGAAATGTGTGTTCAACTAGAAGATATTTTTCTTAAACTTATAAGATTGTTTTTAAGTGAACAGCAGGTTGAGCTCAATGGCCTCTTCCTGCACCCAATTAACCCATTTGTTCCTGTATTGGTGCAAGAAGTCTCCAGCCCGGTCATTCCTAGGTGGAGGCAGGAGTCAGGTATAAGGGAGTGGGCCTGTCAACAGATCCTGTAGACTGTTATATTCCCACCACTGTGACAATCTTGCATGCTGTGATGCAGCTGCACTCCTCCTTCCATGTGCAACCTCCCAAGTTCATCCTGCTTGCAGTGCTGCTGTGTAAGCTCTGCATGCTGCAACAATACACCTACATTCCTGCAGGTGTCTCCAATGCAGTGATCTGAGCTCCACTACTCCCAAGGCATGGCCTAGCCAACAGCGGCCGCTTAAGCTCATCTTCCCCTCCCAGGCCCTCCAGTGCTCATACCACTAGTTGCATCCAGTACAGTCAGGACTTTATCTCTTTGCATCATAGGGAAGGGAAGATGTAATAGATTTTTTGTTCCAAAATTTGTTCACAGATAAAGATCACTGTGCATTTCAGAACATTATCAAAGTTCCAAAACTTTGAAATTCATATGGTCAAGACCATATGATCAGAGTTTCAGAACTTTAAACATTAAAAAGAAATTGATATTTAATGTTTTTTCCAGGGGGCAAGACCCCATACACCCCCATACCCTCTGCCAATTAAATATACCAACTCTGAGATCGTACTACATTGTGGAAAAGGGTAAATTTCCCTTTCCATGTTGTACCGTGATCTCCATTCAAAACATTCAAAGTTTCAAAACTTCAGTCATATGGTTCCAAGCGTATGAATTTCAAAGTTTTGAAACTTCAATAATCTGATAGGGAGCCATGTAAACACACACACACCCATATATATATATATATATATATATATATATATAGAGAGAGAGAGAGAGAGAGAGATAGATATAGATATAGGTTCATAGGTTCATACTAGGCTATCTGCCCAAGGGCATTTATAAGCCTAGCCCATAGTTATTTGGCTTTCGCCACCCCTTTAGTTTGAATAAAACTATGCCTATTATTTTGCTGTGCCTCTGTCAAGCAGTGACACTGAAGTAATCCCTGGGGTATATCTGCGATCCCCCATCCATTGGTCAAGATTCCTCTTGAACAAGGCCAGCGAGGTGCTCTGCCTCACATGTACCGGGATTTTGTTCCACAGCATAGGGAGTCTCTGGGTGATGAATCTGTCCCTCCAGCATGTTCTATTAATAACCGTGTCAAGGTTTAAGTCTCCGCCCTTGTGGTTCTGAGGGATCTAGATTTTTGAGGTGAAGCATATTCATCAAATCAGGGTTTGACATGGCCTTATATGTCAGGCACAGGTCACCTCTGAGCAAGCGGTATGAGACTGAATAGAGCTGGAGTTCTTTCAGTCGGGCAGCATAAGACATATTTTTGAGACCCTTTATCCTTTTGGTGAGGAACTTTTGGGGCCTTTCCAGCTGCTGCAGGTGTCGGGTCAGATACATTCCGAATGGGGCATTGTACTCAATCATAGGTCTAATGAGTGATGAGTACAGGGGGATGATGACCTCCCTTGATCTAGATGTGAATCCCTTCATGATCAGGTGGGCAATGTAGAAGGTTTTCCTAACTACTTTAGCAACATGAGTGTCAAACGAAAGGCTACTGTCAAACTGGGTCCCCAGATCCCTGATGACTTCTTCTGTGCTCAGTGGATTGCCACCTATATGGTAGCTAAGCGTAACCTTGTTTTTCCCGAAGGGTATGACTATGCATTTCTTGGCATTTAACTTTAGGCCATGGCTCTGGCACCAGTTATCCGTTTCTGTGAGGCCCTTCTGAAGGATATCTGTGTCAGATGTGTTTTCGACTATGGCACCCAGTTTGCAGTCATCTGCAAACTTTGTTAGCCATAACCCTCCTGTGTTTGCTTGTACTTCAGAAAAGTAGATGCCGAACAAGAGTGGACCCAGCACTGAGCCCTGTGGGACACCACTTGTGACAGGCTTTGAGTCTGACATGGCTCCAGCAACTCTGACCCTGTGGGTTCTGTCACTTAGCCAGTTTGCAACCCATCTTGTAATGTATGGGTTTACATTCAAGCTGATGAGTTTTTCAATGATACCTGAGTGGGGTATTGTGTCGAAGGCCTTTGCCAGGTCAAGGTAGGCTGTATGGACTGCCTTTCCCTCATCAATGGCCTTGGTGACTGTCTCGAAATAGTCAACCAAGTTTAAAAGGCATGATCTGCCTTTGACAAAGCCAAACTGGGTTGGATCCAAAGTCTGCAAGTTCCCTATGTCTTTATTTATGAGTTCCATTATGATCCTCTCCATGGCTTTGCAGATAAGGCTTGTCAAGCTAATGGGACGGTAATTTCCAGGGTCGGTGGAGGCAACGCCCTTGTGAAGTGAGACCACAGTCGCCGTGCGCCACTCCTTGGGTACGTATCCTGAGGTGAGGCTAAGATTAAACAGCTGTTCTAACTGCGGGTTTAATTCCTCATTGAGTTCATGGAGCACACAGCCGGGGACACCACCCGGTCCCATGGATGCTGTGTTTTTTGCTTTGGAGAGAGCAGTTCTCACCTGGGCGTGCGTTGGAGATGTTTGGGGGGCTACAATCTTCTGGTATAGATATCTCTCCTTTGGGGAGGGGGAGAAGTTTGCACTGAACCTGTCAGCCAGTATGTTGGCAATGTGTGTAGGTTCAGTAATCTTCACATCATTTTGAACTAATTCTGAGCATATCTGGGAGTTTCCTCCTAGGTTTCTAACATAGCTAAAGAAGGCCTTATGATTGTCTTTTGAGTCCTTGGCGATTTTTCTCTCAAAATTTGCCTTGGATGATTTTATGAGAGCTCTTAGTTTTTTACTTATAATGATCAAAGGTGTCTTACCTTTCAAGGATTTTGCTCTATCTTGTAGTAGCTTCCTCCTTTTGCTGTAGAGCTTGTTTATGGCTGAGGTCCACCAGACTGGACGCTTGCCTTTGGTACAAAGAGTCTTAGTTTTGTTTGGGATTGCCTGATCCATGCAGTCCTGTAGGTGCTGGTAGAAGGCATTTGTAAGTGATTCAGCGGTTTGAGTAATGTTTACCACTGGCTCAGGGGCCTTAAAGGAGACCACACTAGTTTTTAGAAGTGTGAAGTCGGCTTTTGAGAAGTTTTTCACTGTGGTCTTTTTTATTTCAGGTGGGGGCAGGATGAGGACCTCCAGCGAGATTAGTTTATGATCTGATCTCACCAGTGAGGGGTATACTTCCGGTGTTGAACATTGTGATCCCATGTTCGTGATGATGAGATCAAGTATGTTTTCTCCTCTTGTGGGATGGTGACTAGTTGTTCCATGGCATTTGAGTTTATGAACCACAGGAACCTTTGGGCTAGAGTGTTTGGGCTTGAGTAGTGTTCCCAGTCTATATTAGGGTAGTTGAAGTCACCTAGTATGATGGTGTTTGAGATACATTTATCCCTCCATTGTTTTCAGGAAGGCCATGTGAGGTTCCTGAGTTTGAGAGGGTGGCCTGTAACATGCTACAAATTGCAGAGCAGTCTTGCCTATGGTTAATTGCACCTGGATGGTCTCCGATGCATCGTGCGTTGCCACCAACCTTGAGGTGTGGGTGTCCTTTATGAATATGGACACCCCCCCTCCTTTCTTGGTGTTGTCCGGATTTTGGGGCCGGAACGCATGATATGAGGTGAAACCTGCTAGTGCTGGGGTGCTCTCATGAGCCTTGAACCAGGTTTCTGTCACAGCACAGACATCGATGTTCTCCATACTGAGAAGGGCCTCGAGGCAGCATCTTGAGATTGGGACTTCTGGGCTTGAGCGGCATTACCCTTTGTTTTTACTTTTTGTGTTCTAGGGTGGTAGGTTTACAATTTGAGCCTTGCCTAAAAAAGGCACTATGGGGGGTGGCAAGAGCCTTTGCCAATATCCGGAAGCCTAGGGGTGACAGGTGCAAGCCGTCCCTTGTGAAGCAGCGTGGCTTGTCCAGCATGTCATCCCAGGCAGACAGACATTGATCCCCTTTGAATGACACCAGAATTTAAGCCAATTATTAAAGCTGATCCTCTTATCACTGTATTGTGGCATCATTCTAGGTGAAGGTAGGATACTGCTCAAGGTCAGGGTCATACCTGCCTGGGCTACATAATCAGAGAGCTCCTCAATGTCTCTTTTCATGTAGTCCAAGGAGGTACGCCTCAGGTCGCTGACACCAGCGTGGACAATGACTGAGTCGCACTTGTACCTGCTGTTGAGAGACCTGAGTGCTTGTGTTATGTGGCGGATTCTAGCGCCCGACAGGCAGCTTACTGTGACCTTCTCCTTACTCAGTCTGGTGAGCGGGATGTCAGTGTGTCTGACTATGGAGTCACCTATGACAAGTATGTTTGGTGTTGTATTTGGCCTTAAGGGCAGTGACTGCTTTGCACACTGATTTTGTTGTTTATGTGTTGTTTGTGTGGTGTATTGAGTTTGCAGTTGCTTGGGTGTCTGCTTTGGAGGCCTCTGCTGTTTAGGTAAATTTTTACTCAGAGCCTCGAGTATGTCTTAGTGTGTTTATGTGTTTGATTCAGTGGTGTGGTTGAGTTATGTGAGACTGGTATTGTGGTGTGTGTAGTTGCCTTCTCCTCCTGCCTGGTCTTGCCAGTCCTGAGTTGAGAGAGCTCAGCCTCCAGTCTGGCTAAATAGCTGCATCTCTCACAAGTGTTAGTGTTACGTGGGAGGAGGAGAGGGTTGTCCGTGTACATGAGGCAATTGTAACATTGTCTCAGAATTCCCAGATTCACCAAATGGGCAGGAGAGGACGCCAGCATCTGACCCTTCGACATGCTAGAAAGAATTATGAGTTGGTATGAGACAGAAAAGTAGTGGGCTTAGCAGGGAAGTGGGCACTGCTGGGGGGTTTTGCTAGTGAGAGATTTGTATAATATAGGAGTGCTTGACCTGCAAAGAGAATGCTTATAAGATAAGGGATATGCTTATAAGACAAGTGCTGAGCTTTTTGAGAAGAAAAAGCTATTTGGAACAAGTGCTGCACTTTTTAGTGTAGGTGTAAACTGTTTAGGTTCCTAACAGAGCTGTTCTAAGGGAAAAATTGAAGAACAGACTTTCTGGAGCCAGAAAGAGTTTAACCTTGTTTAACCGGCGCTGCCCGATGCTGCTCTAGTGGCAACTCTGCTAATCGCTTAAAGCACGTTAAAGCGTGCTTGATAGCAGGGGCTGGAAAAAAGCAGGAATAGACCCAAAAGGAAGTCAGTAACCACCTCTACGGGGGGCAGGGAAGCTGCTCAATGTTAGTCACTGCCACTGATCAACAGAGAGACCCTCCTTCAGCCCAAGCAAAAATGGCCTCACAGAAACTTTCAAACAGTTCAGGAACAGCAAGCCTGTAACTGAACTTTTTTAACTCTCAGAAAAGTGGGAAAAAAGCAAGATTTTTTTGTTTTTGTTTTTACAGAGATAGCAGAGGTTCACAAGTAATATCAAGTTATAACAGTGCAGTAAATGACCCCACACAAGAGTGCTAGGTCAAGGACAGAAAATATGCAAGTTTTAAGAAAAAACGATTTAAAATTAAGTGCAAACAGGAAATTCAGCAAACAGCTTTTGGTTGTGCTCTAAATACAGCTACTAATACAGAAATCAAGTTTAACAAGCCAGAAAATGCTCAAGCTAGGCAGCTATGCAGAAAAACTTAGCAAATAAACAGAGAAAAAATACTTAAAATCTCAAAAGTGGCTCCCTTCTTCTCTCAGCGTTTTTCCTCTTGGAGGGTGCTTCACCAACAGCCAACAAGCCTGAAAAGATGCCCAAACCATGAGGCAACTAGGTTTTAAGAGAGGAAGATGAAGGAGTTATGGAAATGACCCCTAGTGGACAATAAAACTACAGTTTCAAGTCAGTAACCACCTCTACGGGGCAGGGAACCTGCACATTGTTAGACACTGCCACTGATCAACAGAGAGACCCTCCTTCAGCCCAAGCAAAATGGCCTCACAGAAACTTTCAAACAGTTCAGGAACAGCAAGCCTGTAACTGAACTTTTTAACTCTCAGAAAAGTGGGAAAAAGCAAGATTTTTTTTGTTTTTGTTTTTACAGAGATAGCAGAGGTTCACAAGTAATATCAAGTTATAACAGTGCAGTAAATGACCCCACACAAGAGTGCTAGGTCAAGGACAGAAAATATGCAAGTTTTAAGAAAAAAACGATTTAAAATTAAGTGCAAACAGGAAATTCAGCAAACAGCTTTTGGTTGTGCTCTAAATACAGCTACTAATACAGAAATCAAGTTTAACAAGCCAGAAAATGCTCAAGCTAGGCAGCTATGCAGAAAAACTTAGCAAATAAACAGAGAAAAAATACTTAAAATCTCAAAAGTGGCTCCCTTCTTCTCTCAGTCTTTTTCATCTTGGAGGGTGCTTCACCAACAGCCAACAAGCCTGAAAAGATGCCCAAACCATGAGGCAACTAGGTTTTAAGAGAGGAAGATGAAGGAGTTATGGAAATGACCCCTAGTGGCCAATAAAACTACAGTTTCAAGTCAGTAACCACCTCTACGGGGGCAGGAAGCTGCTCAATGTTAGTCACTGCCACTGATCAACAGAGAGACCCTCCTTCAGCCCAAGCAAAAATGGCCTCACAGAAACTTTCAAACAGTTCAGGAACAGCAAGCCTGTAACTGAACTTTTTTAACTCTCAGAAAAGTGGGAAAAAGCAAGATTTTTTTTGTTTTTGGTTTTTACAGAGATAGCAGAGGTTCACAAGTAATATCAAGTTATAACAGTGCAGTAAATGACCCCACACAAGAGTGCTAGGTCAAGGACAGAAAATATGCAAGTTTTAAGAAAAAACGATTTAAAATTAAGTGCAAACAGGAAATTCAGCAAACAGCTTTTGGTTGTGCTCTAAATACAGCTACTAATACAGAAATCAAGTTTAACAAGCCAGAAAATGCTCAAGCTAGGCAGCTATGCAGAAAAACTTAGCAAATAAACAGAGAAAAAATACTTAAAATCTCAAAAGTGGCTCCCTTCTTCTCTCAGCGTTTTTCCTCTTGGAGGGTGCTTCACCAACAGCCAACAAGCCTGAAAAGATGCCCAAACCATGAGGCAACTAGGTTTTAAGAGAGGAAGATGAAGGAGTTATGGAAATGACCCCTAGTGGACAATAAAACTACAGTTTCAAGTCAGTAACCACCTCTACGGGGGGCAGGGAAGCTGCTCAATGTTAGTCACTGCCACTGATCAACAGAGAGACCCTCCTTCAGCCCAAGCAAAAATGGCCTCACAGAAACTTTCAAACAGTTCAGGAACAGCAAGCCTGTAACTGAACTTTTAACTCTCAGAAAAGTGGGAAAAAAGCAAGATTTTTTTGTTTTTGTTTTTACAGAGATAGCAGAGGTTCACAAGTAATATCAAGTTATAACAGTGCAGTAAATGACCCCACACAAGAGTGCTAGGTCAAGGACAGAAAATATGCAAGTTTTAAGAAAAAAACGATTTAAAATTAAGTGCAAACAGGAAATTCAGCAAACAGCTTTTGGTTGTGCTCTAAATACAGCTACTAATACAGAAATCAAGTTTAACAAGCCAGAAAATACTCAAGCTAGGTAGCTATGCAGAAAAACTTAGCAAATAAACAGAGAAAAAATACTTAAAATCTCAAAAGTGGCTCCCTTCTTCTCTCAGTCTTTTTCATCTTGGAGGGTGCTTCACCAACAGCCAACAAGCCTGAAAAGATGCCCAAACCACGAGGCAACTAGGTTTTAAGAGAGGAAGATGAAGGAGTTATGGAAATGACCCCTAGTGGCCAATAAAACTACAGTTTCAAGTCAGTAACCACCTCTAGGGGGGGCAGGGAAGCTGCTCAATGTTAGTCACTGCCACTGATCAACAGAGAGACCCTCCTTCAGCCCAAGCAAAAATGGCCTCACAGAAACTTTCAAACAGTTCAGGAACAGCAAGCCTGTAACTGAACTTTTTTAACATTCAGAAAAGTGGGAAAAAAGCAAGATTTTTTTTTTGTTTTTTTTTTACAGAGATAGCAGAGGTTCACAAGTAATATCAAGTTATAACAGTGCAGTAAATGACCCCACACAAGAGTGCTAGGTCAAGGACAGAAAATATGCAAGTTTTAAGAAAAAAACGATTTAAAATTAAGTGCAAACAGGAAATTCAGCAAACAGCTTTTGGTTGTGTTCTAAATACAGCTACTAATACAGAAATCAAGTTTAACAAGCCAGAAAATGCTCAAGCTAGGCAGCTATGCAGAAAAACTTAGCAAATAAACAGAGAAAAAATACTTAAAATCTCAAAAGTGGCTCCCTTCTTCTCTCAGCGTTTTTTCCTCTTGGAGGGTGCTTCACCAACAGCCAACAAGCCTGAAAAGATACATATATAGATTCACTTCAGAAGCTCGAAATACTGAAATCTTGAATTTCAGTATCTCGACCCCAAGAAGCCGAATTCACACAACAACAAAAACTGAAAACTGTGAAATTCAAAACCTCAAATACCGGAGGTTTTGAATTTCATGGTACTACTAAACACGCGCGCACACACACCCACACACACACACACACACACACCCTCCTCCACACAAACACACAATCTGTCTACTTCATGAAAGCAAGGGGACAAGCCCCCCTGCATCCCCCATAAGGGGGGGCTGCGCCCCCAACACCCCTCCTACTTAAATATTCTCACTCTGAGGTCGCACTACATACAAACACACACAAAACACCACAACACAAGCTACATTCTCCTCGCACACACACATCACAGCAACAAAACACACTGACACACACCACAGCCCCTACCCAAACCCCTTAACACACACACACACTTACCTGAATACATGACCACAGCAGAAGTTTAGAAACACAAAATTTAACCTCCGGTATTTGAGGTTTTGAATTTCGCGCTTCTAAACTTTTGCTGTTCTGTGGATTCGGCTTCTTGACCTCAAGATACTATAATTCAAGATTTCAGTATTTCGAGCTACTGAAGGGAATATATATATATATATATATATATATATATATATATATATATATATATATATATATTTATAGATTCACTTTATAATTTCGAAATACTGAAATCCAGTATTTCAAAACTATAAAGTCGAACGGCCTAAATCCCGAAACTACACAATCACGAAACACAAAATCACAAACAAAAACACACCATACACCACACAACAAATACATCATTCAACCCAAACCACAACAAATAAAACACAAGCAAACACAAACAAATAAACCTACACTACATATAAGCAAGGGGGAAAGCCCCCTCCTGCATCCCCCACACACCCCCTCTTATATATATACCAACTCCGAGATCGCACAAACACACACAGAAAGGAAACTCACACCCACACATTCTATAGACCCTTGCACACACACAAACATCACACATATACAAATCCCAACACTTACACATGCATACTTTCACCTGCCTACCCTAACCCACATGTACAACTAACAAACACAGTCACACACACTCAAACTCCCACATAAAACCCTAATGAAACGCTTACTTACCTTAAATTACACCTAAATCCATATACAACACGAATCACCACCCAGTCACAACACCACACCCAACTCACCATAAAGCCATAACCATGAATTCAAGATATGCATATTCGTGATTATGCACTTTTGCGATTTTCTACTTTAGACTTTATAAGTTCGAGATACTGAAATTCGGGATTTCAGTATTTTGAAATTATAACGTGAACCCATATATATATATATAAATGTAACTATATCTATCTATCTCTATATAAAAGTGTGTGTGTGTGTGTGTGTGTGTGTGTGTGTGTATACACACACACACACGCATGCACATGTAACAAGTTAAAGTGTACTAATGTGGTGAGAATTTCTCTCTGTCTATACACATGTATATATGGGTATGTGTGCAGTGTGTGGGAGTGTGTGTGCCTGTGAGTGTATGTGGGCATGCATGTTAACACTGTGTGTGGTTATGTGCATATGTGTGTTTGTGTTTATGTGAGAAATTACTGGCTTCCTCCATGGGCTACATGGTCTGTTGTTATGGATGACATTCTAATATTTGGTCTGGGTAATGAAACACATGGTTCAAGGTTTTAGGCAGTGCAGCAAAGGATTAAATATTTTAATTTAAGCTAAACTAAGACAAATGCTTTTTTGGGTAAAACTGAGCTGTAGTATTTTCTTCAGTGTAAGTGCTTTTGGAATTAGACCAAATGCAAACAAGCTCTGACTAATAGCTGAGCTGTAAAATCTATCTCTTGTGACTCAGTCTGGACAAGTCCTAGGCATAATTAAATATCTGAGTAAGTTTGTACCAGACCTCTGACCTGCACTGTCATTTTATGGACCAGTAAATGAAAAGTGTAATATGGTCACAGGGACATGTTAAAGATGAAGTGTTGAGCTTAGGAAAAGAAAGACTAATTACTGTTGTTGTGTTAGCATACTATGATATCATTAAACCAACAATAGTGAGTGCAGCAGGAGCTATGGTGGATGGGTGAGCAAGTGTTAGGTCCTGTTGTGCTATTCCTCCAGAATGCTAGCTGATGCTGAACTGAGATATTTACAGATAGAAAAAGAACGCCTTCCAAGTGTTTGAGCATGTGTGGAATTCTCTTGATACCAAAAGGAGAGATATCTATACCAAACGATTGCAGCCCCCCAAACATCTCCAGAGCCCAAGTGAGAACTGCTCTCTCTAAAGCAAAAAACACAGCATCCATGGGACCTGATGGTGTCCCCAGCTGTGTGCTCCATGAACTCAATGAGGAATTAAACCCACAGCTAGGACAGCTGTTTAATCAAAGTCTTACCTCTGGATACGTACCCAGGGAGTGGCGCACTGCAACTGTGGTACCACTTCACAAAGGCGGTGCCTCCACCGACCCTGGAAATTACCGGCCCATTAGCTTGACAAGCCTTATCTGCAAAGCCATGGAGAGGATCATAATGGACCTCATAAATAAAGACATAGGAATTTGCAGACTTTGGATCCAACCCAGTTTGGCTTTGTCAAAGGCAGATCATGCCTTTTAAACTTGGTTGACTTTTTGAAACAGTCACCAAAGCCATTGATGAGGAAAGGCAGTCCATACAGCCTACCTCGATCTGGCTAAGGCCTTCGATACAATACCCCACTCGGGTATCATTGAAAAACTCATCAGCTTAAATGTCAACCCATACATCACAAGATGGGTTGCAAACTGGCTGAGTGACAGAACCCACAGGGTCAGAGTTGCTGGCGCCATGTCAGACTCAAAGCCTGTCACAAGTGGTGTCCCACAGGGCTCAGTCCTGGGCCCACTCTTGTTTGGCATCTACTTTTCAAGTACAAGCAAACACAGGAGGGTTATGGATGACAAAGTTTGCAGATGACTGCAAACTGGGCGCCATAGTAGAAAACACATCTGATACAGATATCCTTCAGAAGGGTCTCACAGAACGGATAACTGGTGCCAGAGCCACGGCCTAAAGTTAAATGCCAAAAAATGCATAGTCATACCCTTCGGGAAAAACAAGGTTACCCCTAGCTACCAAATAGGTGGCAATCCACTGAGCACAGAAGAAGTTATCAGGGACCTGGGGACCCAGGTTGATAGTAGTCTGTCATTCGACACCCATGTAGCTAAAGTAGTTAGGAAGACCTTCTACATTGCCCACCTTATCATAAAGGGATTCTCATCTAGATCAAGGGAGGTCATAGTCTCCCTTTACTCATCACTCATCAGGCCAATGATTGAGTACAATGCCCCATTCGGAATGTATCTGACCCGACACTTTCAGCAGCTGGAGAGGCCACAAAAGTTCCTCACCAAAAGGATAAAGGGTCTCAAAATCTGTCCTATGCTGCCCGACTGAAAGAACTCCAGCTCTATTCAGTCACTTACCGCTTGCTCAGAGGTGACCTTTGCCTAACATACAAGGCCATGTCAAACCCAGATTTGATGAATATGCTTCACCTCAAAAAATCTAGATCCGTCAGAGCCACAAGGGCGGGAGACTTAAACCTCGACACGGCTATTAATAGGACGTGCTGGAGGGATAGATTCATTACCCAAAGACTCCCTATGCTGTGGAACAAAATCCCGGTACATGTGAGGCAGAGTACCTCGCTGGCCTTGTTCAAGAGAAATCTTGACCAATGGATGGGAGATCACAGATATACCCCAGGGATAACCTCAGTGTCACTGCTCGACAGAGGCACAGCAAAATAATGGGTATAGTTCCCCATACTAAAGGGGTGGCGTAAGCCACAAAACGATGGGCTAGGCTTGTGGATGCCCTCGGGCAGATAGCCTAGTATGAACCTATGAACCTATGAACCTAGATATTCCAGCTCTAGAAATGGATCACAAACCCTTGTTTTAACTTATCAGTTCATACAACCCAGACAGGGTGCCACCCAGGGGGCAAAGACTGTTAAGGAGAAGGTTCAATGCCAAGGCACTCTGTCTTCTTGGAAAACAGGTAGTTGTTGCAGATGTGTTATTCAGAAATCCTGTATGCGACAAACCATTATTTTACACCAAATCAGATGTTGATGTTTATACGTAGAGCATAATGCTGACCAGGCCAGTGATTAGCAGATATTAGATAAGCTTAAACAAGCTGCCCAAAAGCATTAGTAGTTGCAAGCTGCTTTCCAACATATGCAAGATGGATGGCCAAATTGTTAAATACAATCACAATTACACAGAACTGCACCCTGACTGTGTAATAATTATCAGAAAGTGATATCTTATCGGTGTAACAAGACAGAACAGTAGTACTCTCACAGCAACAAGAGAATGTGTTACATGAATTACATAAATGTCCTCACAGTCTTACAAAATGATGAGAACGAGCCAAAATGTCAGTATGGTGGTCAAAAACCAGCAAAGGCATTGTGAATCCACTATCGAAGTATCAGTTCTGCATTGTGTATAAACCATCACAAAGACAAGTGCTACTAATGCAGGCATCATTGCTGCAAAAATGACGGCAAAAGATGGATGCTGATTTGTGTGAATTACCTCATAGTTGTGGACTGTTATTCTCATGACATAGGAATAATCCATGTACCAGCCATGATAAACCAACAAGTCGTAGTCAAGACAGTGTTCTCAAAATCTGGACTATGCATTGGACTAGCAACACACAATAGGGAAGTAATTACTACGGGAAGAAATAGCCAGGGAATTGTTATGGCGAGGACTGTATAAGCCCTAGGGCCAATAGCCTAGTACCAACCTATGAACCTATAGTGCATGTTTTATGCAGAGTTAGTTCATTCCAGCAGTTTGCTACAAGCAATATGTCTATCATTGTGTATATTTCAAGTCCTCACTATCCACAACGAAATGCTGAAGCTGACAGACCAAAGTGAGATAAACAGATCCTCAGAAAACACTCAAAGAGTATTGAGGTAGTCCATAATAATACAGGAGTAAGACCTTCATATCTAATGTTCAGAAGACAAATATGAACTGACATGACAATGTTGAAGTCAAAACTTAGCTAACACTGTTCCATTCAATATATTCAAACAAAGTGACCAAAAAGTTAAGACTTCATACAAAAAGTTTTCTGACGAACATCATTCTGAACACCCACTATCTATCCTTCCAAAAGGTCAGTTTGTCAGTTTAAAATCTGAGGGGGAAGGAAAGTGGAATGCTCATGTGTTGCAATGCAAAATACTAGTATAATTTGATCCCACACATTGTAAAGAAAAGATGGCAGCATAGTTCTGTGAAAGAGAAAATATATCCAATTGGTCCCTGACAAGTATCAACTTGACCGCAGTGCTGCAGAGTCCAGCGTGACTGTTCCTGTTCTAGATCTTGTTGATCCTCTTTTGTCTACTGACTGTAAGAATGATAATACTTGCAATAGAAGTCTGTCTAAAAGATTTCCTTCCCCTGGTTCAAATTCTGTGTCTCGTTCTAGTTCCAGTAATACTGGAATGAACAGGAGTGGTCACAAAATCAGAATACCAAATAATCTTCAGTGTTTTGATAGAGTAATAAAAACAGATAAGTAGGTATACAGTTACCACTTATAGTATATATTCAGATGTTTCAAAAATAGTCATATAGCTCATTATCTGTTTACTAAAGTAACCTATTAATTTTTAAATTATGTGTTAAAGCTGTTTACTATGTAACTTGGAGCTTTTCTCCCTGGGCCTCTACTGAAAATGGCCCTTTTAGGCTCAGTCGGACAGTCCCGGTGAACAAATGTAAAATAAAATAAATAAAAATATATTTACTAGTAGTAGGTTTTTCTAAGATCGGTCCTGAGTGTTGAATGCAAGATGTATATGTTGTACACCTTTTTGCTTCATATTAAGGGAGATATAATGACAAGTAGAATAAAGGTATTAGATTATTTGCATATGTTATTGCCACTTTAAGATAATTGTATATTGCCATGTTAAAACTATATGCATGTATCCTACAAAGCAACGCACTTCTAAGCCTAGAGGGCAGTATGTTTAGGATGAATGAAATGTTAATATAATTTCTGTTTAGCTGCTATGTTATGTAGAATAAATGTTGCTTTGTTTAACTAAATGATGTTGCATCCTGCATTTTTGGAAATACCTAAGAATATTAATAGTTGCTCAGTGATACGCAACCCGACAGTCTGCATTTATGGAAATCTACAGATTAGTTTCTCATTCACTTCATATACATATATATATCCTATACATACATACATATATATATATATATATATATATATATATATATATATAGATATATGTAAAATCTCTGTAAGATTTATTTAGATAAAGGATAGGGTCAGCAGTAGAATCTGGGCCCAAAACTAATTAGCTAGATTGACAGATGGATAAACAGGCAGATAAATATTAAAAGCCTTTCAGCCACAGTGTGTTCTGTTTTTTTTTTTTCTGGAATTTTCTTCTGCATGCTTATTACATTGCTCCTAATTCTGATCATGCCAATCAGAACCTTTGAGAAGTTTTACAATGTCTATACTGCTTACCAGCTGATCTTTTCATTGACTACTAAGACGCGTCCTTTCCTTTCCAGTCTTCACATGGCTTCACTTTTATATGCAATAAAGAACACTGGTCTTAAGACAAATCAGCTCACTTATAAAACAAAAATTCTCTAGCTATAGAGTGATGGAGCAAGACATTACAGTATCATAATCTGTCATTAAATCACTTTCCCTACGGAACAAAATGATTTCAAAGACCTATAAACTTACGTCAAGCATTAAATATAATCATTCACTTCTATTTTCCAAATATTGGGACGGCATACAAGGCGAAATCTCTATGGAGTCTGAGTGCAAAGCAATCAATAATACCCTGAATCTAACCCCCTTCAAAAACCTAATTTACACTCAATTTATGATAAACAACAATTCCTACTATACCCCAGCAGTCTTACTAAAATTCGGATACAATAAAAATCTAACCTGTCCGTTCTGTTCCCTCCCACATGTAGATATACTTCACATCTTTTGGAGCTGTAAGAATATTTACAAACTTTGGTGTTCCCTCAGAACTCAGTTGGAAAAAATGGGATATGAAAAAACTACATTTTCCTGGCGAACCATGATTCTAAATATAATTCCTAAATCTCTTAAGGGCATTCATCGCCACATCTGTGTTACGGTCTGTGCTCTTCTCAAATATTTTATAACCAAGAATTGGGTCAATCCCTCAGCAATAGCTTGGGAAAACTTTACATCAATGACAATCAAATATATATCTGCACATAAGTTATGCAATAATAATAAAAAGAAAAAATATTTTCAGAATTATTGGCGTAGCCTTTTTGACCTAATCCAAATTAAATAATCTTCCAAAATATGGGTCACTAACATCACATTCCAGGAAATCCTCTATCTGTATCATATCTGGCCCTATAATCATTAGACATTGTTATCATCACACTGTAGCTTTACATTTTACAAAGTATTTTGCTATATTATTTTGTTATCCTCTGGCATCCATGGTGTAAATATGTTGTAAATATCACAAGAAAATAATATCGCAAACCTTCCAAAGTATCTAACAGCAACACAGCCAAGGCTAAAAGTTAAATAAAATAAAACTGCTGAATACACCACGAAGAGTCAAAACTTCAGTAAAATCCAACCATTTTATTCGATAAAAACAGAAGATAAGCGCTTTCGCGTGCTCTATGCACGCTTCATCAGATCTGATTACATTTTACAAAGTATTTTGCTATATTATTTTGTTATCCTCTGGCATCCATGGTGTAAATATGTTATAAATAGTTGTACATGGTGTAAATAGCTAGTTTATATTGATTTACCCTCCTTACCGCTCCTCTTTCTTTTTAAGACAGTCATATAATCCTCCCCTCCAAGCCATTTTCCATTTGTTACTCTAGACTTTCTAATAGGCTATTGGGGTTCTGTACTGTTTATAGTATTCTCTAAGATGTAAGTTCCCTGAATTGATAACTGCTGTTCTATAAATGCATAGCTTTTGTATTAACTGATATATATATATATATATATATATATATATATACCCATACTTTACTGCTTCCTGTAATGACTAACAGTTTTTCCTTTTTATGTTTGAAAAGTTTGTAAAATTCAATAAAAATATATTTGAAAAAAAAAAAAAAAAAAAAAAAAAATAAAGAACACTGGTCCTTATGAATAGGTTTCCTTTTCCTCAATGTAAACACTAAGTAGTGCCTTTTTTGTGCATTGGTATGGCAGCCATCTTTTCCCCATGCATCTGCCATGTGCTTCAGTCCATGCTTGTCAGAAGATTAGTCCTGGCTGAAATGATGGGATGCTGTTTAGCTACAGGGCACTGAGTCTGTCATGGGTGATGAACCATGACTGAAGGGTATTTGATGCATGATCACCCAGTATGTTCATCAAACAACACTTCATTTCCAAAGACAGTTTGATTAAAAATAAGCATTTAACACCGAGCGTGTTTATGCAAAATCTGGACTGGAGTACATTTCAAGAGTTTGGAACCTAGCCCTAGTAAAATATTTGGTGATAAACCTGTTAATACTTACCTAGGATTCACAGATGACACTAATTCTGATGACTGCTCAGAATTACTTCTAATCAAAAATATTTATATTTAGTATAGCAATGTCCAAGTACAAGACAGTCTTACTGCTTCTCAGCTATTTCTGTTGTCATATTACTAAGTAATGATATGATAAAACATCACCACTGCAGAACTAATTTGTTTTCTTTTTCCTCAATGTCACCTCGTTCAAAGAAACAAAAAATAACAGTTTAAAAACTGCAGGCTGATATAATTTGAAGATAAGATGATGTTTATTCTTCACCTGGCCCACTGAAACAGTGTCAGTCTGTCTAGTTGAGTTATTGAGGATAAAGAACTGACTGGAGTTTAATTTCCTTAAGGTCTTACCATAACACAAACAACCACTTAACACTACTAATTTGGAGACTAATGTGTTTGACAGTTGTAAAGGCTACTATATTAGTGTGAACATAAATAATTATGGACCAGTTAAACATTTTCCTTTTTGTCAGTCTGTAATATAGGTAGACAGACTGACAATCAGTCAGATTCTTAACACATGCACACTATGACAATGCTTTCTCTTGACCCTACCCTTACCACTTTGATAGAGATCTAACCAGTTTAGTTATTCAGACCAAGCTGGAGTGAATGAAGTAAAAAGACTGACAAAACAGACTGTCTTTTATGTGCAGGGCTAAGTTAAAGTGTAGTTAAGAAAACTATGTAAAGTATGGTACAAATAACATGAAATGACATGATGTTTTTCAGAAATATGGAGTTAGTTTTTTAGCCATTTTTCTACAAGTACTGTATTTGCTAACAAATATAGTTTTCTTGCAAACATTTGTCTGGTGACATTATTTGTGAAAAGCAAGAATTGGAAAGGAGATGGGGGGTAAGTAAATTGTCTGAGGAAAGTTATTGGGTATGTTTAGGTTAGGATGGTAGGATGGGGCAGAAAGGGTTAAGTGATTAAGTAGGAAGTTTTGGGGGAAGTGGGGTAGGCAGAGGGGAGGAGTTTCAAGAGTTGCTAGGAATAGCTGGGACAGTGATTCAGTCTTTTGGTGTGTTTGTTGTGCTAATAGTACTCATCCACATCCAAGTGACCTGTATGAGCCGGCCTGGTAGTAGGCACTGAGTATCAAGGTAAGACGTCTGCTGGCCGAACAAGGCTAAGGGGGGATAAGAACAGATGTCACATACATTTTGAAGGTCGTGCCAATAATTATAATAATAGATGGCAGATGTTGCAAATTTTCATGTAGCATGTGGTACCATTACAGGTTAGGAATGCTAAGGGCTGAGGTGGATTGTTCTGGTAACATTTTTTTTTTTTTTTTTTTTTTTTTGGGCTGCTGCTTCCTCCCACCTGACTACACTTGGTGTAGTAGCATTTGCTTTGATGGAGGTTATGCTGCTGATTCATCATGCTTGGGGTCCATCCATGACTTTAATGGCTTGCTTCATATGCAATTGTTGTTGTTAAGATGGCAGTTTGGATTTTGTGGCCACAAAGTGATGGGGTACTTCTTTAGCATGGTGAGATGGACCTGAATATTAGCAAGCGAGGAGTTTCAGGCAAGGTTGTGTAGCATGTGTGTTAGTGATTCATGGTGTTGCTGCATCTAAACTGTATATTCATTCGATGACTGGTTGAGGAACAATGGCTGGAGGTATGGAGTTTCTGAGCGGAAAGGTTGGGGTAAGCCACTGAGGATACTCCACAGTGCAGCGGCTAGCGAGGAACTTGCTAGGTATGAGGTGGTTGAGTATAGGTTAAGTAATTATAGGTCTGGATGCTGGAACAATGGTTGGAGAATAGGCAAGTCAGGTTGGTCAGATAAATAGGGTTGTGGGTTGGTTTTAGTACTGCAGGCTAAGTTAGTTCATGGGTTAGCGATCTGAAGAGTATTTGTGCTAGTGCATCAGTCTGGTAATGGAGTTCATATCTCACCGTGATGTCTCAGATGGCCCTTAGTGGTTGGCATTTCAGCTCTGTGCATAAATTAGGAAAGGTGGTGGTATTTCATATTTCCCAACATCTACCACATTTCCCCTTACAACAAAACAATACCAAAATTCAATTAAGTAGAGCTTCTTACTACTTTCCTGTAATTAAACAATGATAAACAAACATGTATTACTGTTCTTTACATCTCTCCTGGTGACAATACAGCTATACTGGAAGATATCCTGCTTTAGATATCCATAATAATTCCACAGGAAGTAATACTACTAGGTGATACGAATTTCAGTTGCTTGGGCATAAACTCAAACTTCCGCACATCTAGCATGAACTTATATGGTTTCACAACTAATCAATAGCCCCACACATTATAGCAAGAGATCAAATTCCCTATTAGACTGGGTCCTAACAAATACACCACCTCATTTACAATGACTGATTGTCTCAGTGATCATCTCCCGATCTATACAACCAGACATCTCACACATCCACTTAAAAAAATTGTTCATGAAACAACATACAATGTTTCCAAGTTTAACCGAGAAATGTTCATTACCAACTTATCATCTATTAACTAGAACTTCCTAAAAATCCTTACATTAGGTGATGCTGTAAATGAATTCAATACAGCTTCCCTGAATCTCCTAAATTGCCTTGCACCTCCTAGAAGGAAGAGACTAAAAACAAATAATGCAGTTTGGCTATCCAAAAAGAGTAGAATGCTAATGTAGGATAGAGGAAAAGCATGGAAAGAATGTCAAAAATATAAAACCCCTCAGTATCTTGAAAACTTGGGAAAGTTTTGCAATCATACAAAAAAGGCAAATTAATGAAGATAAACAAACTATAGTATAATAACTTTCAGAATAATAGTAAACATGACCCTAAAACATTCTGGACAGCCATTAAAGAAATTTTGCATCCTGGCCATAAATTCAGCGCTAACCCCTCTCGCAATTACTGATGACTCAAAACTGCAATACAGTTCAACTCTTATTTCATAGATATTATAACATCTCTAACCAAGGATTCTCCAACGTCTAATCCTAACCCTGCCCAGCAGCCATGTATAAGCATATCCACTTTCACTTTCAAATCTGTGCCCACATCCTATATGAAACTATTCTTAAACAAACTTGAACCATGATGTAGTTTAGCTAATGACCTTCCGAGTGAATACCTTAACCTAGCAGCCAGTAGCATAGCTTACCCTGTCTCAGTCATTATAAGTAGGTCAATCCAGGAATACCACATTCCCCCTTTCTGGCAAAAGTCACACATTATCCCTCTGCACAAAGGAGGACATTCAACAGACAATACTAACTTTAGACCTATTGCAATCTTATACCCCCTCTCCAAAATACTTGAAAACGTATTCAAAAACAATTGCTTAAGTATCTCCTGCAGGAAGAACTCCTATACCCCACACAACATGGCTTCCATCCTTCCTATAGTAATAACACTGCACTTATATCCTATATAGATACTGTCTATAAAGCAAATGATAACAGCAAACTAGTCACCTCCTTATTTCTAGACTTGTCTAAAGCCTTTGATATAGTTTGTCACAGCAAACTTCTACTTCAAATGTCCTCATTAGGTCTCTCTCAGCCCACTATTCTATGGTTAAAAAGCTACCTATTCAATAGGCATCAGTCAATAAGATGACACTCCACACTCTCTCCATACCTGGTACCCTTGTCTTTAAGCTTGACACTAACACCCTCCATGCATCCACACAACAGGTTCCTTAATACAGGACGTTGATGACTCCACATTATTTGCACACCTGACAATGTGGCACACCTCTAAATATTACTCAGGAAGCTTCAACAGCAAGGGAAACAAGGCTTTGTAACTCACAACTCATGCTCAACCCTAAAAAACAAACTTACTTTTTCCTCCAAATCCATCTCCCATGAAAAAACAAAATTTAAAGTCCTCTCTCTTGATAATACAACCAGTGAAGTCACTTCTCATAGCAAATTATTAGGGATGATAGTGGATGATAATCTTAAAATTGACTTGCATATACAAAATTACACAAGAAAGACTAGGGATGCTTTGCAGAACCAAAAACGTTCTCATCGACGAAACTAAGACTACACTTTCCATTACTTATCTACCCCCACACTTCTTTATGGTGCTCCCATCCTTACTAACCTTCAGGCACCACAAAAACCAAAACCTGAACAATGCCATAACAAAGTTGCTAAATTTGCAACAATTAACCCTTTCAGATCTGACCACTATATAGCATTAAAAATCCTAAATTGGTTAGAACTACCCATCAACCAACATGTACACATTTTTTTACCACCTATAAAATTATCCAGAATTCATCTGCTTGTCTAGGACTAAAGTTTCCAGTCTGTCATTATGATTCAATGGCCAAAAACCCTTGTCTGTCCACAAACTTATCAGATCTGCTGCACATTGTCTGTACTTGTACCACATTGCTAAGGCTTGGCACTCCTTATCTGTATCTATCAGGTCAATACCCATACCTCTCAAGTTCTTAGCACAATAAAAATCTGGACAAAGCCTAAAATAATGGTGGGGGGAGACGCAGGCCCAAAAATACGGACAAATTTAAATCTTGTTCTCATAATCTTAGAAAGTTACTAGAATAACAGGATTTGTATTAACATGCATGTTCTGAAGGTTATGAAGTCTGAAACTCAAATGTTTGTCATTATTTATTCACTTCAGTCCTCAGTGATTTGCCAGAAAATCACACATTTTACAAAGAAAAGACCCAAAATATGAGGTAAAAATGTGAACAGTTGAGAGATATATCAATACCCTGTCTCCCATCCTTGAAAACCATTCTGAAAGACTTCCTAGCCAAAAGCTGTCTCTGTTCCTGCTCAACACCAGTTTAAACTAAATCCCTAATCTGAACAAATACCTATTCATACCTTACATCTCCTAACCCTCCCTTCTTCACCCAATTCCTTACTTCTACAATTTCTTTCACCTGCTTTCTCCATAAATATACCATATGTCTGCTTTTCTCTTACTTTGTATTGCAATTTCTGTTTTTATTATACTAACCTACCTTTAATTTCTCTAAAAAACTGACTAAAATTTCTCTATTTAATCGTGGTCATAATACTTGCATCAATTCTTAACCAATGTTTTCATATTATGTTCAATTTGGTATAATTATTTAAACTGTATTTGTTTTTTTTTTTGTATTATTTTAAATACTGTAAGATTATTGTTCATAAAATGTTTTGTAATACTTTGGAGCTTTTTCTCCCTGTGCCTTCACTGAAAATGGGCTCCTACCCAGTCAGACTTTCCCAGTAATCAAATGTCAATAAATAAATAAATATTAACTCTCACCACACCTCTCAACTGTTCTAATTTTCACAGAATGTCCTGGTTGCCTAATATTTTGATTTGTTCATCATACAATGGGTGCTTTTCTGGTGGGTTATTGAGGATGTAGTCACTAAATATTGACAGGAAATTGAGTTACAGACTTCATATCCTTTGTAAAGTGCACACAAATGTAAAACTGTTATTCTAGCATCTGTTACTTTATAAGAGAAATATTTAAAATATGTCCTTGGCCCCACATTAATTTGACATTTTTCAGCTTCTTCACTAAGAGATTGAGGGGTGGGATCCTCCTAACTGTTGGCATTTGGAGAAGGAATGACGGATGGCACTTTCCATATGGGCAGTAATTACAGTGGCAGATTTTATAGTCTCAGACAATATGGCTTGGTCCACTGTTTTACTCCATCGCTGTTTCAAGTAATGATATGGTTGTTTGAAAGTGTCCCTGACTGAAGTTATTATGGCAGGACTGATCCCTGATTTAGGAGTGGGTGGCTATGACTGGTTGGTTTCTTGAGAGAAGGTTATGAAGGTGTGAAGGGGGTTGGTGGCAAATGGTGCTTAACAGAAAAATAAAAGTGAAAGTAAACACTGCAGCAACATATCACAGGTGGTGCTGGGTTATGTATACTAGATTAGTTCAGCAGTTAAACCTTGTGCATCTATCGTTTTAATGCAATAGCTCAAGTTCTGTGTTAGGAGTGTGAGGCAAAAAGTTAATAGTCAGTGGAATTTGTTGGCTGTTGCTTGTATAGGGTAGAGGAGTTGGGTGGGTTAATTCACCAATGTCATTAAGACGGTTTGGTTGGTATAGTGTATGTTTAACAGGCGTTTGTGGTAGTAGGTGGGGAGGATTTTGTTTTCCCTCTCAGGGTGATCTTTGTGACTGGTTACTAGGTCCATTTTGAATTGGTAGGGCAGGGTTGGGGGTATAGCTAAGGTGCATTTTGGAGGTGGGGACAAAATGGATGGTTAGATGAAAGCAGGGTGGGAGAAAGGGGGACAGTTATACCATAATTGTAGAGTGATATGTGTGTGCTTTGTTTTGCAGATGGTCCAAGTGAAGGAACTATGGGTGCCGGTTGTGTCCCAGAAGGAGGAAGTGGACATTACAGCACAAGTCATGGCAGGTTCATCAATGAAGCGACAGACCAGAGGTCATACAAAAAGGAAGGAGATTCAGCAGGTTGTGATCAGGGCTGGGGGTATAACAATCTGGGAAGTCAGTCTTGGCAGTGAAGGAAAGGGGCAAAGGAGGTTTGATGGTGGGGCCACAGACACCTGAAGATAACAGGGAGCATGTGGCAAGTGTTTTAAGGTAAGGTGGAATTGCAGTGGATAGAATAGGTGAATTGTTGAGATATTTAGAGGCGGCAGCGTGCACTAAGTTGCAAGAGTTTCTCAGCACTGAGGAGCGTGTACAGGATGATAGGCATCAGGTAGGGGTTACAGAAGTAGAGGTAGGCAATTTGGACCCACTTGTGGAGAATATGGGATAGCAGGTAGAGTAGGATATGTGAGGAAGTGTGGCTGAAATCAGGGCATTATAAGGGGATTTACTGGTGACCCAAGCATTTCTGACTGGATGGTTGGGGGTGTTCATCACTCCGTATATCACTTCAGCAGTTAAGGAGAAGGTACAGAAAGGGGAGTATATTGATGTGTTGATTTGATGCAGATGGAATGCAGAGGTCCATTGAGGTAGAGGCACCAGGACAAAGGACTTGTTGCGTTAGCCATATTAGGAAGGAGATGGCCAGGCAGGTTTAGGGTGATGGTATGGAAGACTTGGATCCTGTGTTTTGTGTATTACAGGGCTGTTATCCTGGAGAAGGATGTAGCTCAAGTATTTCCTTTATTAGCATATTTCCTGATAACACATGAAGTTCAGAGGCTGTGAGCTGGTAATACATGGTTGTGGCATGATCAGTTGTTTTGTATGAGGAAAGTAGTTGACAAGATGTTGTGTTAGGAGGTACAACATGCAGATACTTGGTTAGTGACAATGCTGGACAGTGCTAGAGGTCAGAGTAGGACATCAAGGGAGTTTGAGGAATTGGCAGGAGTTCTTGGGCAAACTGTAGATATCCTCTGTGTTCAAACTATGGTGGTAATTATTCAGCAGTGAAATGCTGACATAAGGAAGGGGGGATAGGGCAGGCAGGCTCAAGGATACAAGATGTTGCCAGATATTTGAATGGTGGTCAGCCAAATTACAGTGGTAGGGGTAATTTTTAAGGGCAACAGGGTATATCATTTTTTCGAAGGTAGCCACTAAGACTAACTTTTCCACTTGCCCATTAAGTTAATGCTTTTGGCTTATTTGTGGGAAATTTTTCTAGATGCCAAGATAGCAGGCAAGTTTGGTTGAAGGTTTTACAAGGGGGATTTGCCACTAAATCAGGGGTGTGGGGAGTGTAAAGTGTAGGAATCTGCAATTAGTCAAAGGGAAAAAATATTTTTCAGAATTTAATGGACAAAGAGTTGAAAGCGGGGAACATTTTGGGTCCTTTTGAGGCTCCACTATTTCCAAGCTTTTGGGTTTCACCACTGGGTTTGGTGCTTAAAAAAAACTGTAGAATTCTAATTGATTTATAATTTATTTCCTGAAGGGAGATCAGTTAATGATCGCATTGCATGATCAGATTCACAGGCATGATATGCATCCAAGCATGATGCAGTGAGGGTTATAAAGAGGTTTGAGGACCCATGGTTAATAGAGTTACATACTGAAGCTGTTTTCAGACTGTTACTTATTAGGCAGGCAGATTGGCTGTTACTAGGTATGTTCTTTGATGGGAAATATTATTTTGATAGGGCTGTATCAATGTGTTGTACTGTGACGTGCAAAATTTGAAAAATTCGGCTCAGCTTTGCATTGGATTTGGCAACAAAGGGTGGGTAGTAAGAGGGCAGTCCATTATCTAGATCATTTTTTGTTGATTGCTAAAGGACAGGAAGGAGCATCAGAAGCTAGGCTGCATTTATCAGTATATACCCAGAGGTGGATGTGCCATTAGTGCAGGATAATTGGTAAGAGCTGAGTACAAGGTTGAATTTCTTAGGTTTGGCAGTGGATATGAGCAATGGTGTATTTTGCTTGCCACACAACAACATGTTGAAGTTATGTGAGAAGATTAAATGGGTAGTAAAGGACAAGAACAGGATTAGGGAGGTTAAGAGCTGCTTGTCTTGTTGACATTTTCATGTAGGGCAATTGGTCTGGGTTGGAATTTTTGTAGATCAGTGGCCAACATATTGACAGGTGGAAGGAGTAAACATCATTTGGTGAGATTCACCAGGTTGGTTAGGGAAGATTTGAAATTATGGGCACTCTTTCTGGATGGGTTAAATGGAGTTTCTTTTTGGTGTGAAGAGTGGATGATGCATGTGGATTTACATTTGTTTACAGTTGGTGCAGGGGCTCATGTCATGGGGCTTGTGGCAGGGTGGCTGCAGGAGCGGCCAAAAGAGTGGAAGAAAGATATTGCCTTTTTAGAGCTCATGCCCATTTGTGAGGCTTCAATTGCATAGAAAGAGAGGTTGCAGAATAAAAGAGTCATATTTTTCTTCAATAACAAGACATGTGTTGTCTAGAAAAAAAGACACCTTTGGTCTTGTTAGTTTTGCACAAGTTGGTGTTGCAAAGTCTATTAATTAATTTTACTTTTCAGTTAGCCACATGCCTGTTAGTTCAAATGATATAGCTGACAGTCTTTCTCAATTTCAGGTTTGCAAGTTTTGATCTCTTGCACTAGAAGCAAACGAGAAACCAGTAGCTTTGTCAGAGGAGGTGTGGAACACTGGAAGTAAGTAGCCAATTGTTTAATTCAGCAACCATTGGCCAGTTCTACTTGGAACACATACAGCTCTGCTTTAGTGTTTTTTTTTCATCTTTTGTCAGTCAACTGCCAGATGAGGAGAGACAGTGGTCAAGTATTTGGTTATGTGTTATTTGGTGCACAAGTAGTTGCACAGAGAGACAGCTAAGATGATTAAGGTTCACTTGGCAGCACCCATTGCAGTGGCTAGATTGTCTAGTTTGAAGGATGTGACAAAATCATGGTTGGTAACTAGGAAGTGGAAAGGCTGGGAGAGGGTCATTGGCCAGAAGGAGGGTGCTCATTTTTCTTTGTCTAAGCAGATTTTAATGGTGGTGTTGAAAGGCATGTATGACTTGGCAAGTACTAGGAAGGAAGACACAATCTGGGCAATAATAGCTGTGTTCTTGTGTGTGTGTGTGTGTGTGTGTGTGTGTGTGTGTGTGTGTGTGTGTGTGTGTGTGTGTGTGTGTGTGTGTGTGTGCGTGTGTGTGTGCGCACTTAGAGTGAGCAAGTTGTTAGGTACACTATTTTGGAAGCATTTTGCTGGCTTCACTTATAGTTAAATGGTTATGTTGGCAAAGCCAGATCAAGTAGGGAAAGGTCAGTGGGT
Source organism: Protopterus annectens (assembly GCF_019279795.1). Taxonomy (NCBI): domain Eukaryota; kingdom Metazoa; phylum Chordata; order Ceratodontiformes; family Protopteridae; genus Protopterus; species Protopterus annectens. Next base: position 744,553,065 of record NC_056727.1, read on the forward strand.
GGTGTTGCATAAGAATATGGATGGTTTGGTATGCCCAACGGCCTGTGGCAAACAACTGGGAAGTTCATGGGGAGTGGCATATAAACTTGCTGTTTGCGCAGGTGATGGGAGAGTTATTTCCATCGGCCACTTTGTTAGATTGCAAAAAAAAAAAAAAAAGCTTTGGAAATACAGGGTATTGACTGATGTAGGTTTTCAGTGCACTGATTTCATATTGGGAGAGCAGAGGAGGGTAAATCAGTGGAAGTGATAAAGAGGGTGGGACATTGGTCATCTACAGCTTTTTTATCTTATAAAGATAATGATTAATTTGTTTGGTAACTGGTTGTTTATTTAGTAGGATAATGTTTGTTTTGCAGGTGGAAGTGTTATCATGCTTGGTCATTCTATTGTTTTCTGGCCAGTGAAGAGAGCAGGCATAAGAAAAGAAGGAAGTATGGTGAGTCTACAGAAGAGCAAGTGGACCATGCTGTGGTATGAATTTAAAGGAATGAGGTGGCGTAAGCTTATGAGTAAATTTGAGAAAACACAGGCAGCATTGGGAGTTCCTCACATTTTGTTCATGTAGGATGCATTGATATAGGTTATGTTCCAAAAAAGGAGATTATTGGTGCTAATGGTTGTTGATTTGGTGATGTTAAGGTAAAGATGGTTAACAATTATGACAGTGTGGTCTGAGATTATACCAAGATTGGTGTGGAGGCAGTCGAAGAAATTTATGGATCTAAAACGAGCTAAGAGGTTTTTGAATCTCATTTTTCAGGCTTTATGAGGATTAGGTTTACCTGAGCCTGGTCAAGAGATGTTGATGACAAGGATATCAGCCGGTATATGATTGATGGGGTGCATTTAAATGACAAAGATTTAGATTTATTTAGTGTCTACATTTCCCTGTTTTTGCAGAAGTTGTCCAAGGGTTTGTAGAGGAAAAGGGGGAAACAGCCTGTTACGACAGGGTGGTAGGTGCAGTAAGAGGGGTTTGACTTGAATACCCCTTCTTTTCCTCCTTTTCATACCCATGTTGGGTTGACTCTGGCAATTTTGAGACAAGTGGTGGTACACTGCTTCATATGACTGGTTTGTTTACAGTGAGATGGGTTTAACACTGCTTTTATTTCAGAAAGAAGGATTGTGAGTCATTTCAATGCTGCGTATCATCATTATCATCTTTCAGCTGTTCCCGTTAGGGGTCGGCACAGCAGATCACCTGTTTCCATTTCTTCCTGTCCTCTGCATCTTGCTCTGTCACACCAACCACCTGCATGCCGTCTCTCACCACATCCATAAACCTTATCTTAGGCCTTCCTCTTTTCCTGTTACCTGGTAGCTTCATCTTTAGCATCTTTTTCCCAATATACTCAGCATCCCTCCTCAGCACGTGTCCAAACCAATGTAATCGTGTCTCTCTGGCTTTGTCTCCAAACCTTCCAACCTGGGCTGACCCTCTAATATACTTATTCCTAATCCTGTCCACCCTCGTCACACCCATTGCAAATCTTAACATCTTAAATTCTGCCACATCCAGCTCAAACTCCTGCCTTTTTGTCAATGCCACTGCCACTGTCTCCAACCCATATAACATGGCTGGTCTCACTACCCTCTTGTAGACCTTCCCTTTCACTCTTACAGGTACTCGTCTATCACAAATCACTCCTGACACTCTTCTCCACCCACTCCATCCCGCCTGTACTCTCTTCTTCACCTCTCTTCCACACTCACTGTTACTCTGAACTATTGACCCCAAGTATTTAAACTCAGCCACCTTCGCCACTTCTACTCCTTGCATCCTCACCATTCCTCTATCCTCCCTCTCATTCACACATATATATTCTGTCTTACTCCTGCTGACCTTCATTCCTCTTTTCTCTAGAGCATATTTCCATCTCTCCAGGGTCTCCTCCAACTGTTCCCTACTCTCACTACAGATTACAATGTCATCTGCAAACATCATAGTCCACGGGGACTCCTGTCTGATCTCGTCTGTCAACCTGTCCATCACCATTGCAAATAAAAAAGGGCTCAGAGCTGATCCTTGATTTAAACCCACCTCCACCTTAAATGCATCAGTCACTCCCACCACAGACCTCACCGCTGTCACACTACCCCGTACATATCCTGTACCAGTCTTACATACTTCTCTGACACTCCAGACTTCCTCATACAATACCACAACTCCTCTCTAGGCACCCTGTCATATGCTTTCTCTAAGTCTACAAAAACACAATGCAACTCCTTCTGACATTCTCTGTACTTTTCCATCAACACTCTCAGAGCAAACATCGCATCTGTAGTGCTCTTTCCCAGCATGAAACCATACTGCTGATCACTAATCATCACATCCCTTCTTAACCTAGCTTCTACTACTCTCTCCCACAACTTCATGCTGTGACTGATCAATTTAATCCCTCTGTAGTTACTACAGCTCTGCACATCACCCTTATTCTGAAAAATCGGTACAAAAACACTTTTTCTCCATTCCTCAGGCATCCTCTCACTTTCCAAGATTTCATTAAACAATCTGGTTAAAAACTCCACTGCCATTTCACCTAAACACCTCCATGCTTCCACAGGTATGTCAACTGGGCCAACAGCCTTTCCATTCTTCATTCTCTTCATAGCTATCCTTACTTCCTCCTTGCTAATCCATTATACTTCATGATTCACTATCCCTACATCATCCAACTTTTGCTCCCTCTCATTCTCTTCATTCATCAACCCCTCAAAGTACTCTTTCCATCTCCTCAACACGCTGTCCTCACTTGTGAGTATGTTTCCCTCATTATCCTTTATCACCTTTACCTGCTGCACATCTTTCCAAGCTCAGTCCCTCTGTCTAGCCAATCGGTACAGGTCCTTTTCTCCCTCCTTAGTGTCCAACCTTTCATACAACTCTTCATATGCCTTATCCTAAGCCTTCGCCACCTCTCTCTTTGCCATGCACCTCATCTCCTTATACTCCTGTCTACTTTCTTCATCTCTCTGGTAATCCCACTTCTTCTTTGCCAACCTCTTTCTCTGTATACTCTCCTGTACTTCCTCATTCCACCACCATGTCTCCTTGTCGTCCTTCCTCTGTTCAGATGTGATACCAAGCACCTTTCTAGCCGTCTCCCTTACTAGCTCTGCTGTAGTTACCCAGCTATTTGGTAACTCTTCACTGCCACCCAGTGCCTGTCTTAACTCATCCCTGAACTCCACCTCACAATTACCCTTTTTCAATTTCCACCATTTGATCCTTGGTGCTGCCCTCACATTCCTCCTCCTCTTAATCACCAACGTCATTCTACAAACCACCATCCTATGCTGCCTAACTACACTTTCTCCGGTCACCACTTTACAGTCTCCAATTTCCTTCAAACTGGCCCTCCTACATAAGATATAATCCACCTGTGTGCACCTTCCTCCACTCTTGTATGTCACCCTATGCTCCTCCCTCTTGTTTAAATACGTATTCATCACAGCCATGTCCATCCTTTTTGCAAAATGCACTACCATCTGACCTTCTACATTCCTTTGTTTAACACCATACCTACCCATCACTTCCTCATCCCCTCTGTTCCCTTCACCAACATGCCCATTGAAATCAGCTCCAATCACCACTCCTCACCCTTGGGTACAGTCATCACCACTTCATCCAATTCACTCCAAAAGTTTTCTTTCTCATCCATTGCACACCCAACTTGTGGAGCATATGCACTAACAACATTCATCATTACACCATAAATTTCCAGCTTCATAAACATTACTCTATCCGACACTCTTTTCACCTCCAAAACACAATTAGTATACTGTTCCTTCAGAATAACTCCTATGCCATTTCTCCTTCCATCCACACCAGGATAAAACAATTTGAACCCACCTCAGATACACCTAGCCTTACTCCCCTTCCATCTGGTCTCTTGCACACACAATATACCAACCTTCCTTCTGTCCATCATATCAGCTAGCTCTCTCCCTATACCAGTCATACTGCCAACATTCAAAGTTCCGACCCTCACTACCACAGTCCTAGCCTTTCTCCTCTCCTCCTGCCTTCGGCCATGTCTTCCACCTCTTCTCCTCCTTAGGCCAACAGTAGCCCAATTTCCGCCAGCACGCTGTTGGCTAACAGTACTGGTGGCGGTCGTTGTTAACCTGGGCCTCGACCGATCCGATATTAAAGTATTTATTGGTGTCTGCATGAAATGATTTGGCAAAGTTTTATGCCGGATGCCCTTCCTGATGCAACCCTTCCGATTTATCCAGGCTTGGGACCGGCACAAAGAAATGCACTGGCTTGTGCATCCCCAGTGGCTGGGTTTGTTTCAATGCTGCGTATAAATTGTTAAATTATATTGGATGTATTTTGAACATTGTATATATTTATGTTTTCCTGCTGTGCTAACTGTTCAATGTTTAATAAAGTTGGTAGCAGCTGCAGATGGAGTCTGTTGTGTGTGTTATGGAATGAATGCTGATAACAGTATTTAGTTGGATGAATCACAATCATGCACCACTAACTGTATCTTTTAATCCATTCATTTTGTAGTGTACTATAACAGTTTTTTTAGTTATATTCTTTCTGAATCATTCACTGATCAATTTTTATTCATGTCCTTCTGGCAAAAGAAAGATCTCAAGCACTAGATGATGACTGAATGTTTCGAAGCACAGACCAATGGCACACTTTGCAGAGGCAAACAGGAAATTGTTGCTGATTATAACCTTTAGTAGCCTTCTACAGTATATGAATTATGTCTGCAAATGCGTACAGACACTTTTAGTTTTTTATGTTATATAATAACATTTAAAATGATTATTTACATTTATCATAAGATGTAACACATAATTTTAGTTATTTAAGACAGTCTTATTGTGCTTAGTGAATCATTTCTGTTTCAGGAGCAATATAAGAATACAAGGACCTTTTTCAGTTCTCATATTTCATCAGAATAAAAGTTACTAAATCATGCTGAATTGTAATGCAACTACATTAAGAAAGATAGGCAGATAAATACCATTAGAGATGTTAGGAAAAGCCAACTTGACAAATGCAACTGAAACAGAAAGTCCTAGATAGAGTGTTAAAAAATTAAAAAAGGTTGGTATTTTTCATCTGTGTGACTCAACAACACTTAAAAAAATCTAGAACAATATTTAATATATTGTTCTGCACCTCTTTTCTGTTGTTCATTTCTCCTAGTTGTTTTTTCAGAACCTGTTATCAGCATTTGACACTCTGCTCATTCCTCTAAACCAAATATGTTTTTGTTGTTCTTTCACACCTTTTTCTCCTATCCATCCATCTAGCCTTTGTTGATCACGTTGGTCTCTATTCAGGGGAAACCTGAAGTGCCACTTATACTACTTGGGGAAATTTGACTAGGGCATCAGTGAACTTCCCCTACTCTTTGTAAGTGGGAACACAGGCTGTTGTGGTGCTGCTTGCAGTCCAGGTGCAGTGACAACTCAGACAAGCAGTTAGGAGTATGGCAGATGCAATCGTATCAGAAGAGCTTTTACATTTGAGTCTGGAGTCTGTTGAGGAGTTTCCAGGAAAAGAGAGATTGGAGGATATGTTTGGTTTGGGTTTGAAGGCAGTCAAGCCTTTGCAAAAGGAAGAGGTGGGGGATGTGGAGGCACGTGAGCTTGTAACTGCATGTAGTGACAGGTGAAATGTATATGTGCGGACTAGTGTGAAGGTGGTCGCACCTTCACAAGATTCAGAAGTTATTTTCCAGGAGCAGTTGTTTGGAATGTAGAGTTAGATGCAGATATGATATATTACAACCCTCCAATCAGGAGGTTTGCAGGATGTTTATTTGCAGCATTTAATTAACCAAAGTGAGCCGGAAACTGAGAAGGCAATTTTGTGGGGCTATAGTATGGAGAGAATTCAAGAAGAAGAAGTGGAGAAAGTAACATGAGAAAAGAAGAAGTCAAATGCAGAAATGGTGAAGCAGGGATAAAGAAGAGAAGAAATGAAGATGGAATTAAGGAGAAAGAAACATTTAGTAAGAATAAGCTGTAAAGAAGAAAAAGAGATGGACAGGTATGACATTTGGGATAACAATAGTACCACTGGGTCTTTCACTGAAAGAGGTAAGAGCATTTGATCATATTAATAAAGATACTTTCTGTGACATTACATTTGAATCAGGATAGAACATGAAGACATTTTTTGTACAATATGAATTAAGTCAAAATTGTAATCCGTGGAACTTGTATGTTTTGCAGACCTTTAATAGTGAGACAGAAAAGAAAATCTATGTTCAAGTTTGAACTGAAATAGAAAAAGAATCACTAAAAGATTGTTTAAAGACTGTATGTAAAGATGTTATGGGCATTACATAAATTTATGATAACAGAAGTTTATGGACTGGGGATGGGAGTCTTGTTTTGTATTAAAAATGGAAAATGAAAGAAAAATACATATTGCAAGTAATATAAATGTAGAAGCAAAAAAGTATACTGAGAAATATAGGGGTGACAGAAAACACTGTTTTGTGGAAAAAGTGATCATTTAATTAACAGTTGTGACAAAGGGATACGTTATTTATAGCAAAGTGGGGCACAATGCAAAAAGATGTGAACTGAAATATTTTAAATGTGAAAAAATGTCACTTATGGATTGTTTGTAAGGAAAATACAAAAGAAAATAAGGAGCAAGTCAGTAGAGAGAATGAAAATAAAAAAGGGATAGAGAAGGAGGAAGGAACAGAAAGAGTTCAAGGAAAAGAGCAAGAACACCACATAACAAATAATAGTGAGCAGTAGAAGGTGAACATGTAACAGAGACAAGATAGTAAATATTTGCACAAAGTAATGAAAGAAACAAGTGATAAACAATAAATCAGTTGAAAAGTGGTTAAGGGAAGAAAAATTCAGTTGGGAAAAGGGTAAAAGATAGAAAGAGGAAACAAAGGATTAGGTAAGAAAGAAAATAAAAAGTCAAAGGGTAAAGGAAGGGAAATAAATCAATAAAAGAAGAGTTGAAATTTTTATCAATAAATGTGAACAATATAAACAATATAAAAAGAAGACTAGATGTATGGGAATAGTGCATAACACTTGATATGTTTTTATTATACTCAAAAATGCAAGAATTTTAACAATAAAGGAAAGATTATTAGTAGATAAGTTATGAGGAGGTGAGATTATTTCAAATGTAGAAAAAGAAGCATGCTCAGTTATAGGAATATTAAGTAAAAGTTCAATATGAATTTTGGATTTTTCTTTGGTAATATTGAGTAGAGTAACAGCTGTAGATGTGAGATGGAAAAGCAAGTGTATTGAAAGGTTAGGCAGTTATAGAAAGATCATTTGAACATGAAAGACGACTATAAAATATTTTTGGAATGGCAAAATTTAAAATGAAAAGAGGAAAACAACAAGCACAAAGAAGTAAGGAATTATGTGTATAGAAATTTAGAAAGAAATAAGAAATTTTTGAGAGGAAAAAGGAAATATATGAGATAAATCAAGAGAAGATTAAAAGGATGTTGATTAAACAAAAGTAATTTTACAAGCAACCTTATTTATACAGAACAGTAAAAGGAAACAAATGAATATTAAAAGAATTAAGCAATGAGAGAGGGGAAAGTGTTAAAAGTCAAAAGAACTAAAGAATGTAATAAACGAATATATACAAAAGACATTTATAAAAAATAAGATTGAAAGAAAACAAAACTGGAAAGTTAAAAAGTTAACAAACAGGACCATGAAGATTTAGAAAAGTAAATAACATTGGAAGAAGTGAATAATGTGCTATAGTAAATATAGAATCAGCAACAGGATTGGATAGGATAGAAAATTATAGTTAGATTGGCAGAAGAAGTACTTTGTGGAAGTATTAAAAGAATGGTTAGAGTAAGGTTTTGGATAAGAAGAAATGTGTGTTGGAGTTATGAAATGTATATGGAAAAGGGGGAAAGAGGATATAAGAAACTGGAAATGGATAGTTTTAAATAACTCAGACTATAAGGTTTTTATGAAGATAACAGAAAAGAGATTGGGGACTAAATTAAATAAATATTAGAACAAACGTTATTTGGGAAAAGGGAAAGGAAGCTAAGAGTTATTACGGATAATAAGAGAAATTGTAGGCAATATAATAAACAGGAAAAAGAAGTTAAAATCATGACAGGTGACTTGGGTAAGGTATTTGACAGAATACAACATGAAATTGTATGGGACATAATGAAATAATATAATATAAGTTAGAAGACAGTGAAAGTGTTTGTGTCAGCATATGAAAAAATAAAGTAAAAGTTGTAGTGAATGGTTGGTAAAATCAAGAAATAGAAATAAGACAGGGATGTCCAGTAAGTAGAAGTTTATTAGTACTGGTTATGAATGCAGTGGTTAGTAAGATAAGTACATCATTAAAAGTAGCAGAATATATGACTACAGACAGGATTAAAATACCAATTATGTTCTCTTATGCAGATGATAGTAATTTAACAATAAAGAATAACAAATGGATGAAAGTAACCATTAAGCAACTTAATCAATATTTGAGAGCAATAGGAATGACTATAAATAGGAATAAAAGTAAAGGTCTTGGAATAACAGGTAAAATAGAAAATACGTTTAATATGGAAGAGATAGAAATATTAGGTATAGAATTCGGTAAGGCGACAGAATGCAGCAAGGGGCAGATATAATATAAAAATTAAAGAATACATGTTTATTTTGGAAAACATATAATTTGTCATACAGAATACAACCCACAGGATACCCAGACAGTTCCAAAAGTACAAGCTTGGGTCTCATAAAAAAAATTTACAATCATATTTAGATATGTTACTGATGCATCTAACTCCATAAGAATTGTAGAAGCAGTCAATTCTAGGGATTTTGCTTGTGCTGAGAAGAGCACTTTTGACTAATAACTACTTTCATGAACTTTAATCATACTTTGATTTGGAATGGGGTCCATTCCCATCATGGTATTAGAACCCAAAAGTCTTGCAGAAATTAACAAAGAAAGAAAGTGTATTTAATAAATGTATTATTGGGAAAATTGCATATTTAGCACACGTTTATGATCCCTTTAGAATATAAAAAGGAATTAATGTTGATTGTCTTTTCATTTTTATGGGGATCCAGATTAAATCCAATGAAAAGAGGTGTGTTATATATTTAAAAAAAAGTAGGAGGGTTGGGTTTGGTAAATCCAGTTATTTATGCAGTTCATTGGACTAATGGACATAATGAGTTGACATGGTTAAAAGAGGAAAACAAGTTACTAATAAGTATAACAATGAAAGCAAAATACAAGAAAATATGGTGTATGATGAGTAGATTTAAAAGAGGGAAAGAAATTGTGAATGGTGACATAAAATTTATCAAGAAAAAATTATGTTAAGGAAAATAAAGATAGGTACTACAGAACATATTCGGAAAAAATGACATTTAAACATAATGAATACATATTCCTGTGTTTCTCCATGGGAAAAGTCGGAAGCAGGAAAAATAAAAGCAATGCAAATTAATTTAGAGTCGTGTAAGAAATATGCAGACTGTAGAGATTTTCTATAGAGATTATCAATAAAGAACTTGGCAGTGAAATTGAGTATGCCATATAAAAAATAAAAGAAAAAATATGCAGTTATTGTGGTGAAGCTAAAACATCAGAACATGTTTTTTAAGATGTAAAAGGGTGAAGAAATTATAAGAAAATGTGAAAATAATGTTATGGATGGTATTAAACAAACAGAGGATATAAGTATGGATGTTTTGGAATGTGGTTATTGTAAAAGGTAAAAGAAGGGAATGTGTTAAGAAAATAAAAAGATGTGTATATGAACTATATGGAATGAAAGACTGAATTAATAAAATTTTAATGGGAAATGGATATTTTCAGAGTTATTTAAAAAATACGATTTTGTTATGGAGAAAATGGTGGGGGTCAGAAAATGAATGGAAATAAAGAGAATGAAATGTATGTATAAAGTTATACAAATAATGAAAGATGAGTGTAATATGATGTAAATAACTGTAAATAATGTAAAATATGTAAATACTGTAAATATTGTAGGTATGATATTTAATAAAGGACCCCTATTCTTTTTGATAGGTGCCATAGGATCTTTTACATCCATTTGACCCCAGCTCAAGCAGAAGAAGACCATGGTTTAGTATCTCATCCAAAGAATAGCACACTCAGGATTTCAGCACCCCCTAATGCTGCACTGTAGTGTCAGCAGTCTGAAAAATGAATCAAGTCACTTGGCATAAGAATAGAATCCACGGCCTTCTCATCTTATAGCACCAAATTGAAATGTATGTTAACACCATTACCAACAGCTCAGTAATGAGACTACATCCTAGGTATCAGCACACAGAGATAACAGTGAATCTTGCAGTCATTTGGGATTCCATCCAAAAGCATAGCCAAAGAGAGAACACATCATATTTTGTTGTTTCTGTTTAAATCAATCAATTAAATATAAATAAAAGATTGTGGACTATTCTGGGGAGACAGCAAGTCAGATTAATAGAAGTAAATCTAACAGAATGAAATACCACTATGGATTAATCTCTGTTTAAAATTCAAACATATCTTTGGAGGAACTGAAATATTAACTGATGTTCTCTTATATTTATTTTTATTAACTGATGTTCTCTTATATTTATTTTACCTTTCATGGCAAGATTATTCCCACTTGGTATGGTGTTTTTTTCAGAGGAGACCTGAGATTGTTTTCATAGTGAATAGGAGGAGCTGACCCAGGATAAAAGCCATCTTGCCTTCTTTCTTCTCTGGTACAGGACAGATCATGGAAGATAGTAGCAGAGGATCATGATAGAGTGGAGATGCGGAACATGGATTGCATACTGGCTCAAGGACAGAACCCACATGGTTAGAATTGCTGGAGCCATGTCAGACTCCAAACCACTTACAAGTGGTGTCCCACAAGGCTCAATCCTGGGACCTCTCTTGTTCGGTATATATTTCTTGGAGGTACAGGCCAACACGGAAGGACTGTGGCTGACCAAGTTCGCAGATGACTGCAAACTGGGCGCCATAATCGACTCTCCAGCCAACACAAGCATCCTCCAAAAGGGCCTCATAGAAACAGACAACTGGTGCCAGAGCCATGGCCTCAAGCTAAATGCCAAAAAGTGTATAGTCATCCCTTTGGCAAAACAAAGTGCCCACAAATTACCACATAGGTGGTAATCCATTAAGTACAGAAGAAGTAATTAGGGACCTGGGGACCCAAGTTGATAGCAATCTCTCATTTGACAACAACGTGGTCAAAGTGGTTAGAAAAACATTTTATATAGCCCACCTAATCATGAAGGGATTCACATCTAGATCAGGGGAGGTCATTGTGCCTCTTTATTCATCCCTCATCAGGCCCATAATTGAGTACAATGCCCCTTTTGGGATGTACCTTACCAGACACCTGCAGAAATGGAAAGACCCCAAAAGTACCTCACCAAGAGGATCAAAGGGCTCAAACAGATGCCATATGCTGCCTGGTTAAAGAAACTCCAGCTCTACTCAGTGGCATACCGCCTGTTCAGAGGCGATCTGTGCCTGACGTATAAAGCCATGTCCAACCCGGAATTAATGGACATGCTGCACCTCAGAAAATCCAAATCCCATCGAGCTACATGCTCGAGAGACTTGAACCTCAGCACTGAAATAAATAGGACATGCTGGAGGGACAGATTCATAACCCAGAGGCTCCCTTCACTCTGGAATAAAATCCCAGTCCAGGTTAGGCAGAGTCCCTCATTGACTCTCTTCAAGAGGAATCTTGATGAGTGGATGGGAGATCGTAGGTTTACCCCGGATATCACTTCTGTGTCACTGTTAGACAGAGGCATAGTATACTAACCTCGAAAAAGGGCATAGCAAAATAAATTTAAAATGGGTGGCGAAAGCCAAACACATTCTGGCTAGGCTTATAAATGCCCTAGGGCAGATAGCCTAGTATGAACCTATGAACCTATGTAGAAGTTAAGGAATACACAGAGTGGTGAAAAGGAATAGCTGAGCTGAGTGTTTATTGCTTAATTTACAGTAGAGACATTAACAGGAGATAGGAAAAAAAAAAGAAATAAAGTAAGATGAGTCAAAAGGATTAAAATCTCAGTTAACTTTGACTGGTGTAAATTTATATTATAGATGAATTCTTATACATTTAAAACATAAAATATAGCACATACGACAATACCAGTAAAAGTAGAAAAGAAATATAAAGTCAAAAAAGAAAGGTCATGGCTGGAATTGAGACAGAAAAAAAAAATCATGTCATTCTCGTAATCTGTAGTGGCAAAAAGATGCAGTTTATTCGAGCATGGGAAATGGATTAAGAGGCATATTTGGCCACAATGAGGTTAATTTGTATATCTCTGAATCATGTGGTTTTACCACTGGTGGTAAAAGCACCTTGCAGTAGTTGTGACCTCTGGCAGACCATGCATTGTGTTGGCACATGTTGCATGCCTATCAGCTGTCAAGAGCTCTGCAGAACATCCCTGATTTTTCGTCATATATCTGCCGCATCCATTATAAATTTAACTGAGACTTACATTCAATCAAAAATGCTTGATATTAGAGATTCATACTTCTGATTGTTTAGGAAAGGCATTTTTATGTAAACCCTTTTTTCAGTTAACTTAAGTGACGTAGAGTAAAATTGAAAAACTCCTCCTGTTGTCAATAAGCCCCCTTTCCCCCATTATTATTGATTTAACTTGGAAGTCTTCATGGAGGGCATTGATAGGTATGGCAGTGATCCAACAATACACATATTTAGACTTTCATACATAAGCACACAGATACACAGACACATGCACACACACACAGCTCTCACATGGACACCCCCCTTATATGGCACCACCAACACTTGATCACATTCATAAACATGCTCACCCATTCACCCATTTACACACACACACACACACACACACATACACACACATAAACAGATCCAAGACCATTCAGACCCCTGCAGACAATCACACTCACTGCCTTACACATACAGTCAATTCATACCTCTCAACCTGGAAACATCAACAATCTAGACAAAGGTCCATGAAAAATAGGTACAAATCTGTAGACTAATTAACATAAAATGTACATACATAATTATGTAACCCCACCCACTCCAATGGAACTGTGGGATACCAACTTTCAAACGCAAACTGATAAACAGACAATGCCATAACACACACAAGCTCTTAGAGCAAGAATGCTGGACAAAGCCATAACTGACTGACTGACACACACACACACACACACACACACACACACACACACACACACACACACACACACACACACACACACACACACACACAAGCAATAAGACTGGACAAAGCCATAACACACACACTACCTCACAGAGCAAGAAATCTGGACAAAGTCATAACACACACACTACCTTTCAGAACAAAAAATCTGGACAAAGCCATAACACATACACTACCTCTCAGAGCAAGAAATCTGGACAAAGCCATAACACACACACACACACACTACCTCTCAGAGCAAAAAATCTGGACAAAGCCATAACATGCACTAACTCTCAGAGCAAGAAATCTGGACAAAGCCATAACACACACACTACCTCTCAGAACAACAAATCTGGACAAAGCCATAACGCACACACTACATCTCAGAGCAAGAAATCTGGACAAAGCCATAACACACACACTACCTCTCAGAACAACAAATCTGGACAAAGCCATAACACACAAACTACATCTCAGAGCAAGAAATCTGGACAAAGCCATAACACACACACTACATCTCAGAGCAAGAAATCTGGACAAAGCCATAAGTAAAAGTGGGAAACTGTGGGACAGCTACAATAACAGATTTTGCATTAGCATGAATTTTCTGAATGGTAGGAAGTCTGAATCTTAAATGTCTGCCATTATTTTCTAACTTCAATCTTTAAGGATTTGACAGTAATTTGCCAAAAAAAACCCACAATTTTATGCAAAACTGACCAAAAATATGAAGCAAAAATCTGGATATTCTGCAAAAATCTGTACAGTTGAGAGGTATACCTGATCAGTTAAATACCTGAACATCAAAAAGCGGTTACAGAATTGAAAATTCATATACCTGCACATCAAATAGTGGTTACGGACCTGATAATTTGAATACCTGCAAAAGCAGTTACGGACAATTCCTGGATACCCAAACCATATCAGATTAATGTTCCTGCATATAATTATTCATTCTCTTTTTACACATGGATAAACTCTAGCAATTAGACAAGGCTAGGGCAAATTACAAGAATGGAGAGGTGCACATTAGCTAGAAGAAAGTCACAGAGTCCTAAGCTATCAGGGTACTTAGACATGCATTATGAGATATATTAAGAGAACATGTATTTGTCAAGTCATCAGGAACTACTGAGAAGTTGTATGGAACCACAGCTGTTATACAGACATGAAAAGTTTTATAATCTTAACATGTTACTACCCAGAGCAAAGAAAAGAGAGACTGTCTATGTATCCTTCTTCAATGACCATTGTTATATACTTCCTCCCAAACCTTCAAACCACATTCTGTCTTCATTAATGTCTATTTCAGGGTCATTTTACAATAATGTTTTACAAATAAACTCTTGCCTACTGAAAAAAAAAAACAGACGCTGCCCAAAGCAGGATATACACATCTGTGTGGTTTAACTAGCTATGCAGCAGATAACAACAGCATTATTGCACCAATAAATAGTGAGTAATTAAAAAAAAAAAAAAAAATATATATATATATATATATATATATATATATATTTCTGCTGCAGTTTTCCTTACACAGTAAAGTAACATAGATCATATACGCAGTGTGGGGTAATGGACCTGATAATTCAAATACCTGCAAAAGCAGTTATGGACCTGATAATTCAAATAGTTCAACAAAGTTTAGATCTGCCTGGTCCCCTGTTGCACTCATTGAAGTCAGAAACGAATGGTTTGCTTGGGGACGGGGTAGCCTTGCTGACTATCTATGATATCACTGACTATAAGTCAGACTTCTAAATAAAAAAAAAACACTGCTGTGTCTGTTGCTGCTCTTTCGCAGTTCCACTCCATAGCCTGTGTACTGTAGTCCAGTCCCCCTGAGTTCTGACCCTCTCTAAACTGACTGAGCTGTTGTCTCTGTCTGCTTGAAAGAAGCACACCTTTAGGATAGCTGCTGCACCTGAAGTCTGAGACACACATTGCTGCTGCCTGCCCAAACATAAACAAAAGCTTAGCCAATGAGTCAGCACTCAGCAGTCACACTCTTCGAGCTGAATTCTGACAAGCTGCTCATGATGTTGACGTCATCGCATATGCTATGACATCAGCAGAAATCTGCTGAGGGAAAAAAAATTCAAAAAAGTCCTGGAAATAATCTGGGAATAAAGGGGGCCAATCAGAAATTGAAGGCACCCCATTATTTGGACCTCACATTTGGTAAATGGCGAGGAATTCAGCATGGTTGAGAGGTATGGCAGCCACACATCCTCCATCATTACCTCTCTGCTAAACTTCCCAATATTTACATGTGGTGTGGTCTCTCCCACTGGTTTGAATGGGGGAACTGCAGCAATTTGGCCATATACATTAACATAGATGTCTGTGCTAAGTTATACAGCTGACTTAATCACTTGGCTGCATAAATCTCTTCCTATAGGGATTTCCTAGGGGAGAGCAGAGGGCTAACTAGCACAGCCTGCTGTCCCAGAATGCCTCATTAGTGTTTATCATGGACATGGAGATGGCCCTATAGAGTGATTCAACTGACCATGTAGAATCACTGTGGTTGGCCTGTCACAGAATCAGAAAGGGCATCTGCCAGTGTTTGGTCACTCATTTTAGAGCATATTACTGGCAGTAGCCCCTTCAGAGTCTTAGCCAATGTCTAGACAAAGAATGGGATGAAAACAAATATTTTTTAAATCTGTATCATAATCAGAGGATTGTGAAACTTACTGCTAATGAAATAAAAAGGACAAGTAAAAAAGAGTGACAATGAATGGTGGTGTCTATGTATTGTGCACCGATGTGCCTTTAGAAAACAGTAGTGGAGGAGATAAAATGTTTGTTAGATTTATACTGGAAGTATATAAACACACACACACACACACACACACACACACTATATATATATATATATATAAAATGTATTGTATAACTGAGAACAAGATAACAAGGTAGAGGTTGGAAAAGTACATTATTACACATTTAAGGCAACGGATGAGATAACTGACGTACAGAAATGTATTTACAAATCATTTTTGTATTGCCAAGTGCTGAGTATTAATGGTTTAACTCAGTTTTAACTTCTCCAAGCCTTTTGGATTTCTAGTACCATGGCATAACTGGACCTCATTCCTAAGTCAAAATGTGAATACATTTCTTGAATTAGTATTGTTTCAGTCTTTAATGTCAGACAAAAGTTCTGGTTGCAGCACCTGCAATGTGTCCAGAATTCACTCCTGTAATTCATATTGAGTTACATGTATCAGTCGAATATGTAAATACAGCTGTAAATTCTTTTTTATGAGACCCAACTACTGGAACTGTCTTTGTATCCTTCTTTCAACTGCTCTTATTTCTTCCTGCAAATCCTGGTATTTTATGATGCTGTGTCTCTTCCTATGTAAGACACTGTAATCACTGTGTGTATCAGTTTGAATGATCAATGCTACTTTTGTTTTCTTTTCATGGACTACTATATCTGTTTTTTTTCATCTATTTCCTGAACTGTTGGTAATGGGTGATCACATGTGATATAAACTTCATCATTCTGTATAATGCTTTGTGGTTTATGTTTCCAGTCCTTCTCACCTACTTCAGTGTTGTAATGTTTGCACACTCCCCAATGCAACAGTCTCTGCCATTAGTGTATAACACACAGTAACAAAGTTTGCTTGTTGCTTTACAGAACCCATATTGGTCTGTTTCTCCCACATGTTTAATGGACTTTATAAACCAACATGTACATAGTCCACTGTCCTCGGCCACCAATATTAACCTTTCATCTTTTGGTTTAAAGTCACCTCTCCTTAACCATTCCTGTGTCAGATCATAATTGACATGAGGTTGTTTCAGGAATTTTTTGCACTTGCAACTGTATTTATGCCTTTTCCATATTTCTTGCCTTCTCATCTGATCCTTCTCCTTATAGTCTTTCTTTTGTTTTTTGGCACATTCAGTTGCTGCCTGATTTTTGTCGACTTCTGGTTTGCTTAACATTCATGTTTGACTCCAATATGCTACTGCTAAAATAAGCAGGGAAATCATATTCAACTTCTATTAAAACTTTTGGTGTGTTTGGATCTGGTGAAGTCAGCAGATATGTATGTAGTCCTATGACTGCAGATCTGTACATGTAACCAATGTCGAGGAGGTTCATACCTCCTTCAAAATGAGGAATATATAATCTGGTATACACTGATCTTTGTACATCATTTGATAAACATGAAAAGCAGTGTTCTTGTTTTCTTGTCCAACTGATCCAATACCTTTTGGAGCCTATCAGTCACCCCAAAACTGTAAGTTAGGATGGGAAGAGCACATTGGTTTATAGCTTAGACCTTGTTCCTAGATGTCAGGGCTATTCTCAGTATTAATTTTAGTCTTCTCAAATATTCCTTTCTGAATTTTGTTCACATTTGTTCATGTTTTATTGTCAATCCGTCGGTTCCTAAATACATTTACACTCCCTCCTGATCTACTTCCTTTATGTCACATTCCTGTCCCAGAATTATATTTTCTTTGTGGTGCAGCTCTCCTGCTTTAAATGCTGCTTTTGCTTATTTATCAAGACCAAATGATGTTCTTATATCATCTGAGAAAGTTAATGAGTTAAGGGCAAGACAAAATAGCAGCAGTAACAAAGAGTCACCCTGGAATATACCCCTTTGAATTTTTATCCCTGGGATAATAATTTGCCCTTTATCAAGCCTTAGCTGCAAAGTGGTTTACCACTGTTTCATGGTTACTGTAATGTAATTGATCAGTACAGGGTGTATATCTTATACATCTGTAAGGACTTCTTTATCCATGAATGTGGGACGATATTTGCTTTTTCGTAATCTATCCATGCCATAGTTAGATTATTCCCCTTTTTTACAATTCTCTGTTATGATTTTATTTAACAACAGATGCTCCATTTTTTTCCATATGACTTTCTTTTGTTACCGTTTTGTTCTATTGCCATGAAAGAGTTTCTTTAAATGACTAGAAACTCTGTCAGCAACAGTTCCATTATGTAGTTTATAAAACATAAGAAGGCAAGTTATTGGTCTTTAGTTTTTAAGATAGCTTGCAGGTTCATTCTTAAGGAGGGGTATCATTTCTCCTGTTGTTAACCAGGTTGGTGTTTGATCGGGATGCGCATATAAGTAGTTTATACTCCAGGCTAAACCTCTGTGTAAAGATGTTATCATTTTTAGCCATAAGTTAGGTACTTCATATGGGCCTGGGATTTTCCATTTAGGAGCTTTTCTTAATTTTGTTTTAATTCCTCTGGCCATTACTTCATCCCATTTCATATCTTGTACATTTGAACTTCGTATTGTTTCTGCCGCGTAGACAAGACTTAGCAGTAAGACTTCTTCAACTGTAAGGAATGAGATTTTTGTACTAAGTTTAGTTAGATCATGTGGATCACTACAAATGTGGATATTGTCTTTCATCATAGTACTGATTATATGCTTTATTCATTCATTTGACTGAGGCTACCTGTTCATGAAACCATGTTTTTCATTCACTTTACTTGCTACTCTGCTTTACTTTTCATAGCTACTTGTGGTTTCCCTGGAGCATGTATCACTGCCATAGCATCATATTTAATTTACGTGTGATATTCTTTCAGTGAATTTCTCACAGTTTTCGATTATACTGATCAATCACAACTATTTTTTTTTAAACTTGGTGATGTTGTGCATTATTTGAATGTGCAGATAAGTGTTGATTATGTTGAAAAATATTTTTTCTAGCATTTATGCGTGAATTTCAATACACAAGGCTCTTTTACATACATTTAAAGGTATATAACCCCATTTCTGTATACACTTTGTTACAAGTATATCGTCTAATAGGCATTGTTGACAAAAAGTATAACATTGTCAGAAAATGAAAGGTTGTTTCATACCACCAGCTAGAAATTAGGCTAACCTGACATTACTGCCTTTGTAAACAGAATAACTCCAACACCTTTTGTATGTATGTCGTTAAGTTAGCACAGAAATATCTAAACTGGTACCTTCATCGATAAATGTTACCTGGTACAAATTTTCTAAACAGCAATCAGATTTGTTTCTTATGCACCCATTGCAGAAAGGCCCTTCTCTATGTACTAGCAAGTAGTTGTGGCATAACTTTATTGTTATATGGCAGATGATAAAATCAAATAGTAATTAGGAATATGCTTCACAGAACACCAAGCATGTTTCATTCAATTTTCTCTGCTACAGCTAAATCATTTCTCTGGAGCCAAAAAATCTGCTTGTGTAAATATGCAATACAAATTGGGGTCCTTGTACTGGCTTGATAAAGAAAAACTGAAAAATGATAATGTGATGTTTCTAAAGTAAAATCAAAATACTTACTTTATGTTTCTTGTCCATGATTGGCTCTCATGACTTTCATGATCAGTTTAATTATATCAAAAGACATACTATAATAATTTGCAATTGCTTTTGAGGTAGCCCTATTGTAATTTTCAAAAAATACATATACCCAAAATACACAACAGAGTCATCACTTTGAACTTTATCTTGCATCAGTAATTTCAGAAAAAAAGTGAACTTTTAATGCATGTCTTCCCTGGAGTCTTTGTGATTGAAAACAATTTTTTTATTTTTCTTCTTCTATCCTACAAAGCAGTAATGACAGTTGATTAAACTTATTTCTTATTAATTTTTACCTATTAAACCTGTGGTCATATGGCAGACCTGATTATTTCTGGTTATGAAACAATGCTTCTACATAGGGAAACATGAATGGCCAATAGCTAATACAATACATAAAGCCCTATTAGTAAAAAAAATAATAAACAAAAATTCACCGCCATAGACAAAGCACTGGAGAAAATCACCTGACCACATGCAGAAAAACAAACTTTTATCACCATGACACTTAAAATACTAATTTGCAAAAACAAAGGCTCCTTTCATGTCTACCAAACACTGAATTAGTCGATTAATGCCCCAAGCATCTAAAAGCTTATAAGTTTATAGGTTTATAGGTTGGTACTAGGCTATCGGCCCTAGGGCCTACACAAGCCTAGCCATAACAATTCCCTGGCTATTTCTTCCCACAGTATTTACTTCCCTAGACCCCTGTCTAGCAGGGCAACTGATGTGATCCCCGGGGTGAATTTCCTATCTCCCACCAATCATCAAGGTTCCTTTTGAAGAGGGCCAAAGAGGCACTCTGCTTGACATGTGTGGGCAGTCTATTCCAGATTCTGTGGAGTCTCTGCGTCAGGAACCTATCCCTCCAGCATGTTTTGTTCATTGTGATGACAAGGTTTAGATCCCTGGAGCATGTGTCTCTGAGGGATTGGGAATTCTTTAAGCTCTGGGTTTGACATGGCTTTGTATGTTAAGCAGAGATTGCCTGTGTAGATGATATGCGACAGAGTATAGGTGGAGTTTTTTTTAGAAGGTCAGCATAGGGCATCTGCTTTAGGCCTGTGATTCTTTTAGTGAGGTATTTCTGTGGAGGAGGGACCCTATAACTGGCAATAACTTGGAGAGGTGTCTTACCTACAGTCAACTGGACCTGGATTAGTTCAAGGGAATCATTTTGTTTAACCAATCTAGAAGTGTATTTATCTTTGATGAATATTGACACTCCACCTCCTTTATTTCTTGCACTTTCAGTTTGTGGTCTGAATGTGTGGAAGGCATTACAACCCGGTATGGCCGGGATGCTTTCCACAGCTTTAAACCAAGTTTCTGTGACTCCACAGATATCAGCATCTTCTAAGATGAGGGTTGCTTCCAGTGAGTGCAGTTTTAGGTTTAGATTCCTAGCATTTAGCAGCTAAACCTTGAAGTTGCTTTTTGAAGATATTTTTACGTTGGGAATTTTGTTTTTGTGACACTGCCTGAAAAAGGCACTATGGGGGAGACAACAGCCTTAGCCAATAACCAAAATCTCACAGGTGACAGATGAAGACCATCTCTGGCAAAGCAGCATGGTCTATCTACCATGTCATCCCAGGCTGACAGGTACTGGATCCCCTTAGAAAGACACCAGAAACTAAGCCAATTGTTGTTCAATCATTTTTTTTTGTTTACATTGTTGTATCATCTTAGGTGAAGGTAGTATGTTGCTCAAGGCTAGCGACATACCTGCCTGTGACACATAAGCAGAGAGCTCAATCATGTCTCTCATCATACAGTCCAGTGAGATACATCTCTAGTCATTCACACCAACATGAACTATGATGGAATCATAACAGTACTTGTTGTGTTGAGACTTGAGTGTGTGTGTGATCTGGCGGATCCTGGTACCTGACAAACAGCTGACCGTAACCTTCTCCTTATCCAGTCTGGTGAGTGGGATATCTGTGTGTCTTACTGTAGAGTCACCTATGACCAAAATATTTGGTTTAGATGTGCTTTGCCTTAGGGGCTTGTTTGGTGAGACACTTGTGCTTGTGGTTTTATGTGAGTACTGTAGGTACTGTATTAGGTGTAGCATGTTTGTGTTTCAGAGGTCTCTGGTGTTTAGGTAAATTTCCGGTGAGTACCTCCGCATATGATGGTTTATTTGTTGACAGTCTGGTTTGTGCAGAAGGTGTAGTATGTGGGCTGATGACCTGTTCAGTGTCACTGTCCTGTGAATGAGAGTGCAAGGGTTCCATATTCTTAGTTTATATGCATCTCTCACAAATTGAGCTTGAATGGTTTAGGAGTAGTGGATTGTTAGTGTACATGAGGCAATTGTTACAATGCTCCAGGATACCTATAGCAATCAGGCTGGCAGGAGAAATGGAGGAGAACTGACCATCTGCAATACAAGGTGTAACTTTACTTTAATGAGGATGGATGTGGTTTAATTAGGGGCTTAATGCTGGGTCTATACTAAGGCTCTCAAGGGGTACGAGGCTATTAGGGATTAGGAGATTTCAGTTAAAGTGGCAAATGCTGTAGAAACCCCAGGTGAGGTGCTCTCTGAGCAGCTAAGCGCAATTTAAGGGACTCCTCAGTTGGAGCAATGGCAGCTTCTAAGGGAAAATAAATCTACTTTAGATTTTGTGTCTATTACCATGAATGGATACCTCCACTGTGTGGTGCTGCGTGAAGGTGTGCTATATGCAAACAGATGCCTCAGATTGCTCAGATGAAAGTAGTAGAGCAGTGGCTGGTTGCCAAACTGTGTGGAGCTGTGTTAAAACAGATGCAAACCCACACAAACGCAGGGCTTATGTAGGAACTGTGACAAGCCTTTTTTAAAATAAGTTACACGATTTTCAAACAAACTGGCCAATGGACATGTTCACTACTGAGCCTTATTCCAACAGTCTCCAATTCAGGTGGGATCTTTGCTAAACTCTTCATTCACAAGGGTGCAGGGGGCCCTCTTAATGTAAGATGGCTGGTTTTAGTGCTCACATAATGCCAAACAGTCTACATTCAGTAAATCTGAATCTAGCCTATGCTATAAAATACACAAGTTTTAGAAAATACAAAGTGCAGGAGAAACAGTCTCAAACAGTGCTCAGAAAAAGCATAGCACTCCTAGAGCAGCTCCTGTAAACAGAGCTATTACTTCTCTACATAATCACTGATCTTTTTGCTGTTTTTTTCAAAATGCCTAACAGCATATAACTTTTTTGTGTTGTATAATGAAACTTAATTTTCTAACTTGGAATGCTAAAAGTATACAAAATTCAAGCAAAACAAAGTTACTTTATCATCTACTTTTCATAATAAAAGGTAGCATTGCTCTTGCACAAAACACACATGTTGTGTAATCACTGAGACAGTATAAATATAAAATGGATGAAAGTTATTTGAGCTGAAGCTGAATTAAATAGATTTTATTGTGTAACCTTTAAAATGACATAGCTGAAAAAAAGTCTGCTTACTAAAGCACACACACACACACACACACACACACACACACACACACACACACACACACACACACACAAACACACGAACTTCTAGCAAAACAGCTACTGAAAAATTATTTTAATAATGACGTTCAGCACTTTCATCTCTACATTTAACATGATATTCCATCAAAAGTGATTAAATACTCCTCCTTTAAATAGTTAAAATGTCATGTGATCTACACCACGTGATCAAGCATACTGACAGAATACATTTAAAATGCATAAGTAAAATACATAACAAGTCACTTAATACAGCACACTTTCAAAATACTTTTGATACTGGTCATTCAAATGGGTACATTTAAGAATACACATTTAATTCCTTGTACTCCAAAACTGAATCACAGTCACCCCGTTTGTCATATCTACACTAATGCAGCAAAAGAAATTTCTGAAAATCTCTGAATTCAGTACTGTGTATGTATAAGGCATTAGTCATTCTAAATTAAGACATGTTCATAAATTATGGTTTTCAATTTTCTTTTTGTCCAGATACCATTTTTCATAAGTATTACAAATAGCAAAAAAAAAACAAAAAAACTGTTGCATATATAATACTTCCCAATGGAAGTCTTTTTGTCACAAATCAGTACGTGACTTTCTAACACAGTGCTACAACCTGAATGCATTTAAGCATCTCCTCTCTTTATCAGATAATAGACCTATAGTGAAGCATACTATTAAAACAACAATTTAAAATTAAATATGTTTTGTAAGCAAACTTTGGCAAGTCATTTTAGAAAGTTAAAATAACTCTGTAATCAGGTTGGAATTCTTGTGTATTAGCTATCTCAATTTGCAATTCTGCCTTCACAATTGGCCTGCATATATTATTACATAAACTAATGACTTCCTCAGCTAAAGTCTTATTTTTTTCTGTAACCTCTTTGTAAAAACATATTACTGAGAATAGTTTTCTTGTAAGAAGGCACAGTCATCTGACATTAGCCATTGATCTTACTAATTGTAATCTTACTGTATTTTTTTATGAGGGTGAAAACTATCTGCATATAAATAATTATTTACAAAGGCAGGTTTACAATATGTTACATCAGCAGAACCATGATCTTTATAATATCCAAATACAATTTTATCCTTATTCAATGTACATGCAAATTTTTAAAAAAAGGTCAAACAATCGAGTTCTTCAATGAATTGTCAAATTCAAAAGGAGCTCCTCATTTTACAAAAAAAGTCATAAATAAAATGGCTTTAAAATAAAACTGTCAAACCAATGCAGTTTGCATAGTCTTCCTATTGTGCTAAAACTATGTTAGCGGAAGGAGCCTACAGAATAACTCCCTTAATTTTCTTTCAATGTGCGATGTTAAAGACAAAATAGTTACTGTAAAGAATTAAACACAACAATAAACATACAGTATTAATGTGTTGACAAATTAAAATGCTTTGACAAATAATCTCTAACTGAATTGATTCTGGATGACATGTAAAGAAAAGCAACAACTACAGCTAAACACTAATAGTTGTTAAAACAGACATTTATGATTGACTGAACAGATTGGCTAAACATTCCAAGAATTCCCTTTGAAAGGTTTGATTTTCAGAACTACAGGTTTTGTTTGTTCATCTACATAAATGGCTAGTGGTTTAGTTTTTGAACCACATACCTAAACTGTATGTCTATATGGCAGAAATTTTCCTTGTTTACATATCTTTGATATGCCAAAAATACTGTTACCTTATGAGTCTCAACCATGAGAAGGCAAATAAATCCCTAGTAATATAACTTTATAACAACAAATCACTTAAAAGAGACATATTTTTTGGAAAAGTAGTTTGAAATGTGAAAACTACATGATAACAATTTTAATCATTTAACAAATTGTTGGCAGCAATTAAATAACCCCTTTATTCATTAAAAATAACACCCTCCCTCAGCAACCTTCATAATATATAAACAAAAATCATTGCTTAATTTACTCAGAGAGTAGACAGCACTGAGTTGGTTTTTCTAAAGTCATTCATAACCAGTGATTATACAATGACCGCCAATTAGTATTCCAAAACATGCACGCTGATTGGCCAGCTCAGCCAACGTGCCCATTGTAAATCCGACTTATTCTAATGGAAAAAGGTACAGTCGCGCTGACTTTTTCCATTAGTATAAGTCTTAATTTTTTTGTTTCTGTTAGGTAGCAACAGAGAATGGAAGATCTCCGTTGCTGTAATCTCGCTATGTTATATGTTTAACATAGTGAGATATCTTAAAAAAAAGTAACGGAGATCTTCCTTTCTCTATTGCTTTTTTTAAAGATATCTCGCTAAGTTAAACTCACTTAACATAGCGAGATAGCTTTAAAAAAGGAAATGGAGATCTTCCTTTCTCTGTTGCTTTTTTAAAGATATCTCGCTATGTTAAACTCGTTTAACATAGTGAGACAGCTTTAAAAATGCAATGGAGATCTTCCTTTTTCCGTTGCTTCCTCAACACAGCTCTGATGTACCTAAGCATATGCATGTGCAGTACATCAGTAAAAGCCCCAGGATATCGGAAAACTGTGGAAGGGCACCACGCAGGTATTATACAAAGGCATTATTTAAGAAAAGTAAGTATTTTATTTCTTAAATAATGTCAAAGTATAATAGCAATAAGCCATGTCTGGGTGTGGGTAATGCTACATTTACCCACAGTTGTCTTTGTTTGGCCACTCGGGCTTCACCGTCTTGACCAAACCACACCAACCATGGGTAAATCTAGCATTACCCACACCCAGACGTGGGTTATTGCTTAATTCAGCCATGGAAAGTGTACTGCCACTGGGGGTGGGGATTAAGGGATTAAATTAAATTACTTTTCTTAGATAACCTGTTGTCCCATTGTCTATAAGTATAGCAACATCAACTAGAATGCATTTTAAGTTGAGATGTCTTACGTACATCAGACAAAAGCACTCAACTACATTATTAAACTTGCCTTTACAGGCACAACATGTACAGACCAATTACAAGTATTATTTTTACTACCTGAAATAAACTAATGCATCTTCTTGCAAGTTTATAATAATAATAATTCATAAAAGCCTGGTGTTTTACTTACAGTATTGGAATACTCTAAGTGTCACCTTAGCTAATAAAAACATATAAGTTGATCTATAAAAAAAAGCCTTACTGCTTTTACTTCATAAGAAATTCTTCCATACTTAAGACAAGATTTATTTTAATGGTTATGTCCCCCTGTCTAAAGAAGCTTGTATCCCCTAATGCTTCTCCAGTTTATCCTATTTATAAATTTCAAAATTGTGAAACTCTGTATGTTTTGGGGAACTAACCTCATCCAAAATATATGGGACCACACATCTGAAAATCTTTAAAATTGCAAAATAATTAATTAAAAATGAACTTTTTACCAAGATGTGTTAAGCCAAGGCGTTAATATTTAATAAAGATAATCCTTTATTACTAATGTTGTTAGATGCAGTACTAAAGTTTTACACAACCTCTAACTGGATTTCTACTCAACTAATGTCCTTACCTAAAATTGCATGAGCTGCAATAAACTATCTAAAAGCATACAAACTCTCACTTAGATTTAGGAAAAACAGTAAGAGAGCTGAAAATCATAAAACCTCATACTTGAGAGTAATTTGCAGATTTAACACTGTTTTAATGTCACTAATGTTGAGAACACCAAGCTTTTCACTTTATCATCAAGATGACTGTCTTCTCCATTTTTGCTATAATCGTAAACAAGGATGCGTGTGATTGCATGATGTTATTTGCCAGCAGTGTATTTATGTTGACTGTTATTTGAAATGAGTTGCAATATAATTTATCCCTGGCATTCATTAACACCTACACTAAATGACTACTGCTCTGAGTGAACAGACAACACAAATATAACTCACACTTTCTTTCTCCTAGTTTTAGTTTTCCTACTGATTTTCTTGCAGCCTTAAATACTGAGGGAGATTCATAAAGGTTACCACAAAGTGTAGACTGCCTGTAGACTTTGTTAAATCTTTCTGATTGACTAAAAAGCGCAACAATGTGATAATGATATTCTTGAATTCAGACCGTGAACACTTAGGATGGGCCAGACTCATTAACATATACACTGTCTAAATATGTTCACCCTCTTAATTACTTTGTTTATATTTATATTGTGTTGTTGCTTGACATACATAAAACCATAAATTAAAAGAGTTTTGACAAAAATAGTTCCTAATGAAGAAAGAGAGAAGCAGAACGCACTTCAGTTGCGTGTTTAGGATGATCTAGAGGTGAGGATGCTTTGAGATATGGCAATAAATGGTTGCTCTGAATTTAAGTCTGCTCTGTCATAGCATCACAGGAAGTTACTAGGTTATTGGCCCTGAACCCTTATAATCCTAGCCAAGAGTTTAGCCAATGTTCAGACAAGTCAGCACTCGATGCCCCTGTCCAGCAGGGACACAGGTGGAATCTCAGGGGTGTATTTTCTGTTTCCCATCCAACTATCGAGGTTGCACTTAAAAAGGGATAATGAGGCAGTCTGCTTGACATGGAGAGGAATTCTATTCCACAGATGGGGGAGTCTCTGGGATACAAATCTGTCCCACCAACAAGTCCTATTGATGTCACAGACCAGGTTGAGGTAACGGGTGGGTTATTCAACTGGAGCTTGACTTGCAGATATGCAGCAGTCCCTTCAAGCCGGGGTCTGAGATTGCTTTGTATGCCAGACTGAGGTCATGTCTGAGGAGTCTGTATGAAACTGAGTACAGGAACAAAGCTTTTAGCCTAACTGTGTATGGTAGATATTTGAGGCCCTGGATTCTCCAGATGAGGAACCTCTGTGGTCTCTCCAGCTGCTGCATGTGCTTAGCGAGGTACATGCCAAAAGGGTCATTGTACTCAATAATGGCATTTATATCACGTTATCGAAAGATGAAAATAGCGAACGCTATTTCATCAAACCTAAAATATCTAAACCACATAATATCGAGCATTCAGAACAGCGAATTTTTTCCAAGGAGAAAAATTCACTGTTACGAAACACATACACACAACACAAGCAAACCAAAAAAACATCAGTACACACACATACACTTATAATCCTACAACTAACCCTACACTAAACTATACAGACACTACTATGTATCCACTTACCTTAACCCAAACCCTAACCCTAAGGTCCGTCACTATCGCACACTCACCTAACCCGCGCCCTAACCCTAACTCACTTAACTCGCCCCTAACCCTAACTCACCTAACCTACGCCCTAATCCTAACAACCACACAATCGCACACTTACCTGAACCCGACTCGTAAATTTCCACCACTGCGCTGAAAATAGTGAAGACACAGAACCGGCCAAATTTGGTGTTCTGCAGCTTCGCTATTTTTAGTGTTCGTTCAAAAAGGGTCGATATTAGAACATTCGAAGTTTTAAAACTTTGATGTTCTGATATAGACCCCAATAATGGGCCTTATAAGGGAAGAATACAGGGATGTTATGACCTCCATGTCCCTGGATGAGATACCCTTACTTATGAGGTGGGCCATGTAGAAAGCTTTCCATACAATGGAAGCAATATGGTGGTCAAAAGTCAGGTTGCTATCACCCTGGGTGCCTAAATCCCCATGATTGATTGTGTGCTTAGGACATTATTAATGTGATAATTTGTGGGGACGTCACTCTCCCCAAAGGGGAAGATGATGCATTTTTTGGTATTCATGGCCATGTTTCTGTCACCAGTCTTTTGTTTGGGTGAGACCCACTTGGATGTCCATATCACTAGGGGAATAGATGACAGTGCCCAGCTTGCAGTCATCTGCAAACTTGGTCATCCATAGCCCACTGGTTTTGGCCTGCACCTCAGAAGGTTTATTCCAAATAACACAGGCCCCAAGACTGATCCCTGGCGTATGCCACTCATTAAGGGTCTACTGCTTGAGGTGGCTTCCCCTATTTTGACTAGGGTGGGGTCTATCAGTGAGCCAGTTTGGTACCCATCTGGTAACATATGAATTGATGCCTAGTTGAAAGAGTTTATCTATTATGCCCGAGTGGGGAATAGTGTTGAAGGCTTTGGCCAGGTCAAGGTAGGTGGTATGCACCATCTTCCCCTTGTCCATGGCTTTGGTGACTGTCTCAAAGAAGTCGACTAAATGTAACAGACATGACCTCCCCTTGACAATGCCAAACTGTGTGGGATTGAGTGTTTGGAGGTTGCCAATGTCCTTGTTAAAGAGATCCATGATAATCTGTTCCATGGACTTGCAGTTCAAGCTAGTTATGCTGATGGGAATATAATTTCCTAGATCAGTGGACACTCCACCCTTGTGCAGAGGGATGGTAGTGGCTGTCCTCCACTTAGCTGGGACAAAGACGGTACTCAGGCTTTGGTTGAATAGGACGCCTAATGGTGCTGCAAGTTCCTGCCTGAGTTCATGTAGGATGCAGCCTGGAATGTTATCAGACCCCATGGAGGATGTATTTCTTGCCTCTGAGAGTGCAGTGATGACCTAGTCCCTATAAATAAGAGGAAGGGGGCAGGTACTGGGGATGTCCTGATTTACTGATGGGGTGGACAGAGAGATGAAGTTTTTGCTGAATCTGTCATATACAAATACCACAGATACAGCCAGCAGGTGGGCTGTATCTATGGTATTTGTATATGTGGTGTCCTTGACCATCAGTACTGAACAAATCTGGGAGCTAACTTTGAGGTTGCAGACATATGTGAAGAAGGACTTATGATTGTCTTTAGTAGATGTGGCCAATCTGGACTCAAAGTTTGCTTTGGAGGATTTCACTAGTGCTCTTATTTGCTTGTTCATGCTAAGTAGAGATTGCTTCCACTTGGGCACCTGTACCTTCTTGGTCCTGGACAGCATTTTTTTCCTTTTGTTATAGAGTTTATTTATTGCATATGTCCAGCAGATGGGTTTACTCTTCCTTGAGAAAGATTTTGACTGTTGGATTTTCCTGATTCCATGGAGCTATATAAATGCTGGTATAGTATTTTGGTGTGGATTTGGACTTTGGTGCCAGTTCCTACAGAGGGGGAGGGGTGTGTGAAGCTGTTTATACCACCCCTCAGGAGGTTGTAATCAGCTTTGGAGATGTTTGTTTGTTTGACTGTAGCTAGAGGGGGTCAGGGAAGATGGCGACTTCGAAAGTGACCGATTTATGGTCAGATCTTACCAGGGATCATGATACTGTAGGAATGCTACAGTGGTTAATACCAAGTCCAAGATATTATCACCTCTTGTGGGGGTATCAACTAGCTGTTCAAGGCATTTGCATTGACAGAGTAAAATCCAGCTATACCATTTATTCTGAGAAGAAATCAGTCATGTAGGTCTAATTTTTAAGGCACATACAATAAGTTGTTAAGACATATGGAAAGAAATACTGGCAAGAAAGCGGAAGGAATGTAATGCACTAAGAAGGAGATTATGGTCATGAATATTAGTGCAAACAGAGAAAAAGGTTCAGGACTGCACAGTGTGTAGTGCATATTGCATTGTATTGATGATTTAAGAGAGGAATATTCTTCCTTACTCAATACATGGAAGCCCTTAGAATAAGTTAAAAAATAAGTTTTAATTTTATGACTGTGTGTGTGTACCTGACATGGAAGTTTTTTAGGTAAATAAATTAAGTGACACTACAAGTAATGGTGCAAGTAATACAGATTATTGATACATGGCAACCTATCAGGTAGCCATAGCCAAGCAGGGTGACCACAGTTAATTAAAAATGGCAGACATCCATGCATACACTACAGCAGGTACTAAATGTGATCATTAAAAGTATCACTTTACAAAGGGTAGTGCAGTGAAATTGGTGCATTGCTCAAGAAAGCAATGCGCTATGGTATATAGTTTATATATGGCAACATGCACAACATAGCAGGAGACTACCTTCCACGGTCTATTTGCAGTAGGTATGCTGCTGCATGTGGGGGGGGGGGGGCTTTACTGTAAGTGACCTGCAAATTTCCAGGGATCTTGGTGAGCATATTTGTAATGGGTGGAGCAGTGGATACAACTGGGATTAATTTTTGCACTTGAGTACTAATGTGTCCCTAAATACATTTTTATATAGTCTGCATTTACTTGAAACATGACACAAAAACAAGTTTCTCTTCTTATAAAGTATCTAACCACCCTGGATTGTGCGTCACAGCTAGGCTAAGGATTATCTTTGCTTTCGGAACACTACTTGTTTTGCTGACCAAATCCACAACTATCGTGTGTGTAGTCTGGCTATAAACTGCATACTGTTCAGCCAATGCCATTCACAGTGCAGAATTTTGGACTTCAGGGCTGTGGCACAAAAATCAGAATTATATTAAAAGCTATATTTTAAGACATGGAATACATTAAGGGTTAATATCAAACAATAATTCAGAGTATTCAGGTACAGAATTCAATAGATTTTTAAAATCAATGGAAATTTCACAATATGACTTCATGTGAACTATCACAGTCCAATGGTCAAGTCAAGATGACAGCTAAAACTGTGAAAATTCTCATGCAGAACATTAATAGTGTTATATAGATCTACTTTGAGCTTTGTTGAAATATAGCAGAATTCTCTTTTAAAGCTTAGCAACATAGATTTTTTGTTGTTCATAATGTGGATGGAAAGTTGCTAAAAGGAAACCAGACACATATGTTCAAAATAAATATTCCACACAGATACTGTATCTGTCAACAAGGAATTTATGAAATTTAAATTAGAAGTTTATTATTATTTGTCTAAACACACACACACCAACATATTTATATGTATCTCTCTCTCTATATATATATATGTATATACATAGATAAATAAAACATAACATAAAATGAAAAAATACGTAAAGATACATAGAAAAAGTGAGTCATGATAGTACACATTTAAATGTTTAGCTACGTAAACTATTACATTAAAATAAGTTGGATAACATAAAATGCAGCTAGTAAAACAGGGAAATCTGGTATCTGTAGACTCATGAAAATGGGTTTTCTAAATAAGTGAAGCAGAAACCTCATGCATATGTAAGCTTGTCTAGATGAGCTTTCAGAGACATCTTGTAGCCACATCAAGTAGGCTACCCCCCCCCCCCCTTTAGCCACACAGGTAGAATATCCCAGAGTTCTGGACAATGATTACACATATCCATGAACTGTCAAGCCTGGTCTGTTCAACTGTCAGCAGCTCTTGCTATGCTGATCACAGAAGACACAATGGCTGGTACCATACCAACATGTCTCACAAGTAGGTGGGACTTGAGCAATACCATGGTAACTAAATTACAGCCAGAACTTCATATATGATCCTTTACCTAACTGTCAGCCAATAGATCTGACGCCGAACTGCCTACTTGTATTGGGATTGATATACTGCAATTAGTAAGTGGGTAGTATGGTTGAACTAGCTGAAGTTAATCCAGTTCACAGTGAAGAAGATGTCACTACAGAGCACGGCAGTAATCCAGCTATCTGCAGTCCATGGCATGAATCATTCACTGAAAGTATGCATGTCTAATATGGTGCTTCATTACAGTGATGTTCCTCCGACATAAACAGGATGAATTGAAACAGTTGATACCGGGTCCTTTTACGTCAGTGTGTTATCAAAGACAATATTTTACACCCTTGTTATCAATTACTGACTTTTTTGTTGGCCTTTCCCTTACCTATCTCCAATGAGATGTGGTTTATAAGGTTTATTATTATTGACAACTAGAAAATATTACTTGGTAATCCAGGTTTAGTCAACATCATAGGTGTTAAATCATATTTTACTTTCAAGAAGTTATTTAACATCAAGTCTCTTCTTGAGAGAAATGCTCCATAAAAGTTCCTCTAATGCTTTCGGCACTTTTTCTTCTGGACATTGTAAGCAATGCAGATATAATAGTAATTCTTCATCACTTGAGTATAAGCACTACAATAGAGTTGTCTGGGCCAAGGAAAGATATAATTGTACTACTAAAATTTTGTTTACACTGCTTGTTGCAACTCCTGTCAAGCATTTTATATAGGAAAAACTATTAGATATTCAAATAAGAGGATTTATGAACATTTATTGGCAATTAACGAAAGTGACCAATCAAATGCACTGGTGAAGCATGCTTGTTTGTGTAGGGGGTTTAAGAAATTTTCTTTTTTCATTTTAGACAGTGTTACATGTGATATTTTTAGCGGGGATTTAAAAAAAAAAACTGCTAGAATGTAGGGAGACTTCTTGGCAAATAGACTTGGCGGCCGATCGGGCACTAAGTTTAAATGAGACTATTAATATAAAATGTTTTTTACAGCTGAGAAGATGTTAGAATTTTATGATTTATATTTTTTAATAGCTATCATTAAACATTATTATTATTATTATTATTATTTTACTGGTATTTTTTTATGACAAAACGTAGGTTTATACTAAGTTTATTAAGAATGAGCACTTTAAGAAAGGTTTCAATGGATTTTCTTACTTTATTGACACACCTACTAATCTGTTGATTGCATTGGGTAGTTTATGCATGTGATTTCTGTGTAAACCTTTTTAAATGGTGTAGTGTGGCTGTTTGATTATGTCTCGGAAGAAGGTCTCGTATTAAATGGAACGAAAGTGCTAAACAGTTCTTGTCTGGATCCTCCACTCCTTTCCTGCCTCATTTCATTTTGGCACAGATCAGAATCAGACAGATTTCAAATTGCACAGAATGCTAACTTGGCATAATTAATATTGCACATAAGGTATAAGATTGTACTTTCATAGAGTTATTGCATATGTCTGTGAATTACTTCAGCGTTGTAACTCCAGACCTCAATGACCAGCATGGCGTATGTTATTACTGGAGTTCAGAAGTCTGATGGCTTGTGGCAAAAAGCTTCTATTAAATCTGGTGGTTTTGCAACACAAGCTACGGTATCTCCTGCCTGAAGACAAATACGAGAACAGACCATGGTCAGGGTGGGAGCAGTCTTTGACTATTTGCAAAACTGTCTTATCTAGAAACTTAGTCAAAAAAGAGAATATTTGAGATTAAATTGTATTTGTCTAGATTATTAGCCTCTAAGGATGCCCTTTTCAGGATAGGAGTAATAACTGCTTTCTTAAGTACAAATGGAAATACCTCTTTCCATAAAAAGGTAGTGTTGAACAGATAAAGGTATGGATGCTGTCCTTCTGCGAGGGATAAAACCAT
The DNA here is from genome assembly GCF_019279795.1 of Protopterus annectens. Taxonomy (NCBI): domain Eukaryota; kingdom Metazoa; phylum Chordata; order Ceratodontiformes; family Protopteridae; genus Protopterus; species Protopterus annectens. The sequence continues at coordinate 744,587,295 of NC_056727.1, forward strand.
TCTAGTGGGACAGTAGCAATGTGTAGACTTCATCCTAGCTTGGTAATGTGAAGTCATACCAAAGTGAGGATGGAAACACATCCACAGGTTCAATCACACGCCCTCCCATAATACTACTACTAACAGCCTAACCTTGAATTTTGAAATAATACATACCATACAGGACTGTGTGAGCTACTGAAACAGAGATACAGAACAGAATGCATAGCAGTATCTTGTCTATATCTATTCTGTGGACACATAAACCTAGTCTTCAGTGGTAAACTTCCATTATGTGGTAAAAGCTACATACCAGAGCCCCACATAATTCATTAGTTATATACATGCACTAATGTATACCTGGAAGGGTCCAGATATTCAGTAGGTTCGTGTCTTTCGGCTTTTCCCGGTTAGGGGTCGCCACAGCGGAACTCCGGTCTGCTAATGATTAGCAGTTGATTTTTATGTACCGGCTTGCCAGGCCTGAGGCACAACCTTCAATGAAGGTACGCCCATTCATGCATGTCTTCACGCAGAAGACGCTCTAGCTGAGAATCGAACCGGACAGAGTCTTACTGTGAGGCGACAACTCTACAGCAGCACCACCACCGCGGGTATTCAGTAGGTATGCAAACAAATTATTGTATAAAACTCAATGATTCTCAGAGTAATATGAGCATCCCATCCCCATGGTTATAACAGTGCAAGTTTAAACCAGTTACACAGAGTACGCATGGATGTCCTAAGTGATCATATAATGTAGGTGAGCTGCTTAACATAACACATCTGAGCAGCAACATCTTGCATGCAAGAGAGAGAAAATGGTATAACAGCAGCGGTTTACAGTAAAGAGGTACAACTACACATCCTATATCTATGTACTGTGGGCATAATCATTGTACCAAAACCACACACTATCCGTTTACAGTTTCACTGATACATTGACATCCAACCAATGGGACTGACACGATCACTCAATCCCGTCATTTACAAGGAATTAAACATGTCTATTCAGGTATGGTAAGAGAGACTGTAATGTCTATGAATTGTCCTGGGCCAGGCTTGCAGAGTGAAAATGGGTGGCAGTAATATATGCACAGTGATGCAATACAACAGAGACAGGTTGGATATGGAGAGGTGAGCACCCTTCTCCCAGCCAATTCATGTTTTATTTTATTCATTACTGATTTGCATTCCCAATATTATACTATTATTGATCCACCTGCCATCTACATACTGATGGGTTTACTGTTGATCACAGTATCAGCTTTTGTAGCAATGTTGCATATATTAACACTCATTATGGATTTCCTGCAGTCTGTGCATATTTTAGTAGCCAATATGCTGGGAATGTACAGTAAAATATAAATATACACTGAACAGTGTAGCTAGCCAGTGTTACATTGGATGTTGTGTATAATGGTTGGTAACAGATTCATGTCGAGTTATCAAAGGTCATTTTGGTGAACAAAGAAAAAAAAAAAACAACAAAATAACAAAAACTTCACCAAAACTGCCCTTGACAAACAACTCAACAATTCCTCTTTGTAGGTGGGCAAATCAATCTGCACTCCCATGTGCAAACTCCGCATTCGGCGAAAGTAATTTCAGTGAACAGCATTTGCTGTTTTTGTGTTCACTGAAATTACATTTGATGAGATGATGTGCTCCTATTGCTAACTGTTAACAGTGGGTACATCATCCAAGGTTCTGTAAAACTCCTTAACAGCTACAAGTACCATACCTACATCTGTTATCCCTATATGCTTCTATTTATGATGGACTTCAACTAATTTAATCTAACAGTATCTAAGGCATTTGTGTAATTATTCAACTGCCTAAAATTCCTAGTATATACATCTCCTCCCTCAAAATATAACATTTTTGATTTGTTAGGCTGCACTATCATGTATCACTCTGCCTTCAAACTGTAGCACTGTTCCTATGACCGTCTGGCAATAAGGATAGAGTTCAAACTATGCTTGCAGCACTTGGGAATAGGATGATTCTGAATGCAGTGTGACTACAGAGCTAGTTAGTTAGTCTGTTTATTTATTTATTGTTTACTGGGGTAGTGCTCTGATCAATACTGACCAATTTCTGTTTCAGCCCAGGTGAAATACAAAACTTTTCACAAACAAAAAAATGCAGAAATGTATTCAATAACAAAGTACTTCACATTAGTTATATAGAAAAACTGTATATGTACATTGCAGTAAACAAGTAGTGTATAAAGTACTATATTTACATTAGTTCCCAAAGTAGGCCAACCGTTAGTAATTCTGTGACAGGAGCAGAGAAGTGGAAAGGACAGAGGAATATTGTCTTAGGTGGTATGTCCTGTGTTGAAGCAGGAGCAGTTTGCATGGAAGAAGGGGTAATTTTTTGAGTTGCATTTTGAAGTTTTAGTTTCGAATTCTCCCTGGTGTCTAGTGCCTCCCACCCCCAATACCTGTAATAGTGTAAGTGCCACTACGGCACAAGTCTACTATGCTTGGTGGCTACTCCCCCCAATCTGTGTACTGATGTTTGTGTTGTTAAGGCACAGTCCCCCAATCCCCATAATGTATTTAAGTTTGGTAGATGCCATTTGGCTGTGTTTACTACTGCAAGGTGGTGGTGCTGGATGTGCTGATCTACATGGCTGAGGGATTTCATGAATTGCTGTTCATGCAGATACCTTCCTGAAGGGAGTTGGGGAGAGAGCAAACATGACTACTTAACATGTGACTTTGAACCCAGAGTCTTTGCAAAGTTTTCATTGACTTCTCTTGTAAAATCTGCATAAGCATGACTCCCACATTATTAGCCACTGATCCATGCTAAACTCAGCAATAATACACAAATTAAGTACTAGGTGGTTACTTGTTTCCAGGCCTCTACAATGCTCTGCCATGGCACTCAGCTTCCACTGGGAATCAGACCAGCAACAGAATGGGATATCTTACCACAGGACGGGTAAGCTGGCATTGGGTGTTCACACTTACCCTTTATGGATGGCTCTTCCAGAGCAAGCATTGCTGCTCACATCCATGCCATCTGTGCATGGTCAGGACTTTATCCATCTGATTCACAGAGCTCAACAGATTGGCATTTTCTGTAGTGTAAATGATACATTTGTGGTGATATGCATATGATTAAAGAAATTAATTAGCAGAAACCACCACAACAATCAAAACAGCTAGTCTCTCAAAAAGTGACAACTCTTTTCAAACTGGGTTCTAAACTTTAATCTCAGGACTCTGTTTAACAAACCACTTAAGAAAGAATATTTGGTCAATTAGGTGAATGCATATTTCACAGGGGCATTTTGCTTTCTGGTTTGTTGGACCAATCACTATCTTTTCTCACTTACTGTACTCTCATTACTGCATCTAAAGTTTATGGGGGAATCAGATGTCCAGGGCTATAGTAAGAAGTGTTAAAGTTTAGATTTTGTTTAAGGATAATACATTAATAAAGTCCTATCTGCCTAAGGGTAGCTCAGGTGGATATAAAAGATTCACAGCAGTTACAGGAAAGAGCAAGGGATTCCCTGGTGCCCTGGCCAAATTTTTTCTAGTGAGTATGAATGTCACCTCAGGTCTCCTCTAAAAAGAGGCCACTGGCCTAGTGGGTTTAACCCAGTCAACACAGCTACATAAAATAAAATAAATAACTACATGGTGAGGTAGGAGTGAGGGAGTCTCTGGCTAGTGTTAGTCACTCCTCTGTATCAGAAATACATTATTTATAGGAATTCAATTGAAAAAACAATCAGCAAATACACAGTTTGAGACATTTTAAAGGTGGTCACCAACAGGAAACATGACATGACGTTAGTGCCCCCTCCCCATTTTTCTTAGAATTTAAGACAGCTTTCTAATAAGCAGCATATGTAAAAACTTTGAAACTGTACATACAGTCATGCATAGATTTGTATACTTAAGTATCAATGCCTTATGGTTTCTTGTCTGAGGCTGGAATTTCAGCACATTGGTTCAGGAGTTAGAATGCAGAATTATCATCTCTTTGTATTAACATGTAGTCTCTATTGCAGACTGACCCATAAGAGTCTGACATCTTAACAGGAACACTTTTATTTTTCTGGATATTAAAATGGCAAATAAAACATTTGTGTAAAACCTTCTGTTTTGTGGTATTTGTATTTGGAATACAAATGTCCTTAATATAAATAATAGCCTTGGTATTATAGTTGCAATGTGCACTGCACTAGTTATTCACATGCATCTTTTCTGTAGCATTTTTAGCATTATCTATGTTGGCTCTTTTCAAATAGTTATTTCTTTGTTAGATTTTATATAACCTTTTCACAACATTACTATTTTATCTTTTCTTCTACCAAGTATTCATTATGTTGAAAGATATACTACAGCTGGCCTGTTTTTCAGGCATGCTGTGCTTTCATCTCTATAACTATTTTGATGTGAAATTGATAAAGATGGCCTTTCTACTTCTAAAGCCCTAGCAAACATCTGCAGTGCATATACAGATATGAATACCAGTACTGCATTACCAATTCATCGGCTCTGACGATCACCCCTACTAACACCGTCCACCCAGGAGGGTTGCCCCCTTTGTTCCATCCTAGTTACAACTCTTATTTATACCTCATGAGCTGTATATGAGAGCAAAAGGCTGTAATGGTATGCCTGCCTAGATATAATTCTAGTTGATGGCATCCTGACCTCAAATCATCTAATACTGCTGCTGTCTGGGTATAATTCTTTTTGATGATGATCTGACCTAACCCAAACTTACTACATACTCTGGCTCCATTAAGTTAAGTAATAATAATGTTTCACACTGTGAAGTACAAATAAGAAGTATTCTGTGTTGTTTGCCCCTTTTATGATAACCATTTATTAGCTGGCTGTGAAAATGTCTCTTTATAGTCCATTTAATAACTCAAAATCTCAGGATGTAGAATGCTCTTTATTGGTTATGAAGTGTATTACAACACTGGAAATAACATAATTTCAAATTCCATTGTTTAGTATACAAAAATCATGTTTTAACAATAAGTAAAGCAGGATTTTCCCAAGCTCAGAGAGTTTACCCATAAGTGTGGGCATAAATCTCACTGGGAGCAGGTAAACACTGCTTTATCTAAGGTCTAGCAGTAATTACAAGTATCATTGTGTCCCAATTATTTAAAAAAAAGACATTTCTTATCTTTATTAGATAACACTTGAGAGGATACTGGATGTTACCACAAAACTAAATAAATGCCAGCTATGAATAAAAATAACAAAATGAATGTCACGGTTAAAAACAGAACTGTTTAATTGTAAGCGCTTTCGTTCATCCACATTGAATTAACTTTTTCAGCCAAATTAAAATCACCCCTCCCCCATTAAATACTCATCAGTAATCACATGCCAAATTTCTCATTACCTTTTAAAGGACCACACATATTAACTATATATATATATATATATATATATATATATATATATATGCATATATAAATTCACTATTTAAAAATTCATTTAGTAATAAAATAAAATACATTTATGAGAATAAATCACAACAAAGCAAGCAACTACTCTTTCATTATTCAACATATACTAAATATCTATCTATATATATATATATATATATATATATATATATATATATATACACATATGTATTTAATAAAAGCCTTTTAATTTATCTAGCCAAACTTTTAAGTTTTAACAAACAGACTATAGAACATTGGTCATTCAAGTCCTGGATAGGACTATGTGTTAATGTAATTTGCCACCACAATTCCTGTTTTTCCAGAATTAAACCTAAAGGACCACCTCACAGTCCCATTTTAACCTGTTCGATTACTCTAAATCTGAAATGGTACCCTGGGTTTTCTTGAACATTTTTGGCTGGGGCATTTGTCTGCTTTCCCTTATTTATGCTGTACACATGCTCATAAATCCATTCTCTTAACCTATGCTCAGTCTTTCCTAAATACAACCCACTGCATTTTTGGCATTTTTCTAAATAAATAACAGCTCCTGAATTACAATTAAATTTGTTAGGTGTTTTAAATTGTTTATTTCTAACAGTATAATCCCGGCCAATGCATATAAATCTACAATAAGGGCAGGCTTCACATTTGTACATCCCAGGATTCCTACTAATGTCCTTCTGTTCTCTCTCCAATAGTTTTCAAATTGGCTCCTTTTTTATATACTATTCTAGGAAAACAACCAATTTTATCTCTAAAATTAGTATCTTCCTTTAACACACACCAGTTTTTCACTAAAATATTCCTAATGATGCCAGAATCAATGGTATAGGTAGGATACTGGCACTGATCATACCTATTATTTTACTGTTAGAAACAAACAATTTAAAACACCTCAGCATAAAATGTGTCATATAGTACTGTATGTAAGTTCAGTTACGATATATGAGGAGGATGAAAATTACTTTTCAAAAACTTGGATGCACTTTTATAATGCCAGTAAACAATCCACAATATGTGATTAATCAGGTCAGAGAAATGGAATATGTTTTACCTACATGCAACAAGACAGACTCCTTTATTTGGTAATTCTTATGAAAGGCAAAATTAATCTCAGTGTCATGGATATTCCTGTCTGAAATACCCTTAAGTTTTGAGACTTCATGCTGTCTATGTCTTTAAGCTAATTTACTGCATAATCTAAAACTGCTTTCAAGAAGAAGGGTACCTGCACCTAAACACATGGTGTCTTATTAATATTCCCAAATAAAATATATCAGTAATCTATAACTTCTAGTTAAAGTCCTGCACTAATACTGCACCTCTAAGTACATGTTGTACTGGGATAATGACAGGCTGGTAACTATCAATCATACTTGTCCTTTGGTGTTTTGCTCAGTGACCTCAAACATGACAAAACCAGTACTGCACGCTGCTTTGTCATGTGTTATTGCAGGACTGTGATGTGAGAGTAGCAACACATAAACTGATATAGAATTTATGTTCATTGCTTCAGTGATATATTTCAAACATGGCAAGGAAAATCAGAAATCAGGCAGCTCAGTACTAGGCTTAACAGTAATGTTCCTCTGACAGATGGCACTAAAAATGCCATGTAATGATAATATGTACATAATGGCTTCATACGGCTGACCTTTCCTTTCTCAGGCTAAAAATAATGAGTCATAAAATAATAGGTCCAGCTGCAAGAAAGGCATTAAGCAGATGCAATAAAAAAGAATACCTTGAGTAACTCATTAAAATGACTTTTAGAAAGATGTTACCATTAGACCCTGAATGTGATTATTTATAGACATATGGGATAGCATCAAATGACAGGATTGTGTGTGGCTACAGACAGCATATATCACCAATTCAGACTCTTCTTGCTCATGTTGGTGGTGGTAGCTGTCAAAATATATAAGTTAAAAATTTTAGTGCTCTCTCTTTCTCTCACTTTTTATAATAAATTAACATAGACTTTCTGTAATTTACCTTTCAGTCATCTAATACTTTATAAACTTAAGTACAACTGGCTAGAAACTACAATCTCAAAAAATGTAAGAATTTTTTAAATGATGCTTGGACAGTTAGGTAATTACAGTTCACAAACATGAGGAGCTAAAAACTACCCCACAAATTAGTGAGTATAAAGCAGAGAAAGTAATGCAGGACAGGATGCCAGTTTATTCTACACAAACACACACTTCATTGGAGGGGGTAAGATCCCCCACACCACCATACTTACATATAACAACTCCACTGTGAAAATAAACAAATCACTGCCAGCAGAGATCTTAAAACCACAATGGAAATGATTTGTTATGGAAAATATCAGGGAGGTGTAACCTTATCCAGTTTTGTCTCAGTGAAGTGTAGAGAAGCCTTTATAACTTTTTTCTTATATTTGATAAAATGTTCTGTCTACTAGAAGACAGTTAAACAGCATTTGAAATGTATGAACGTGGAATGAGCTACAGCCAAGGGTACAGACGGACATTCTCAATGTACTTATATAATTACACTTTTTCTGACCGTTTCTTAGAAACTTTATTACTGAAGGAGCACAGAATGTTTAGACCTATTTAAACTAATGTTTACACTACAGAATAGAAAGTTATGATTATAACTAAGAAAAGAGTAAAAATGTTACACATCCATTTAGTAAAAACTGTAAGAAAGACTCAGACATGCTAGACTCTTCATTGTGTAATGGCATATATAGAAATGATGACCCCTTAAGGACATATCAGTGTTTCACTACACAGCTTATGAATGCTTGTGATGTTTTTTGATTAACTTTTTAAGTCTTTATGGGTACATTCAGGCTGATAATAACAAACACTACTAGCAGTAAACATGTCAAGTTTCAGTCTTTCTCTGACCATGTCAGAAAAGCACAAGTGGATTATTTGGCTGTAGTTTAGAAACATGGGGCTTAAAACCCAGTTAGAAGCCCATAAACATTATGGTATCTGCAAAACATCCCAAACAACATTCAAGCAAAGGGCATAAAGGTTACACAGGCAAAACATTCAGCAAAAACTGTAAGAAAGACTCAGCCAAGCCAGTCTTCACTGTATAATAAACATTCTGTAGAGGAGACCCACGAGATAGATGTAACTGACCCCTTAAGGACATGCCAGTGTTTCATCTACATGGCTTCTGAAAGCCTATGATTTTTATTTTTTACTTTTTAAGTCTTTATGGGAACATTCAAGCCAATAAAGCCAAACCCTACTATCTGTAGACATGCCATTTTTCTGACTTTTTGTGACCTTATCAACATAAGTAGATTTTTTGAATATAGCTTAAAACAAAGAGTACAAAATCCCGTCTGTTGCCCGTATACATGAAGATGTCTGTAAAATATCTCAGATAAGTGATAGTTCAAAATGAGTCCCTTTCCTACATGTAAAGGGACACCATTGTGAGAGTTAAGTACATTTTTAAATGGTACGTGGTGGTGCAAACAACTACATTAAGTTTGAGTTCAAAGTATACATTTCTGTCCACTCCCTGGCTAAAGCTATACTTAGGGTGGTATTCATAGTCCTGGTGTTTGCAGTTACACTGAGGTTATCTGCGAATTTCAAGGCTACACCTATATGTAAATATTCTCAGTGCAGCTTATTTGAGTTGATTACGAGAAAGAGAAAGATGATGCAAGGAAACACCTACTCTCGAAAACTGTTTAAAATGGTAACATTTATAGGATCATAGGAGCATAGGAAGTTACTGGGTTATTGGCCCTGAGGCCCTTACAAGCTTAGCCAAGAATTAGTCCATATTTCAACAAGTCAGCACCCGATGCTCGTGTCCAGTAGGGATACAGGTGGCATCCCAGGGGTATATTTTCTGTCCCCCATTTAATTATCTAGGTTGAGCTTAAAAAGGGTTAATGAGGTACTCTGCTTGATGTGGAGAGTGAGTCTATTCCACAGAAGGGGGTAGTCTATGGGATGCAAATCTGTCCAGCCAACTAGTCCTATTGATGTCACAGACCAGGTTGAGCTCGTGTGTGCAGGTTATTCGAGTGGAGCTTGACTTGCAGATATGCAGCAGTCCCGTCAAGGCAGGGTCTGAGATTGCTTTGTATGCCAGACAGAGGTCACCTCTGAGGAGTCTGTATGAGACTGAGTAGAGGGACAGGGCTTTAACCTATATGTAGGGTAGATGTTTGAGGCCCTGAATTCTCCTGGTGAGGAATCTCTGTGGTCTCTCCAGCTACTGCATGTGCTTTGTAAGGTACATGCCAAAAGTGGTGTTGTACTCAATAATGGGTCTTATAAAGGGTGTTATGACCTCCTTGTCTCTGGATGAGATACCTTTCTTGATAAGGTGGGCCATGTAGAAAGCTTTCCATACAACAGAGGCAATATGGTGGTCAAAAGTAAGTTTGCTATCAACCTGGGTTCCCAAGTCCCTCACAACTGATTGTGTGCAGAGGACCATGTTATTAATGTGATAATTTGTGGGAATGTTACTCTCCTCAAAGCAATGATGATGCATTTTTTTGGCATTCAGTTTGAGGCCATGTTTCTGGCACCAGTCATTTGTTTGGGTGAGACCCTCTTGGAATTGATGACAGCACCCAACTTGCAGTCATCTGCAAACTTGGTCAGCCATAGCCCACTAGTTTTGGTCTGCACCTCAGAAACATACATCCCAAACAACAGAGGCTCCAAGACCAATCCCTGGGGTACACCGCTTGTTACGGGTTTACTGCTTGAGGTGGCTTCCCCAATTTTGACTAGGTGGGTTCTATCAGTGAGCCATTTGGCTACCTATCTGGTAGCATATGGTTTGATGCCTCTTTGAGAGAGTTTATCTATTATACGCAAGTAGGGAATAGTATTGAAGGCTTTGGCAAGGTCAACGTAGGTGGTGTGCAACATCTTCCCCTCATCCATGGCTTTGATGACTGCCTAAAAGAAGTCAACCAAATTTAACAGGCTTGACCTCCCCTTGATGAAACCAAACTATATGGAATCGAGTGTTTGGAGGTGGCCAATTTCCTTGTTAATGAGGTCCGTGATAATCAGTTCCATGGCTTTGAAGATCAGGCTAGTTAGGCTGATGCATCTATAATTACCTGGATCGGTGGATACCACCTTTATGCAAAGGGATGACAGTGGCTGTCCTCCACTTGACTGGGATAAAGCTGGTACTCAGGCATTTGTTGAATAGGGTACCAAATGGTGCCACATGTTCCTGCCTGAGTTCATGTAGGATGTAGCCTGGGCTGTTATTGTGTCCCATGGAGGCTGTATTTTTTGCCTTTGAGAAGGCAGTGATGACTTCCTCCCTAGAGATAAGGGGAGTGGGGCAGGTGCTGGGGATGTTCTGATTTACTGATGAGGGACAGAGCAGTGAAGTTTTCTCTGAACCTGTCTTGACAGGTGGGCTATATCTATGGCATTTGTGTATGTGTTGTCCTTGACCACCAGTTCTGAGCAGATCTGAGTGGTTCCTTTGAGAATGTGGACATATGTAAAGAATGTCTTATGATTGTTTGTAGTAGATGTGGCCAGTTTGGACTCAAAGTTTGCTTTGAAGGATTTTACTAATGTTCTTATTTGCTTGTTCATGTTAAGGAGAGATTATTTCTAATTAGGCAGCTGCTCCTTCTTGGCTCTGGACAGCAATTTTCTTCTTTTATTATAGAGTTTATTTATTGCAGCTGTCTACCAGACAAGTTTATTCTTCCTTGAGGAGGAGGATTTTCTCCTCTCAGGTATTCCTGATTCCATGCTGCTATATAAATGCTCTTATAGTACCTTGGTTGAGGATTAGACATTTGTGCCAGTTCTTATGGATGGGGTGGGGGCTGTGAAGCTGTTTATAACTTTCCTCATGAGGTTGTAATCAGCTTTGGAGAAGTTTTTGTGTTTGACTGTAACAAGGGGGGTGGTCAGAGAAGATGATGACTTTGAAAGTGACCGCTTTGTGATCTGATCCTACCAGGAAAGATTACACTGTAGAGATGCTGCACTGGTTACTTATGTCAGTTAATACCAAGTCCAAGACATTATCACCTTTTGTGGGGTGTCAACCAGCTGGTCCAAGGCATTTGCATTGACAAAATCAAGAAATCTTTGGGCATTTGAGTTTTGGCATGAGTAGTTCCAGTAATCTATGGTTGGATAGTTAAAGTCATCCAGGATCAGGGTAAAGTGTTGAATTTTGATAGATTTGAAGAGGTCCAAATAAGTGGAATAGGCATCTTCAATCAAAGTGGGGGGCCTGTACTTAGCTATGATTTGAATAAGGGTCTTGTCAACAGTTAACTGTACCTGGAGTGTCTCCTGTGCATCGTATGGTTTGATGAGCCTGGAGGTGTGTATGTCTTTAATATATATTGAAACTCCACCTCCTTTTACTTTGCTGACCACGGTTTGGGGTCTTAAGGTATGACAGGATGAGTAACCTAGTATGGCTGAGGTGCTCTCCACAACTTTAACCAGGTTTCTGTGACTGCACAAATGTCAGCATCTTCCAGGGTTAACAATGCATGCAATGAGTGTAGTTTTATGTTTAGACTCCTAGCATTTAGCAGCATGATTTTTAATTTGCGGTTTGATGAAATTTTCATGTTGATAGTTTTGACCTCATGGCATTATGTTAAAAAGCACTATGGGGGAGGTAAGAGCCTTTTCCAGAAGCCTGAAACCCAAGGGAGACAGATACAGACCATCTCTGGCAAAGCATTGCCATCTGCCGATCATGTCTTTCCAGGCTGTCACGTACTGGATTTCCTTGGAATGACACCAGAAACTAAGCCAATTACTAAAGTCAATCATTTTCTGTTTGTATTAAGGCATCATTCTGGGTGATGGTAGAATGCTGTTTAAGGCTGGGGACATACCTGCCCAGGACACATATTCAGTGAGCTCAATCACGTCTCTCTTCATATAGTCCAGGGAGGTACATCTCAAGTCATTCTCCCCAACATGGACTGTGACAGAGTCATAACAGTATTTATTGTTGAGAGACGTGAGTGCATGTGTGATATGGTGGATTCTGGTACCTGACAAACAATTAACTGTGAGTGTCTCCTTATCCAGCCTGGTGAAGGCCACATCTGTGTTTCTCACAATGTAGTCTCCTATGACTAAAGTGTTGGGTTTATGGTTATGCCTTAGTGGCTGTGAGACACAAGTGTGTGGATTATGTGTGGTGTGTGGTGGTCTGTGGAGTTCATGTTTTTTTTTTTTGCCTTGGAGGTCTCTTTTGTTTACTTAAGTTGGATTTAGTACATTAAAGTGTAAAGTCTCAATTAACTTTGGAGTTTTTTGGAAGTGGTGAATGAGCACAGCTGCACACAGTCACTCTTGAAGTAATGGTGGGCAGTTAAAACAAGTGGTTCTCAGCACAGCTATTCACACTTAATTAAAAAAATATAAAACAGGTTTTATATATTTCCTATAAGGATGTGTTTATGTGGACAACCTGATTGTTTATTCAAAATCTGTGAAAAGGGAAAATAGGAAAGATGGAAAATATGGAGACATTAACAATAACTGACACACAGAAGGAACATATCAAGCCAGTTATGCTTGAGGAGATAAGAGGAGGGTTGCTATACTTTTGGAATGGGATAGAGCTCCTTATTTTTCATTTTCTGTATAAGATTTATGTTTGGGAAAGTTGTAGGGCAGATGGTGTAGGAGTGAGGATTAGGGAAGGTAGCATGTATGAAGCAATTGAAGCCAGGTCGATCCGGGTGTGCAGGGCCTCAAATGTTTCACTGCTTGATGCTTGTGCATGAAAGGCATGGCTCAGTGGTTGGAACTGACTGCTGCAGTTAATCTTGCACCAGCTGAAGAAAGTCCTGCATGGGCCGAAGGTGCCCTCTAATGCCCACTCCACAACATACTCTACCAGGTGCTGAAGCTCTTATGCTTCATGTCTTATCAGGCAGCAATGTACCAAGGTGCCGCCAGGACTGGTACACTGCCCCGACCCTGTAAGAGTATCCCTGCATGGGCAGAAGGCAAATATTCCTTGACCTGGGAGGAACATGGCTGGGCTACTCCTGGAATCTCTGGACCTGTGGAAGATTTAACATTAATGGGAGAGGAAAGAAAGAAATGCAAAGTAATGGATGATTAAAATTAAAAAAAACAAAAAAACAAAGAGGGAGTTTATTAAGACAGACAACATGGAGACAATAAATTCACTCATAATTTGCTGTTACATCATTATATATTTCATTAACAATGCTTACTTACCATCTATTAAGCAGGTGTAAGATATGAAATGGTAATACATTTTACACTAAAATATTCTCCATTTTGATAGTGATAAGCATGTAATAAGCAGGTATAAGGTATGAAATGGGAATACATTCTACACTAAAAAAATGTTTTGCAATATGGCACTGAAATGGATTCTGTTGGAAAAATTTTTGATAGTAGAGAATTTCTCCAGTTATGAGTCAGTTACTACTTATATCTGAATGGTTACTTAAAAAAGACAATTTCAAATTAAATAGAATGCTTTGCTTAATTAATTAATTTTTGCATACACATGGGCACCCTTGGTTAGCCATTCTGTACTTCTGTCAGCTAGATCCTGACTATAATTTCTCTCCTCTTCAGCTGCAGAAAGAAGAAAAAGAAGCCATGGTTGTTTATTTACCATATATGTATGTGTATATTTAGGAAATGGCATGGTATTCGTTTACGTGCTAGATGCAAATTCTTTAGGAGGAATGATTTCTATTTATTCTGCAACAGTTTTTTAACTTCATATTACTAATTGTTCCTAACTTTGTTTACTGTAAGCAAAAGGATGTTATAACTTCCTCTGCTTTGTTACATTTGTTCTGGCACAAGGTTTCTAGTTGGGAGTGGGATACATCTTATAACTTTTGCATTGGTATGCATTTTAATTTAATTGTCTGCTTTGCAGTATACATTGCATAGTTTGCGTGTGTTTTCCTGAATATCAACCAAAATTGTTTAAGGAAGATGCTTTTTAATTTCTGGAAAAAAATGAAGTGTCTGGTGTTATTCTAAGGGGATCCAGTATCTGTCTGCTTGGAATGACATGATTAACGGACCTCGATGCTTTGCCAGAGATGGCCTGCATCTGTCACACCTAGGTTGCTGAATACTGGCTAAGGCTCTTGCCACCCCTGTAGTGCCTTTTTTAGGTGATGTTCCAAAGACCAAATTACCATTGTAACAGCTATAAATAAATGCACTCTGATGGTCAGGCTGCTGAACGCTAGAAGTCTAAATCGCAAGATGCACTCACTCAAATCACTCCTCAAAATAGAGAACATCAACATTTGTGCTGTAATGGAGACCTGGTTTAACGCAGCAGAAAGCACCCCTGCGCTACCAGGCTATACCTCATTCCACACCTTTCGGTCTCAGCAAAAGGACCGAAGCTCCAAAGGCAGTGGCATCTCCATATTCATAAAGGATATTCCCACCTCCAGACTAGTAGCCCAGCATAATGCATCAGAGATACTTCAGGTACAACTAACAGTGGGTAAGATGGGGATTCAGGTCGTAACCTGCTACAGGTTCCCAACCATGTCCCAAGACTCATTCCACATTCCTAAGCACACTGGAAACTGTTAGGGTCCAACCCAACACTGGGTGACTTCAACTACCCCTCCATCAACTGGGAAAATACTCGTGCACCAATACACTTGCCCAAAGCTTCCTGGAATTCATTAATTCTAATGCACTGCACCAGCTCATTCTTACCCCACTAGAGGAAGCAACATCCTTGACCTGGTTATTACTAGCATGGGCAACTGTTGCTCAACACCAATAGTCAATTCCTCCCTGTTTAGATCCAACCACAAACTAATTATCATGGAAATCCACATCTCACCCAGACAATCAGCAAAGGTAACCATCATGAAAAACTTCTCCAAAGCTGACTTTGTGCTCCTAAAAACAGAGGTGGTTACCTTCACGGCACCCATGCAAATGGAAAATAGATGCATGACCGCCAAATCATACACCAATGCACTGCACAAACATGTATATAAATGCATGGAACTATCCATACCCAACAGAACCAAGACGCTCTCCTCCAAAAAAAGAAAGCCAATCTGGTGGTCCCCTGCCATTAACAAACTCTACAACAGAAGGAAGAAACTGTTGTAGAAAAAGGTGAAGTCCCAAGACTGGAAAAATTCCCTTATTAGCCTCAACAAAAAGTTGAGATCCCTCATCAAAAC
This sequence comes from Protopterus annectens, assembly GCF_019279795.1. Classification (NCBI taxonomy): domain Eukaryota; kingdom Metazoa; phylum Chordata; order Ceratodontiformes; family Protopteridae; genus Protopterus; species Protopterus annectens. Next base: position 744,602,930 of record NC_056727.1, read on the forward strand.
CTCTAAAGCTAACTATGAAGGCAGAATTTTTGCAGACACTAAAAACAACCACAAAGACTTATACAGTTATATCACACATCTCCACTGCAATACCCAGATTTGCTCTGAGTTACTGCACAATGGTACCTCCTAAACTGAGCCAACAGATATTGCCAATATACTGGTTGACAGATTCATAGGTTCATAGATTAGTACTAAGCTAACTGCCTTTGTGAGCCATTTTAAGCCTAGCCAATTATCCCTTGTGAGGCTCAAACCCTGCACCTTGTGTTTGTAAGGCAAACACCTTAACCATTAGGCCACCCTTCCAACCCTTTTAAAATCATCTCAAATTATTTCTGTAAAGACCTGTGAAAATGTTAGCTACAAAGCAAGACTCTACAATGGTTTCTCAATAGCTTGGCACAAATAATCAGCTGAGCAGGAAGATGACTTAAACTTAAAGAGGTAAATGAACATAGCTTAATAATTCTGCACCAAATAGGTTCATACATTAGTACTACGCTAGCTGCCTTTGTGGGCCATAATAAGCCTAGCCAATCACCCCATGTGAGAATCAAACCCTGCACCTTGTGTCTGTAAGGTAAGCACCTTAACCATTATATCAACCTCCCATCCCTATAGATTAGTACTAGGCTAACTGCCCTTGCGAGCCATTTTAAGCCTAGCCAATTATCCCCTGTGAGATTCAAACCCTGTACCTTGTGTTTGTAAGGCAAACACCTTAACCATTATACCACCCTCCCAACCCAATTCAGTGCCAACTTTACCCCTCCCCCCCTAAAGAACCAATCACAATACCAGAAGAATGTCAGGCACCCAGCATTACTGCAGCACAGGTTAAAGCTGCATTGTCCAAGGCCAAGAGTACAGCTTCCATGGGACCCGAAAATATCCCTAGCTGTGTTCTACATGAACTACAAAGTGAACTGGCACCACACCTGTGTGCCCTGTTCAGTCACAGCCTCACCTCAGGCTTTGTCCCTACAGAATGGTGCACTGCTGCAGTCATCCCTCTCCATAAAGGGGAAGCGACTACAGACCCTGGGAATTATTGGCCCATTAGCCTGACGAGTCTGATATGTAAGGCTATGGAGTGCATCATCATAGACCTAATTAACAAGGATATAGGGAATCTCCAAACTCTGGATCCCATGCAATTTGGTTTTGTGAAGGGTAGATCATGCCTGCTCAACCTGATTGACTTCTTTGAGTCAGTCACCAGAGCTGTGGATGAGGGCAAGGCAGTTCATACAGCCTACCTCAATCTGGCCAAGCCCTTTGATACCATTCCTCACTCAGGAATTATTGATAGACTCACAAAACAAGGCATCAACCCCTATATCACTAGGTGGGTTCCAAACTGGCTCACAGATAGAACCCACAGTGTGAAAGTAACAGACTCCAAGTCAGACTGCTGACCAGTCATGAGTGGAGTCTCACAGTGATGGGTCCTGGGTCCTCTCCTGTTTAAAATCTACTTCTCAGAAGTCCAGTCTAACATGAAGGGACTCTGGCTGACCAAGTTCGCTGACAATTGCAAGCTGGGAGCCATTATTAACTACCCAAGTGATGTAGACATCCTACAGAAAGGCCTCACTGAGACCAAGAACTGGTGTCAAAACCATGGCCTTAAGCTTAATGTCAAAAATGCATCATCATTCCCTTTGGGAAAAACTCAGTTCCCACTAATTACCATATTGATGGTAGCCCACTGAACACAGCAGGTGTTATAAGAGATGTGGGGACACAGGTTGACAGTAACCTCTCCTTCGACCACCACATTGCCACTGTGGTCAGAAAGTCCTTCTATGTGGCACATCTCATTACTAAGGGTTTTGCATCCAGGAAGAAAGAGGTCATCATCTCTCTCTACTCTTCTCTCATTAGACCAGTCATAGAGTATAATGCCCCATTTGGCATGCACCTCACTAAACACCTGAAACAGCTGGAAAGACCACAAAACTACCTCATGAAGAGGATCTTAGGCCTTAAACACATGCCCTACATGGACAGACTCAAAAAACTCCCGCTTTTCTCTGTCTCATATTGTGTATTAAGAGGCGATCTCTGCTTGACTTACAAAACCACATCTGACCCAGCTTTGTTAGAAATGTTACACCTACAGAAATCCCAATCCCTCCACACCACACACTCCAGAGACCTCAACCTCATTACCACAATCAACAGAACAAGCTGGAGGGACAAGTTCATAACCCAGAGACTGCCCATGCTCTGGAATAGACTTCCCATACATGTCAGGCAGAGCACCTCACTGGCCCTTTTCAAGAGAAATCTTGATGAGTGGATAAGAAATCCAAAGTTCACCCCGGGGATCACTCCAATGGCTCTACTTGATAGAGGCACTGGGAACAAATGGCGGCATGATGCCAGGGCACTTCTATGGGCTAGGCTTGTAAAGGCTCTAGGGCTGTTGGCCTAGTATACATCTATGAACCTATGAACAATGCAGCAACTCCCCACTCTGCCAAGAGTGTAGTCAGCCATCTTGCATGTGCAGCAAGTATTTTGTAAATAATGACTGTCTTACAGAATAAGCACATTAAAAAATGATTTGCGGCCTGCACAGAACCTTTATGCCTATCAAAGAAAAAAATTCCTTCAGTTACAATTACTGTATATTTATATATAAGTTATATATAATATAATATTATATTTATAAGTGTTAATACATAAAGAAGTATATGTGTGCATTTCTAGCTGTATATATATATATATATATATATATATATATATATATATATATATATATATATATATATACACACACACACACACACACACATATATATATATATATATATATATATATATATATATATATATATATATATATATATATATATATGGGTCTACTTTGACCCATCGAAATTACACTTTAGTGAAACTTAGTTTTGTGTATCCGGTTTCACGAAAGTGCATTTATCCAGAAATGAACTTTCACACAGCTACACTATACTGACAAATAAAAAAAAAAGCAAACACATTAAACTCACTAATGCAGGGGGACAAGCCCCACTGCACCTACAGCTCCCCAACCCCCCACTACTAATGTATACTAATATATATATATATATATATATATATATATATATATATATATGTGTGTATATAGGTTCATAAAGGTGCTTACAAGCCAAGCCAAGTTCAACCCTTGTTCTCTTAAATGCCTAGAGAAATGTATGTCTAAATCTCTATGCTTATGTAAATATCTTATGCAATCATATGTTTTCTTTTTATAACTGAATGTGTAAATATCTTATGTGTAGTATGTTAGCAATTGTTCTGGAGATTTTCTGCCTGGGCATCCGCTGAAAATGGACAGCTCTGCCCAGTCAAACCTCCCCAGTAAACAAATGCAAAATAAAATAAAGTAAATAAATATGGTCTTTATTATAAGATCTAAATCATTGACTGCCCCTATCCATGAGGGACACAGGTGAAACCCTTGGGGTGAATTTGTGGTTTCCCATCCAATTGTCCAAGTTATTCTTAAAAGGGTTAATGAGGGGCTCTGTTTAACCTGTTTTGGAAGTTTATTACAGAGGAGAGGCAACCTCTGGAAGACATATCTGTCTTTCCAACAAGTCCTGTCAATGTCACATGCTAGGTTAAGGTCCCTAAAACAAGTGAATTGTGTACCATTTGACTTATGAATGTGCAGCATTTCCATTACGGCAGGATCAGAGGTTGTTCTGTATTTAAGGCACAAGTCATATCTGAGTAGTCTATATGATACAGGGCATAGTGACAGTGATTTCAGTCTGTTCACTTAAGACATGTGCTGAAGACCCTGAATTTTCTCTGTGAGGAAACTTTGAGGTGTCTCCAGTTGCTGCAGGTGCCTGTTTAGGTACATACCAAGGGAAGCATTGTACTCTATTATTGACCTGATAAGGGAAGAGTACAAGGAGGTTATAACCTCTCTCGTTCTGGAAGCTATGCCCTTGCTTATGAGATGAGCAATGTAGAAGGCCTTCCTTACCACTGTGGACACATGATGATCACAAGTAAGGTGCTGTCAACCTGTGTACCCAAATCACTTACCACTGATTTAGAACTTAAGGAGTTATTATTAATATATAATCTGCAGGGACATTACCTTTGCCAAAGGGGATGACAATTTATTTATTTTACATTTGTTTACCAGGAAAGTCCAACTGGGATAAAGACCCATTTTCAGCAGAGGCCAGGGGAGAAAAGCCCTGCATATAACAATACAAAAAATACATAATTTGCAGTTACAGCTCCCATTTATACAATATAATCAAGTTATTTATCCTTTTTTTTTTTACAATGTAAATACAGAAAAATACAATTTTACAATGTAAACAGTACAAAAGACAAACATAGCTACCAAGGTGCAGTATGCACAGGTGTTAAAAGTGGTACATGTAAGGTTTACATGAGTTTGGAATGAGCTTCCAGGTTTGGAGACAGAAAGAAAAGGATCAGCATGAGCAAGCAATTTTATAGCTGGTTAGTTTGCGCTAGTACAGGTGCAAAGCCAAGAGTCGGTAAGGAAGCTTTTAAGAGCATTTTTAATCTGATTGGTATTGATAGTGGTTCTAATGGTATGAGGAAGCAAATTCTAGTTTTTTGCAACTTGGTGGGAGTACAGGGACTCACCAGCAGTGTTGGTGGATATGGTCACCTGTAGTAGTAATGTACTTGTTGAGCGTAGGGTATGGTTATTAGAATATGGTTGCAGAATGTTTAGTTGAGCTGTTTTTTTTCCTGCCTGATATAGTAGTTTGTGTGTCATCGTTAGTTGATTGTAGAATAAAAATTGTGGTAGTTCTACGTATAGTCTGTTGTCATTTACTGTTAGTGTCTGTATAAAACAATAAAGAGAATTAAAAAGAAAAATTGTGGTAGTTCTAACCAGGATAGTTTTTTAAGGTGTGACTGTGACAATGGTGGGACTGATGTGGACAGTCAATGGCAAATTTAGCTATTTTGTTATAGCATGTTTCTAATTTCTTTAAGTCTGTCTTTTTAAAGTTGACGAGAATTGGGGAGACATGTAGGAGTGTTGACATGAAGTGGGTTCTAGCAATAGCTACCCTAGAAGTATCTGGTAGATATTTTTGTTTCTATAAAAGTACCCATTTTTTTATGAACCTTCTTAATTGTTTGTGATATATGTAGGTTGAACCTTAGGTTGTCAGTTATGACACCTAGTAATTTTGTTTGTGGATCAGGAATGATTTTTGTATTATTGCTAGCAGTAATGAAGAAGGTGGTTGGGAGTGTGACTGTCTAGTGGGTTGGAAGGTCACAAGTTTGTTTTTTTTAGGGTTAAGTATGAGTAGAGACCAATTGCATTTTTTAGGGTGCTTATTAGGTCTTGGGGATTGAAATTTTTCTTATTACAGACTTGGCAAAAACTTGTATGTTTATTAGGTTTGACATGTTGCCTTAATAGGTTGGCATATAGTCGCTAAGACTGTCAGGTAGACAGCCACTATGTTGGTAGTGGTGTAGTTTGTTGGCTAATGTCCAGTCTAGTATAAATTGTCTGTTTGATTTTTTTGATAATGCATTTTTTTGCATCAAGTTTAAGACCATGACTTTAGCACCAATCATTGGTTTGCGTAAGTCCTTCTTGTAGAATGTTGACATCAGTTGGGGACTCAATGACTGCTCTGAGTTTGCAGTCATCAGCAAATTTGTGGGGCACACACCTTTTGTTTTTTCCCATACTTCTGAGAAGTAGATTCCAAACAATAGGAGGCCCTAGCACCGATCGCTGTGGAACACCACTGGTAATGGGTCTGCTGGTGGAGGTGGAGTCCCCTATTTTGACTGCATGTGTTCTGTCAGTGAGCCAGTTTGCAACCCACATGACAGTGTATGGGTTGACACCTAGCTGGATGAGTTTTTCAAAGATGTCTGAGTGGGGGATTGTGTCAAAGGCCTTGGCCAAGTCAAGGAAGGTAGTATGCTCTGAGCCAACTAATCCGTGATATATAACATTAAGTATCCTGTTTTTTTTTTGCTTATTTTTACGAGTTATTTATAGCACTTTTATTGTCTGCATATACTTTTCTAGCTAGTTTCACTGTGTGTGAGGTATTAACTAGAAATTTTCTACAATTGTTAAGCATCTGGTTGGGCTTGTTTGTTCTGATTTTTGATTCCCACCCTCCCTATCGGTATCCTGTTTTTATACTTGGTGGTTTTGCTGTTGCCCGCCTCTACTGTAAATTTGATCCGGGACACTCCTCCCAGTCTAGAGTCATTACCTCATACTACCTAATCCAAGGAGAACATTTGAGAAGGCCAAACCAGTTAGTTTCTGCTCCTCCTTTCTCCTTTCCACTTCACAAAAAAAAAAAAATTTCTAAGCTTATTTCCTGCCTTTCCTGTAAGTCGTCTAGTCTTGTCCTTGTATCCAGGACTGTTTGTAAGCTTCTGAGCCCCCAAGCTTTTCTGTGTTGGAGGGAAGCCTTCTAGCTTAATTTTGTTTCTTAGAACTAGCCAGTTTTCTAGTTTCAGCACTCAAGTCTGTTTCTTTGAGCTTAGCACTTGTTTATCATTGTAAGCACTAAATAGGCTACAAATTACTACAGCACTCAACTTTCCTCACTCGTCTAGAGGAAAACAGTTTTTAGTACTTAATAAATAAGCACCTATCCAGGCATGTCTAAGGGTCAGTTTCCCGGTGTTTTCTCCTGTCTACCTGATAAATATGGGCATCTTGGGGGAATGCAGCAATTGCCTCATGTACACAGACAACCCTCTCCTCCTTCCACCCAACACTACAACCTGTGAGAGATGCACTTATACAGCCAAACTGGAAGCAAAGCTCTCTTCACCCAAGACTGGACTAGACAGTCACGAGGAGAAGGCAGACACTTGCACCACACCACACTCATCAAATAGTCCCTCAAAACCTACAACACCAAAACAAACACATAGAAACACAAAACACACACCTACATTCGTGGAGGCTCTCAATAAAAATCTTCTCAAGCAACAGGGACCTCCAAAGCAGAAATGCAAGCAACCTCCACCCCACAACACAACACAACCCAAATAACACATAGCCCACAAACTAAGTGTGCAACTCAACCACAGCCCATAAGGCATAACAACGTACCCGACACTCTAGTCATAGGTGACTCTATAGTCAGGCACACTGATGTTCCACTCACCAGGCTAAACAAGGAGAAAATGACTGTTAGCTGCCTGTCAGGTGCCAGGATCCACCACATAATGCACGCACTCAGGTCACTCCACAAGTACAAATATGACTCTGTCCATGTTGGTGTGAATGACCTGAGACGTACCTCCCTGGACTACAAGAAAAGAGACATGGAGGAGCTGTTCTTTCTTGTAGCCCAGGCAGGTATGACCCTAGCCCTGTGTAGCATCCTGCCATCACCCAGAATGATACCACAGTACAAGGACAAAATTATTGACTTGAACAATTGGCTAAGCTTCTGGTGTCATTCTACTGGGATCCAGTATCTGTCTGCCTGGGATGACATGATCGACAAACCACGATGCTTTGCCAGAGATGGCCTGCACCTTGGGATTCCGGATACTGGCTAAGGCTCTTGCCACCTCTATAATGCCTTTTTTAGGCAAGGTTCAAATGACAAATTCACCACTGTAACAGGTACAAGCAAGCAAAATCTGAGGGTAAGGCTACTTAATGCTAAAAGTCTAAACCTCAAAATGTACTCGCTCAAGGCACTCCTTAAAATGGAGAACATCGACATTTGTGCAGTGACAGAGACCTGGTTCAAGGCTCCAGAGAGCACACCTGCATTACCAGGCTATAATTTATACCACACCTTTCGGCCACCTAACCTAGACTGAAACACTAAAGACGGAGGCATGTCCATATTCATTAAGGATATCCACACTTCCAGGCTAGTAGCTCAGCATAATGCATCTGAGATTATCCAAATGCAACTAACTCTGGGCAAGACCGCAATCCAAATTGTAGCTTGCTACAGATCCCCCACCACACCCCAGGATTACCACTCCTCATTTCTTGATACACTGGGAAATATTAGGGTACAACCTAACACCCTAATAATGGGCGATTTCAACTACCCCACCATTAATTGGGAAAACTCTTGTGCTCAGTGTTTTCTGGAATTCATAAATTCCAATGCCTTGGATCAACCTATCCACACCCCCACCAGGGGCAGCAATATCCTAGACCTGGTCATTACCAACATGGGCAACTGGTGTTCCACACCTGAAGTCAATTCCTTGTTGGTCAGATCCGACCACAAACTAATCACCTTAGACATCCACATCCCACCCCCACCCTCCATTAGGGAAACCACTGTAAAAAAATTCTCCAAAGCCAACTTCATGCTTCTTAAGACAGAAGTGGCAAACTTCACAACACCCATGCTAACGGACAATAGAGGTACAACTGCTGAATCCTATACAAATGCGCTTTATAAGCACTTACACGAGTGCATGGATCATGCAATCCCTAACAGAACCACGATGCAATCCTCCAAAAAAAGGAAGCCAATCTGGTGGTCCCCTGCCATAAATGAACTGTACAACAGAAGAAAGAAACTGTTGCAAAAAAGGGTAAAATCCCATAATTGGAGGAAATCTATGGTCAGCCTCAGTAAGAAGCTGAGATCCCTCATAAAATCCTCCAAAGCTAGTTATGAAAACAAAATCACCACTGATTCTTAAGACAACCACAAAGCATTCTATAGCTATGTCAAGAATCTCAATGGCAACACTCAGATCTGCTCTGAGTTACAGCACAATGGCACTAAATATACAGAACCAACTGATATTGCCAACATCCTGGCAGACAGGTTCAGTGCTAACGTTACCCCTCTCTCACCCCCTAAAGGGCCCATCTCTATACCGGAAGAATGCAAAGTTCCTGTAATCATGGCTGCACAGGTAAAAAACACACTCTCCAAAGCCAAGAACACAGCATCCATGGGACCTGACAACATCCCAGGCTGCATTCTACATGAACTACAGAATGAACTGGCACCCCACCTAAGTACCATGTTCAATCATAGCTTCACCTCAGGCATTGTGCCACTGAATGGTGCACAGCAACGGTTATCCCACTCCACAAAGGGGTAGCCACCACAGACCCCGGGAACTACCGCCCCGTTAGCCTGATGAACCTGGTCTGCAAGGCTATAGAATGTATCATCATGGAACTTATAAACAATGACACTGGTAATTTCCAAACTCTGGACCCTACCCAGTTCGGATTTGTAAAAGGCAGACCATGTCTCCTAAATCTGATAGACTTTTTTGACGCAGTCACCAAAGCCATAGATGAGGGTAAGGTGGTCTACACAGCCTACCTAGATCTCACCAAGGCTTTCAACACCATACCCCACTCTGGAATTATAGATAAACTCACTAAACTAGGTATAAATCCCTATGTCACAAGATGGGTTGCCAACTGGCTCATTGACAGAACCCTCACTGTGAAAGTAGCAGACTCTAAATCCAACTTCAGACCAGTGACAAGTGGAGTACCACAGGGTTCAGTCCTAGATTCTCTCCTGTTTGGTATCTACTTCTCTGAAGTACAGGCTAACACAGAAGGTCTTTGGCTAACAAAGTTCGCAGATGACTGCAAACTAGGAGCCATAATCAAAACTCCTAACGATATGGACATCCTACAAAAGGGCATCACCGAGACAGATGCCTGGTGTCAAAGCAATGGCCGCAAGCTCAATGCCAAAAGGTGCATTGTCATCCCTTTTGGTAAAAACTCTGTACCCATGAACTATCACACAGGCAGTAGTCTACATAACACCGAAAGTGTGATAAGAGACCTTGGGACACAGCTGGACAGTAGTCTCTCCTTTGATAATCACATCGCCACAGGAGTCAGGAAATCCTTCTATGTGGCACACCTCATCACAAAAGGCTTCTCATCCAGGAAAAAAGAGGTAATTGTTCCCCTCTATGCATCACTCATTAGACCCATTATAGAGTACAATGCCCCTTTTGGTATATACCTCACAAGACATCTACAACAACTGGAAAGACCACAGAAATACCTCACAGAGAGGATCACTGGCCTCAAACAGATGCCCTACACAGACCGTCTCAAAAAACTCCAGCTTTCCTCTGTCGCATATCGTCTACTCAGAGGCAATCTCTGCCTAACATACAAAGCTATGTCAAACCCAGAGGTAGAGAATAGGTGGTAGGAATGTTTTGGGGTATATGTTGCTGGGACGGGGTGGGGGTGGAGAAGTTTTCACTGAACCTGTCCGCTAGCATGTTGGCTATTTCTACTGGTTCAGTATATGTGGTACCATTCATTACCAGTTCAGCACAGATCTGGGCTTTTCTTTCAGATGTAGCTAAAGAAGCCCTTGTGGTTATCCTTAGCTAGGGGTGCTAATCTAGAGTCGTAGTTAGCTTTAGAGGACATTACAAGATGTCTTATTTGCTTGTTCAAGCTGAGAAGGTTGGGCTTCCAATTCTGAGATCATTCCTTCTTGCTGTTAAACACAAATTTATTCCTCTTATTATATAACCTGTTTATGGTGGATGTTCACATGGCAGGCTTGTTTTTTCATGAGTATCTTGCTTTGGTCTTATCAGGAACAGCTGAGTGAGTCAATACATGTATATATTTTGTGTGTGTGTGTGTGTGTGTGTGTGTGTGTGTGTGTGTGTGTGTGTGTGTGTGTGTGTGTGTGTGTGTGTATCATATGTGGGAGATACATACTTTAATAGCACAGGTATAGGAAGGTCATGTATCTCCCTAGTTGCTGTCTATGAGAAATACATACTCATTAAAGCCCTTAAAATACGCCATCCACTCTAATTTTATAAAGATTTTCTTGATTATGAAAGTTATAATTGGTTATTCTTTGTCTGTATCTTCTCCTTCTTAGCTGGCGAGTGCTGCTTGATGCCAGTGGTTTGGACTTAGTGAAGACAAGCTCTTCACAATGAGAAATAGTTAGGCTGGTAGCAATAGCAAGCATCTTCACCAATTGCAAAATAGATAAAAAAGGTGATATCTCACCTTTTATAACATCTCTGCACACTGCGGAAAAACATAAAAAAATTACTATGATCAAACAGGTGGGAAGAGGACTAATTTGCGTAAGAAGTTCTACATTATTTCTCATTTTAATCTCATTATTCTTTCATTTACATAAGTTCATTGGAGGCTACCGCACGTAAGTATAACTGGCCACTGTGAATTGCACTAAGGCTGCGCTTAGACATGACCAGCACAGATTACTGTTACTCTTAAACATAATGACTATGAACAACACTCTAATTTTCATGCTGTTTCACTGAAATCATTTCAGAGCCGATAACATCAGAGATGGAGATTAATTCTACAAAATGTTAACTATTTATTTATTTGTTTTTGTTTATTGGCAGAAACCATTTGAGTTACATCACTCATTTTCAGTGGGGCCCAGGCAAAAAATCTCCTAGAAATAGTAGGAGTGCAATATAACAAAGTTTAGACAAACTCTAAAAGAATTTGAATTTAGAAATGTTTTCAGCTGTATCTAAGAAAATGAAAATGCTTTACTGAATGCAGATGCTTACCACATTTGAGTATTGAGATATACAAGCTGTCAGCCTAAACCAGTTCTGTTAGGGACTCCGTATGGGGTATCATTTGTCAGGCACAACTTATAATGATAACCGATATGAGCATGTCTTCCATCCATAAGTAATATAACAAACAGGACTACTGAGCTTCCAGTCTGTGACATCACCTTATGAAAATTATTTACCTCTCATAATAAATGTAAATAAAGAGGCTGGACAATTATATGCATTAAGTAAAATGGTTCAAAGAGGTCTCGCACCAACATTTGCTTCACACAAATTGCTAAAGTAGCTGAATTTACTAATCTGTACAGAAGTATATGCTGACCCTAACAACAGCCATGAAGGATTAGAAAATCAGGAGGAAGATGGAAATGATGGGATGACTATAATGAAGATTTACCCTGATGTGCAGAAAAGAGTTGGTATAGACCTGAACTAAAAATCAGCTTATTTGCAAGGTAGAACAGTCTACTTTGTTGTTTATGGAGAGGCAGAGTTATAAGGCCTAGCTAGTCTAGCGGGAGATAGATAAGCCAGTCTAACATAAGGCAGATAAATGGGATCCAAACCTAAATGTGAGATTTCAAAAGTGGCTGAAGAATATGACAAATCCCCAGGCCAATAAAAACACATGCTGAGTAAGGGACTCTATAATTTAGGAAACATTTGAAAAATATCCCAGAGCACCACAAGTAAATAACTCTTAAAGCAATCACAGAGAACATTGCGTAATACTACCACCATGCGTATATTGTAAAATATGTCAGTTTTATAAAAGAAAAGCCTGACTTTGGAGTTTGTAGAAGTATAATATCTTTGGTTAACTGCTAAGAGTATTGCATTTTAATGAAATACAATTGGTAAAGAAGTTATGCTATTACTACAATGGCTGCAATGGAAAGAATAATATGTTTATATTATGTATATGGGCAAGAACTGCTTAAACAGTTCATAGGTTTATAGGTAGGTACTAGGCTATCTGCCTGAAGGCATTTATAAGCCTAGCCAGAATGTGTTGGCTTTCGCCACCTCCTTAGATTAGTTCCCTGTGCCTCTGTCCAGCAGAGCCACTGAAGTGATCCCCGGGGTAAACTTTTTGTTTCCCATCCACTGGTCTGTCTAATGTAGATCTGAATCTTGTTCCAAAGCATGGGAAGTCTCTGGGACAGGAATCTATCCCTCCAGCACGTCCCATTTATTCTTGTGGTGAGATTTAGATCCCTAGAGCGTGTGGCTCGAGGAGATAAGGTTTTCTTTAGGTGGAGCATGTCCATCAATTCTAGGTTGGACATGGCCTTGTATGTCAGGCAGAGATCACCTCTGAGAAAGCGGTATGCAACCGAGTACAGCTGGAATTTCTTCAGTCGAGCTGCATAGGGCATCTGTTTGAGGCCAGTGATCCTCTTGGTGAGATACTTCTGTGGTCTTTCCAGCTGTTGCAGGTGTCTTGTAAGGTACATCCCAAATGGGGCATTGTACTCTATGATGGGTCTGATGAGTGATGAATAGAGGGGCACAATGACCTCTTTTGATCTGGATGCGAACCCTTTTGTGATTAGGAGGGCCACGTAGAAGGATTTTCTAACCACTTTGGCAATGTGATGATCAAAGGTGAGATTACTATCTACTTGAGTCCCCAGATCCATTATTACGTCTTCCGTATTTAGGGGACTACCACCTATGTGCTAGTTTGTGGGTACTTTGTTTTTTCCAAAGGGGATGACTGTGCACTTTTTGGCATTTAGCTTGAGGCCATGATTTTGACACCAGGTATCCATCTCAGTGAGACCCTTTTGGAGGATGTCCATGTCAGCCAGAGAGTCAATTATAGCCCCTAGTTTGCAGTTGTCTGCGAACATGGTCAGCCATAGCCCTCCTGTGCTTGCCTGTACCTCTGAGAAGTATATGCTGAACAGGAGGTGTCCTAGGACTGAGCCCTGGGGAACGCCACTTGTAACCGGTTTAGAGTTGGACCTAGCTCCTGCAACTCTCACCATGTGGGTTCTGTCCATGAGCCAGTTGGCAACCCATCTTGTGACATAGGGGTTTATGTTCAGGCTGGTGAGCTTGTCTATAATACAAGAATGGGGAATGGTGTCGAAGGCCTTAGCGAGGTCTAGGTAGGCTGTGTGTACAACATTTCCCTTGTCTATAGCCTTGGTAACTGTCTCAAAGAAGTCCACCAGGTTTAGGAGGCATGATCTGCCCTTAACAAAGCTGAACTGGGTAGGGTCCAGTGTTTGGAGGTTCCCAATGTCTCTGTTAATGAGTTCCATGATGATGTGCTCCATAGCCTTGCAGACCAAGCTAGTCAGGCTTATAGGGCGATAGTTCCTGGGGTCTGTTGTGGCTCCACCTTTATGGAGTGGAATAACCGTTGCTGTGCACCACTCTATGGGAACCTAGCCTGTGGAGAGGCTGAGTTTGAACAGTGTGCTTAGGTTAGGGGTTAGTTCATCTTTGAGCTTGTGTAGGACGTAGCCTGGGACACCGTCTGGTCCCACTGATGCTGTGTTTTTGGCTTTGGGGAGTGCTGTTTTAACCTGAATGTCTGTGATTTCAGGGACTCTACATTCTTCTGGTATGGTTATGGGCCCTTTTGGGGATGAGAGGGGGATGAAGTTTTCGCTGAACCTGTCTGCCAGGATGTTTGCAATATCGGTTGGTTCAGTGTATTTTGTACCATTCTGCACTAACTCCAATCAGATCTGAGCATTGCCACTTAGATGTTTGACATAGCTAAAGAATGCCTTGTGGTTATCTTTGGAGTGCTTGGCAATTTTTCTTTCAAAGCTTGCCTTGGATGATTTTATGAGGGATCGTAGTTTCTTGCTGATACTGATCAGGGTTGTCTTCCCTTCTTGGGATTTTACTCTGTTCTGTACTAGTTTCCTCTTCTATTGTATAGCTTGTTTATGGCAGGAGTCCACCAGACTCGTTTCCTTTTCTTGGAGGAGTGAGTCTTGGTTTTGCTTGGGATGGCACGATCCATGCATTCTTGTAGGTACCTGTAGAATACATTAGTAAAGGATCTTGCAGCTTGGACAGCATTTTCCTTCAGCATCGGGGCTTTGAAACGTTCCACCTCGGTCTTAAGTAATGTGAAGTTTGCTTTTGTAAAGTTTTTCATGGTGGTTTCCTTGTTCGGGTGTGGGGGCGTAATGTGGATATACAAAATGATTTGTTTATGGTCAGATCTAACCAGTGAGAGGTTTACCTCCAGTGTGGAACACCAGTCACCCATATTGGTGATGATCAGGTCCAATATGTTGTCACCTCTGGTGGGAGTGTTGACCAGTTGAACCAGGGCATTGGAATTTATAAATTCTAGGAAAGGTTGGGCAAGGGAGATAGTACTTGAGTAGTTCTCACAGTTAATGTTTGGGTAATTGAAATCACCCAATATTAGGGTGTTTGGTAGGACCTTTATGTTTCCCAGTGTTTCCAGAAATGCATAATGGGGGTCCTGGGACATGGTGGGTGATCTGTAGCAAGCTACAATTTGAATTGCAGTTTTGCCCATTGTTAGTTGCACGTGGATGATCTCTGAAACATCATGCTGTGCCACTAACCTGGAGGTGTGGGTATCCTTGATGAATATGGATACGCCCCCGCCTTTTGTATTTCGGTTTGGGTTCTGTGGCCAAAATGTATAGTATGAGTTGTAGCCTGGTAGTGCTGGGGTGCTCTCTGGAGCCTTAAACCAGGTTTCTATTACTGCACATATATCAATTTTCTCCATACTGAGGAGTGCCTCGAGTGCATACATTTTGAGGCTTAGACTTCGGGCACTGAGTAGTATTACCCTCAGATTTTTGTTACTTGTGCTATTTACTGCAGTGGGTTTGTCTTTTGAGCCTTGCCTAAAAAAGGCACTATGGGGGTGGCAAGAGCCTTGCCCAGTTTTCAAAAGCCTAAGGGTGACAGGTACAAGTCATCTCTAGCGAAGCAGGGTAGCTTGCCGAGCATGCCATCCCAGGTGGACTGACACTGGATCCCCTTTGAATGATACCAGAAACTTAGCCAATTGTTGAAATCGAGAATTTTTTCTTTATGCCATGGTATCTTTCTTGGTGAGGGAAGCATGCTACTCAGGGTCATTGTCATACTGGCCTGGGCTACGTGATCAGAGAGCTCTTCCATGTCTCTTTTCATGTAGTGCAGGGAGGTACGGCTCAGGTCATTCACATCAACATGCACAATGACAGAGTCATATTTGTACTTGCTCTGGAGTGACTTGAGTGCTTGTGTTATGTGGCAGATCCTGGCACCCGACAGGCAGCTAACAGTAACCTTCTCCTTATTCAGCCTAGTGAGTGGGACATCAGTGTGCCTGACTATAGAGTCACCTATTACTAGTATGTTGGGTATGTTATCTTGCCTTAAGGGCTGTGATTGCATGGCACAGTGGTTTTGTGAAGTATGTGTTTCATGGTTTGTGTTGGGGGGGGGTGGAGGTTGCTTGGATGTTTGCTTTGGAGGTCTCTGTTGGTTTTGCAGATTTTTATTTAGAGCCTCCGAGTATGTTTTCATGTATTTATGTGTGTTTTTTGCCGGTGCTAGTTTAATGGGTCTATGTGAGACTGGTGGTATGATGCAAGTGTTTCCCTTCTCCTCTTGACTGTCTGATCCAGTCTTGGGTTGAGAGAGCTTAGCCTCCAGTTTGGCTGTATAATTGCATCTCTCGCATGTATTAGTGTTAGGTGGTAGGAAGAGAGGGTTGTCTGTGTACATGAGGCAGTTGTAACATTGCCCCAAAATGCCCAGATTCACCAGTTGGACAGGAGAGTACACCTGAAACTGCCCTTTGGACATGCCTGGATAGGTACAGTGAAATGTTTTACTGGATGGCTGGTAAGGTCAAATAGAGAGCCTTGTCCTTCTGTACAGTATAGGAGGGTCTAGTGCTAGAGTTTATAAGTGCTTGCTATAAGTTTTGAGCAAGTGCCAGGCTGAGAAATGAATGGCTTGAGTGCTTAAGTTGAAAGTTTGTCTAGTTCCAAGGGAAAAATTGAACAGGGGACTTTCTGGAGCCGGAAATAGTTTTACCCTAGCTAACCGGTGCTGCCCGGCATGCAAAACCAGGCAAATGCGGTATTTATAGCAGGGAAATAAAAGAGATAGAAATTAGCCCAAAATGGCGAATAAACTACTAATTTCTGGGCTGAAATCACTCTTCCAGGGACAGATAGGCTGCTCAAAGCCCCCCTCTCTCACAGGTGAACAGAGAAACTTCCTTCTATCCAAGTAAGGTATGAGCAAACACAGAGATTTGTAACACAGCCCTGAATTCACACTAACCTGAAAACTGGACTATACTAGCTTAGAAAGGCGGGAAACAAGTATATATTTTTTCAGAAAATAAAGCAGATACAATCAAAAAAATACTTTAGATGCACAGAAAAGGATACTTATTGTTATATATCGCAGATCAGAGTTGTAGTCAATGCCCCTAGTAATAAAGTAGGAAGAAACACAAATACAGTAAAAGCAGACGAATAAAGTGCAATTTTGATATATATATATATATATATATATATATATATATATATATATATATATATATATATATATATACACAAAACAATAGAAAATGAACAAACTGATTTAAACAAGTTACCCAATTAACCAGAAAAAAAGCTCAAAACTGAGCCCTGTTCCAGCAGTCTTCAATCAGACAAGTTCTAACTGCACACTCCTGCTGCTAGGGTGCAGGGGAACCTTCTTCAAAAAACGATGGCCTGGATCATTGCTCAAGTTATACAAACAAAGCTAGATTCAGCAGGCCTGAATCTGGTCTATGACACAGCAACAAGGGGCACCAATTTCAGAAAGAAACAGTTCAAATAAGCAGGCACAATAAGCCTGTGACCAGAAATTCCCAGCTCAGAAGGGCAGAATCCATCCTCTCCTCCCACAAGAGTGCAGACCACAAACCCTCTTAATGTAGAATAACTGGCCTGAAGCTCAAGTGCTTAAACCAGAACTAATACACTTTTAGAATAGCAGACACTGGGCCTTCAATCAGCAATTCCCAGCTTAGAAGGATGTATGCTACCTGTCCTGCCACAGCAGTGCAGACCATAGACCTTCTTAATGTAAAACAACTGGTATGAAGCCCAAGTGCTTAAACCAAAAGACTTAGAATAACAGTTAAAATTTGATGAGACTACTACCAAGCAGTATTAAATGCAGCAAAATAAATAAAATTGAGTATTTTTAAGAAAAGCAAAATAAAGTAGGAGGAAACACAAATATCGTAAAAGCAGATAAATAAAGTGCATTTTTTAAGTGCAAGGAGAGAGGAAGGAAGAACCTAGGTGGGTTGGCCTTCTCAAATCTTCTCTTTGTATTTAGTAGAGTGAACACTAGACTCAGAATATGATCTCACTGTACTCGGTTAAGTGAGCAAATAAGATGGACCCAGGAGGAGTGTTCTAATACAGACTTACAGGAGGGGCGGGCAATTCCAGAGCCAACTATAGAGAGACACACAGCACACTGTTCAATGAAACACACAATTAGGAAACAGAAAAAATGAAAATACAGTAATTTTAAAACTACAAGTTTGTACTTAACAGAAGACTAAAATACCCTTTTCTGTGCATCTAAAGTATTTTTTTGATTGTATCTGCTTTATTTAAGTTTCAATTAACTTCAGCTTTTAACGCAGATGTTTGTAGCCAAGCAAGTCTCTCAGACGTTGAGCATAAAATTCACTTAAGCTGAATTAAGCAGAGAAAAATGAACTAGATATATAGCACCCTGAATTATAAAATAAATTATGCAGGTCATAGATAGGGTGGTTATGGAGTTTTTCTTTTTTTTTCGACATAGCCTTTCATGTTAGAAATTGACAGGTAACTTAGAAATAAAAATAGTGACAGCAGTACTTGAAATAATTACTGCTCTTCTGCTGGAGAGTTCAGAGTGAATATCCCATAGTGTTTTAGTAACTTAAGAGCTACTTCAGTCACGTTTTAAATCTAAGCAGCATCACACATGATTAAGAATATACTTTTATCATGAGAAAATAATAACAAAGTCAAAGCTTGATTGCGCCAGTTTTTATAGATTTCACTAATCATTTGTAAACATGAATGCATCTTCTCAAAGTTAGAAGTACAATTTCAGTGGCGTAATCTACAGCTAGAACAGTAATAAAGCTACCTTCGCACACAGTAGAAAACATTTATCAGTGTTGACAACAAATCATACTTTTGCTGTGTTTTCTGTATTGTGTTGTTTAGTATATGTCATGCATGCACAGAGGTGTAACATGCTTTAGCATCCCCATCGCTATAACACAGTAATCTGAGAGCATGGCTGCTTAAGTTAAATAACCTGTTCAAAACCTAGATACTTATTTTGTACTCTTAATATCTTGTAAAGTTGAAAAAATGAAGGTGATTACATGTTCCTGTTTTGTTCTGAGAATTTTGGCTCCAGACTTCATAGAATTTGCTTACCATGCAGTGATTCTCAGCAGAGAGGAATGTATATTACCTGTTGCCCTCGTCCATCATCAGATGTCAAGCACCCAAGTACAACTGGAGATGATATGAAACACATGATACAGCACGGCTTGCAGAATAAGCCCCCGAACCCCATCTCAATACACATGGACACACAGCAAATGTTCCCTATACTCATACCACAGGAAGCAGAAGCTACTCACAAAAGGAATGCTATTTGTTCTGAATCCAAGGTTAAGACATGCTCTGGATATTTATTATCTGGCATGGAAAAACAAATCTCTCTGGTCACTTCATTTGGCAGATTACTTACTTCACTGTAAAAAAGTTGAAGGCTTCAAGAGAAAGCAGAACTAGGAAAATAATGCCAATATATCCACCGAGACATTTACAGCAAACAATGGAGATACTGAACAGAAGGAATCAGCATATATTGCATGATGTAGATTTTTGGAACAAAATGTCACTGATTCAATATGTGAGGTGCATATTTCTGTACTTGCTTTCTGTGTTATGAATGTAGATTTAGGCTAAAACATTTCTAAGAACAACATATAAATAGTTATATTACACTACCCAAGTAACTTTCCTTTTTTCAGTTCTACAATCTATAAACAAGGCAGAGAAAGGAGGTACTTGCATATGATTATTCATTCTGATCATTGCTGTTTGTAGGGTTGTCACGACTGACTGCACAACAGAATGTTCTGTAAGGTTAAAAATGAGACATTTTCCTTTTGTTTCACTTTTCATTTTGTCTTCCTATGTCTTCATTCATGGGAGGAGGAGGATACTTTATTTTTACTTAATCTCTTACAAAATGCAGAAGCAACTTAAAAAATACACAGCATTAATTCACACTACGATGCAGACCTGCCACTGATGTAGCATGCATGTGCAAACACATATTGAGAACATGCATTTGCAATGCATTGGTGAGGCATCGTTTGGGAAATTTTACTTACAAGACAATAAGAAGTACTGTTATAAAACGGATGTATTTAAAACAGTAAGAAACGTGTTTTCAAACAAGTTCACTATGCACAAATGATACTTACCACTAGGTCAGTTGGACATAATGATTTACTCTGTCTTATTACTGTTTAAATATGCATTTACACATGCTATGTTCTCAAAAAGAGACTGCACTTGTTTCAGATAATGCAAATTATACAATTAAGGATAATTAGTATTCCAAAATGGGCACTCTGACAGCTGCACAAAATTATTATTGAGCATCTGGGGATTCTGTTGGGATATATTAAAAAAAGCTATCTTTGGATATTTCATGATGGGCAGAGAAAAATGTCAATAAAAAATCAAGACATTCTGCAAAACGTTGGATAGTTAAAAGCTTACTGATAGAAGGATCTACTGTAATGCTCTTACCTCTTAACTGCTCAGACTGTAGCAGGAGGTCTCTCATTTTCCTTATATGTTAGCATGTCTATGTAAGTGCTTAAAGTTTGTTAAAGTTTTAGGGAAAAAATCATAAAAGCAAGACACAGAGAGACAGAGTCAAACCTACCAGAATGCTGTCTTCTCCTGCACTCCCAAGCATTGAGCTGATGTACAGTGTGAGCATGGAGATGTAGGCACCATACACATGTTCAGCAATCAGTAAAATGTGAAGAATGCAGAATTCTTTCTTAAATAATGGCATTTGCAATAGTAATAACCCAATCCTAGATGTGGGTACCACAGGATTTAGCCACAGTTGGCTTTGTTTGATCTCTTGGGCTTCGCCTCCTGACCAAACCACATCAACCATGGGTAAATCCTATGATATTCACACTGATTAATGGGTTATTGCTAAAATAACCATCAAGCCCAACAATGATTTTCACTATAATCCTACCAGTGTAACATTCTTTCAACATCCATAACTTAGAAATAATATTACAAAATGCAGTATTAAACACATTCTTATCCTTTGTTCAGGATTTTGTTAAGGAAGTATTTAAACAGTATGACTTGCTGAAGAATAATGTGCTACAAAGAGATAACGACAAAATGCAAAGTAACTACCTGACTAAACAACTGGCAAAATAAAACATCTAAATAAACAGAATTGCTCTGATACACACCTTGCAATATAGCAGAAATAGTAAATGCTATGACCTGTAAACTAAATTTATCCTATAATGCTGGATGTCACTTGCTCAGTCTGTTTGCAACATGTTTGAGTTGAGAAACTTACTCAATCATTTAATCATATTATATTTTTCCTTCTTACATTACTAGTAATTATTTTCTAATTAATAACTGACAACTCATTTATTTACATATACATTACGCTTGTTGACTGAGCAAGTTCAACTGGACATAGAGTCACCTTTTAAGTGGTGGCCCAGGGAGAAATACTCTAATATTAAATTAAGATTTATATATAGTGTAGAAAAAAAATACTGCTGTATAAACAGTCTTGTGAATAATGTAGAAAATAAAAACAGCATTTTACAAGTGTATACATGGTCTAGTAAATAAAAAAAATTGTAAACGTTTATATATGGTGTGATTCAGAAAACCTAGCTACATAATGCTACTAATCCAAATAATGTGGTCAGCTGTGCTATATGCTAATGACTTTATAAGGAAGAGCCACATATGATAGTGAAGTAAAACAATATGGTGGAGTGATTCAGAAACATCTAAATGTTGCACAGTGATGCCTTGCTTGCTATAGTTTTAAACTCATCCATAGGCACATGTTTAGAAGTATATTATTAAATTACAGAATCATGAATGTCACAAGCGTTTCTATCTATCTTCTCTCTATCCAGCTAGCTAGCTATCTATCTACCTAGCCATCTATCTAATCTTTATGTGTGTGTGTGTGTGTGTGTACATGGGAGACATGGAGGTTGGGAGGGTGGCATAATGGTTAAGGGGCTTGCCTTACAAACACAAGGTGCAGAGTTTGAGTCTCACAAGGGATAATTGGCTAAGCTTAAAATGGCTCAAAAGGGCAATTAGCTTAGTACTAACCTATGAACCAAAGTTTGTGAAGAAACTGGTCTTAAATGGCCAGCAGCATTGGCTTCACTTTTATTTAGTATTAGAAGTGCAGTTAGAACCCATAGAAAATTGTCCCCTCTTGCAATCTTCACTGGCAGATCCATGAATTTACAACTGCAAGATATTGATGAGACCGTGCTTTCCTATTGTAAATCCATGTGTTCTCTTTTGCAAAATACCATAGTGTCATTCTGCATGCAGTCCAATGACCCGCAGAGCAGGATCACCATGACCTACATCCTGGAGATTACGTATATGTCAAGGTATATGTTAGCCCCAGATGGATAGCACAGTACTTGGTTTTCCTCACAACTGCCATCCATTATGAGTGTCTCCCCCATCTGAATCCATGTATCACAGGTTGAAAAGACCCTCCCTTATGACAAGTATAACTGAAACACCACTGACGTAAGACCATGTAAACCAGCAGAACCAAACAACAAATCATGATAATTGCTGCATTTGGAAGTGACACCCCATGATGTTTTGCAATCCAAATCAAATCCAGAACCAACTGTGAACTGCTTGCCATCCAACCAAGTTCCATATTTGCCATCTGGCTTGCATCCAGAACTGAATGCAGTTAAGCTACCTACGTAGCCTGACCAGGAAGTTAAAAAAATGGGATGGTGCTACCACATCCTGGTCTCATTCATCTACAAGCGATTCTCCTTCTTCAAGTCCGGCATTATTGTTTCTTGCTTCCAGTTCCAGCATTGCTGATTTATTCTGCCTTTTTCGGGCACCGTTTTGGACATTGCTTTATTCAGAAAATGTTCCCTTTCAAAATCATCTGTAGTTAAGGCCCATGGTTGTTGACTTTTGGTGATCAGTTTCATTTGCAGAATGAACATTTCACCCAACATCCATGTTTTGAATTTGTTCGCAGCTCTCTGCAGCCCCAACAAGCTCATTTCCCTGGGACCAATCATTGGTACAATTAGTGTGCTTTTCATTATCCTTTTGTTTTGCCTGCTTTTGCCCCCTAGAACAATAAGTGCATCATCTTTTGCAACCACAGGGGCTGTAAGTACTGAATCATTTCTTAATAGCACTCGCACAATGTTAAATGTAGAGACAGGCATTTGGTTAGAATTGAACTGACAGCAACTAAATGGCATCCTAATATATAGTTTTTCTGCTGACTTGCATATTTATGTACAGACCTTCAGCATTTGCAAGTGCTGGGTTTACGCCCATATTCTTACTGCACACAATGGCTGTATTCCACTGATTTGTATACCAGTGACTAACTCTGAGCCTCATACTGTATTTTGCCTTATTTTTCTTGCTAAAAATTGGAAAAATAAATATGTTTTCTCCCATTTATCACAATGCCACATCAAGTAACAACGACTGCTAAAGGACATGTTTGCTATCCCAAAAAATGAATGCTTTTTGTCTGAATATGTGCTTGAAATTTTACTTGGAATATTTATGATGGAGCTGAAGCACAGAGCATGGCAGCATATGTGAATATTACTACATTTGTGGAAATCAGTCTTATACCAGCTTACCTACAGACTGCTCCAGTTGTTGTTGCATTAGTAATGTTATTTCAGCTATTCAACATATAGCTGCTTAACCAGAAGGAAGATCTTGTAATGCTCATCACAAGACAGCCACTAAAAGCATTCCTAACCACACTGGTAAAATAGATGCCTCCTGGGTATATCATAATAATGTACAACAAACTGCTTTTAAAGGGCTTGTTCACATGAATCTTGGTGCTTTTTTTACCTGTTTATATTGTGGTGAAATGTATTTGGGAACTTAAGAAATTATCTAAGGTCCTGGAAATATTAAGTAATTCCACTTATGAGTCTATTAATTTGGCGATTCAAGAATTGACTGTAATGCACCATGTGGTGGTGCTACAGAACTGCATGGTACTTGACTTTACCATCACATCTAAAGGAGGCATATGCACGCTCATTCAAATGGAGTACTGCTCCTTTATTCCTGATAATACTGGTGCCACCTACAGTCACCTAGAAATAATTCAGAAAGTAGCTGAATATTCACATGCCAAAGGATCAGATAGTTCCCAGTGGGCATGGTTAACCAACCTTTTCTTTGGATGGGGAGGTGGGTGGGATTTTAAAGTTTTTCATGCTTATAACCATTATAATAGCTATGTTAGGTGTTCTTCTTTTCATGCTTAAAGCATCCATTTTAAAATTATTAAAATCCAGATAGAATGTCAATTTTCACATGCATAATATTGAAAGTGTCCCACTGACCATAAATAATAGACATCATAGTACATTAGAATATGAAAATAAAGTGCTGCAAGACTACATGACAATCTATATAAAAGATTGGGGGAAAGTGAAAATATTAATAGTATTACTAATTATTATTTACATTATTCAGATTGTATATTTGTTCCATCATGACATAGGCATGTTTTCTTTGCAAATAAAAGTAAATGTCTGAAACAACTGTGTAAGGATTGTGCATGTCAGGCACAGAAAGAAAGAGCATGTGAAAAATGTCTGATAGCAAGTGAAAGAGTGTCCTTTCTTTTGAAAACTTGTAGTCATTGATCAAGCATAAATAAGTATTATGGTTTGTGCGATGCTTTAAAGCACTGGATGGGGGAATGCGAAGGGTAAGAAGTACAGAGAAGGGAAAAATGTTAGTGCATGCGTTTCATTTCATTTTTAATATGCTTTCATAACAGAATGAAATCTTTATTGTCCTTTGTATGTATCCACTGATGTGCTTCCTGTCTAATATTAGCAAGCGCTGACAGGTTTCAAAAAGTATTAGAAAAGTATAAGATTTGTTCTGAGCAGAAAGTTCTGTCATGGAATTTGGAACTCATGCCTAAAATGGAATGTCATAAATAAGCAGTCAGGAGATGAGGTCTTAGCAAAATTAATGCTGTAGTGTTCATTTCTAGTCAGTCAGTGGTCCTTTTATGATTATTACAATAATGCTGCATTTAATGAAAAATATATAAAATATGTTGATTCTTGTAACTCTGTGAGACAGGATTTTGATTTTCTAGTCTCTCAAGTATGTGTTTTTCTGTGCAAAAAAGGAAACTGTTATTTTCTTCTGAACTGCCTTGTGTGAAAGTTATTTCATACTTTAACAGCCTTCTGAGCCAGGAACCAGTGGCGACAGTAACCAGAGAGGCAACCTCCCACTATATCTTGACATAGACTTCATCTGAGAATACCCAATCTTATCCCACAGTCTAGTGTTCTACTCCCTTTTGTGTGCATGCCCACCCTGTTGATTTAAAAATCTTCTCTTTACTATTGTCTCTTCTTGTTTGTCTGATGTTTTCTTCACAATTGTCTTCCCACTCCTTCATTATGTTACCCTACCTCTTTCTGCCTTCCCCTGCTACCCAATCTACCATTTTACTTTCCTCTTACATTCCTTATATCCTTGCCCAGCTTTACCTTCTCTGATAAAATATGGGATCTCCTAGCCCTCTTCCATCCTGCTTACACTACACTACACACATGCCCAAAAAGGGCTTATAAAACAAGCACCTTTTTGCAGTCATTAATTGCACAATTGGTCACACAGAGCACCATAGATGCTCATATCTAACCAATAAGAAATTGCATTTCTCATAGTACAGCAAAAATGAAGTTCAGTATATGTCATTCACGACATATAATGTCAAGCAAAAGAGCTGGGCATGTTAAATATGAAATGGATTATGTTGCCATTGTTCAGTTTGTTAATGACCTGCTTTATACATTTGTTGATTTAAAGGAACACAGGGTGGATTTCAGATGTTTTGTTGTTTTAAAAGTCTAGTGCTGAGAGCTTGTCTAGTCTGGCTTTATTTAATGCTTTGTATTTTGTCAATACACA
The DNA here is from genome assembly GCF_019279795.1 of Protopterus annectens. Taxonomy (NCBI): domain Eukaryota; kingdom Metazoa; phylum Chordata; order Ceratodontiformes; family Protopteridae; genus Protopterus; species Protopterus annectens. The sequence goes on from NC_056727.1 coordinate 744,628,849, forward strand.
TCGTAGGGTATTCCAATTCCCTCATGATTAGCTTTTTACTTTACTTTTCTGTCTTTGATCTGTCCATGTGCAATATCAATGGTAGAAAATATAGACAAGGCATTACTCCAGGTGTTAGATATCTTTGAAAGGATTCCATAAAATGTCAGGACTGGAAATAAAACTGCGTTTATCAGATTAGGAAAAGGTAAGGGAGAAGGAGCAATCAAGGATATAAAGGAGACAGACTACCTTGTATACCTTGAATTGGAGGTCAGGTGCACAATATGATAGAGCATTTATAAGAAATTTATATAGAAAGACAAATATACTACTGCAGAAGAGAAATAATAGAATATGTACTAATGTGGGTAAGATAAATGCTGTCAAGATTATGATTCTCCCTCGCATTATATACATTCTAAGGCATGTACCAATGATGTATTATCATCCAAGATACAAACCTCACATGAAGAGTACATGGATGTGACACATAACCATAGAGTTCTAAGACAGGAACTACTGACACTACCTTCAGAGAGAGGTTGGGAGCTGATACATATCTTATCCCAGGGTGTGGCATTAACTTGTAACAATGGATTAGGTTATATGAAGAAGGTAAGGAGACTGAGCTATTGGGGGAGGAGGAGAAAGGAGTGATCGCTATAGAGAATTTATATGGTGAACACAAAGGAAGAACTGGGAGATACATCTTAAACAGCTAAGTGATATGACTTTGAGAACACCAGCATACAGGAGTATCTGAGACAATTTACAGATTAAAGATTACAGATTAAAAAAAAAAAAATAAAAAAATTAACCATTTTTTATTATACATACATTATATTTGGTTTGCTATGTTGAAATTATTGTTGCCTACTTAGTTGCTTTGTTTGTAAAACTTATATTACCATTGTTTATGTCTGTTTTTTTACTTGTAATCTTACCCTTGGAGCTTTTCTCCCGGGGCCTCTACTGAAAATGGACATATATCCAGCTAGACTAGCCCGGTCAACAAATGTAAAATAAAATAAATAAATAAAATAAAAATAAAGACACAATCCCCAATCAAGTGCAGAAAGAATGGAGGAAGCAGGTATAAGCATTTGGATTCAGTTAGTTAAGGTGGGTATTCTAAATAACCTAACAGAAACACAACAATGGACTGGTGTAACTACAATGATTAATCAAAAAGATACAACACCAACCACAGTGGTTTGAAAAAGGCACACACTTTAATATTAAGCACTTTCATCCCAGATAAATGGACTTCATCAGAATAACAAGGACATCAGACAGAGTAGGAGTGAGAAAAGATATGCTTGACCTGAGAGGGTATGGAATGCCAAGAAATTCATACATGAGGAAGTGGCACACATTAAATGGAACCAAGTATGGGAACATCTTCAGATTATTAGGAGATGACCTTATGTATGGGATCAACAGATGAGGATACCACATTATATGAGAAGGGATATGTGGGAGTAATGTGCTGGAGAGGCAATATAAGTGATGTATGGATGATGCATATGCATTTGGAATGTATAATTACACAACAAAGATGGAAGCAAGTGATGGAAGGTTGGGAGGAAATATTTGAAAAGGGTATAATATGGTCATGGGAACAGTTAGGACTGAGAAAAGAAGAGAACACAGCAAGATGTGAAAGGGAGTACCTGACTATTAGATTACTGCTAGTGTTTGCAAAAAAATGTAATGACAAGGGGATGGGGAACTACATAGCCAAAGTGGAAAGCCTACACATAGAATATTTAAAACTGATAAGATGGGCTAAATGCTAGTGTAAACTGAATGTGATGGAGAGAAAGCCAAAATAGTTGGAATTCAGTAACACACATTTGCTGAAACTTGAATAAAAATAGGAAACAATAATGTAAACGGGGCACTAGATGGAAAATGTTAAGACAAAAGAATGAACAAATACTATGGAAAACATTAAACATCTTGGTCAGGTAAATAGGTATATAGTTTTGTTTTTAATAAAGTAGTTATCATAGGGGTATAAATTATGGACAATGGCTATTATTTTTGTTTTCAATGTCACATACTGCTTTTTTGTTATTACTTATAGATATAGATATATATATATATATATATATATATATATATATATATATATATAAAGAGAGAGAGAGAGAGGTCTATTTTGAAACATCTAAAACCCATAACATCTAATTTCATAGCATTGAGACCAGAACATCTAAAACCCAAAACATCTAAAACACACAACATCGAATTTCATAACATTTAACACTACAAATCACAAGGAAATAACATCCCCTCCACATATAACGAAACCAAACTACCAAACACAATTTTTACTACATTTCTGCAGGGGGGCAAGCCCCCCCCAACCACCCACATCCCCCATAAATTAAATATACCAACTCCAAGATCGCACTACAGTGGGAAAAAGTTAAATTCCTAACCCCACTGTATCAAGCCCCCCTGCAGAAATGTAGTAAAAAGTGTGTTTGGTAGTTTGGTGTCATTATATGTCATTATATGTGGAGGGGATGTTATTTTCATGTGATTTGTACTGTTAGATGTTATGAAATTCAATGTTATGGGTTTTAGATGTTCTGGTCCCACCTTCCATTTGCTGGCGGGCAATAATAGTGGAATTGTAAGTTATTAGTGGTTGTAGAGAAGGTAAATCTTTAACGGAACCTGCTGACAATATTCCAATCTTACTTGCAAGTTCACAGAAATTTTATAAATGTTTGTTCTTCTATGCTGCAATGTTATAATCTTTGATAATCTTTCCTGTTTGAGCAGTCGGGGGGGGGGGGTCTGCTGGATTCAGTTGTAGGGCATCTGATGCCACTAAAACTTGATCTGAAGTTGAAAAATGCACTTTGACTCTGGCACAGTATTGCTGATCTGACATTGTTGTTTAAAGACACAAAAGTGCCACCCAGCTGCAAAATTTATGCCGTACTTCAGCAAGCTCTTGTGTAACCTACAATACCACTGAAACTTCCATGTTAGATAAGCAAGTGTTTTGTGAGTCATTGATACAGGATGCCCCTTGTGTCACTGCAGCCTGGCCAAAAAATTTCAATATCATTCAAATGAAAAATAAAATCAATTTCTGTTCATGAAGAAAGTCTGTTTTCATTTAGTGGTTGCCTGCTTTAATACTTTTACATTCCACTGATTAGCAATATCATGTACAGAAACTGTGCTTACTGTGCCATTCCTGATTAAGCCATTACACATATTGAGGGGCAAGGATGATCTAAAATCTATTTTAGGTGAACAACCTACCTTCTCCTACAAACATTCCTCTCAGTTAAAAGCAAGTTTCAAAAACAGGGACTTGCCTTTTCTAATAGGAAACCAGGATCTAACACAAGGACACCCAGGCATATTTACTTGTGGCCACTGTGTAGCTTGCCAACACATTTTAAGCTGCAGCTCTTACACCTTCCCACATTGCAACTACAAAGTTATTTTTACGCAGCATATGTACTGCCACACGGAGTGGGTGGTATATGTAGCTATATGCAAAAGATGTAACCGGTTCTACATTGGTAAAACTAGCAGAAAACTTTCTGACAGATCTAAGGAACACCTGGCAGCTATCCGCAAAAAGGATAGCACTAATGCACTAGGAAACCACAGCAGCAAATGCATGATTTTTTCTGGGTTTCTGTTCTTGGTATTGGAAAAGCTGGATTTATTTTTTGGTGACTGCAACGCACTGATGGAAATGAAGGAACTTAAATGGCAGCTCCTGCTGGGAGCTGACTCAGCCCCTGGTCTCAATGAACATATTAATATTAAATGTGCACTGCGTTGGCTACGTTAAAAAACAGAGTGGTTTTGTTTTGTTTGGTTGCAAGACTACTCTAGGAGAACAGGTGTTTTGCTAGATGAATGACACACTGAGTTGTGGACGTCTAGAGATTTCCTGGGTTGCTTTGGCAGTTTAAATATTGGATTTCAGCCCTAATGCTTACTTTGGTTTCAGTGATTCCACTATACTGTTATTTCTGAATATCTTAAATTATTATTGTCCTTTATTTATTTATTTAATTTAATTTGATTAGTTAATTAAGTCACGAAGGTAATGTACCTTTTGATGCAGACATCTCTTGGTAATCACAGCATTTTTTATGGGTTGGGTTATTTTATTGTTGAGTCTTATGATTGGCCCTTTGACATTCTATCTCTTTATGACAGGTTAGTATTTTTTGAATTACAGAATATCAAGTGTATACAAGTGATTACACTGCATTTATGTATTTGTTTCTGAAGAAGTGTTATCCATCAATAAAAGATGAAAGCGCTAAAACACTAGTTCATCCCACGTGTTTTATTTTTTTGTTTTCTAGTTCGAGGTTTGTTTCTCGTGGTCAGGGTGTTTTAAGTTATTTTATTATATATATATATATATATATATATATATATATATATACACACACACACACACAATATATATATATATATATATATATATATATATATGTATATATATGTATATATATATATATATATGTATATATATATATATATATATATATATATATATATATATATACACACACACACATACGTGTGTGTCTATATTATAGTGACTGGAATATTTTGTACTGATAATCTAGACATCTGGACACAATTTTTTTTCTTGTGCAGTGTACAGGCTATGATATGCTCAGTTTCCAGGATTACTCTAATCATAACAGTGATGAGCCACCACTGGACCAGTAATCAAGGAGCTTCAATCCTCACCACTGGCACCAGTGGGGGACATACACTGGGAGGATGACAGGTACACACACAGTATTTCCAGATGTAGTTATCTGCATCAAGTGCAATTTCCCTTAACAGCACACAGAGAACACAGTCAGTCAGGGGCTGGTTTCTCTCTCTTTTTCCAGATCCCCAGTAAGAGTCCCCAGTGGCACAGCTATAGAGTTGAGATCTCAGCTGAGTGACTAAGCCAAGACCACCAGCACCCTCTCTGTACAACCAGTGCTTTGTAACACACTCATTGAGGTTTGATTTACACACACACACATCGGAAAGGCTGGCCCAGGTTTACTAGTTATGCCCCCTTCTGCCCAGATTACAAGGTAGTTTTCACTGACACTAGTTACTCCTTATCAGCTACTTTAGGGCCCTTGACAAAGGATGTCCCTATGTAATATTTATACAAATGGTAGTTTGACCAAGAGCAAGGTTATTAGGAGTGGCCCACACAGTGTCACCAAATAAATATGCAAGTACTCTCAAAACAGATCAGCCACAATAAAAAGTTTAAATATATTTAATAATAAATAATAAAAGAACAAGACAATCCTGAATATATATTCACAGTGACATCAGAGTTTGAAACCACAGGAAATATTTAAAATAACATTGCAGTACAGGCTCACACAAATAAAAAACAACATCTGAACTAAGCTTTAATATATTCCTGAACGTATTTAAGAAAATTATATTATTCCCTAGTAACTTACTTCATTAGAGCAAGGCAGATGTGCATTGAGTGGGTCCACCTGCCGTCAGATCCAAGACAGAATTCAGAATGCTCTGTCTCACCAAGAGACCCCTCAAATTAATATCTAAAATATTACTACTGGGACAGCTTGCAGAATGACATCACCCTTGGTCATCTGACCTCCAGCTCCCAGGCCAACCCCCCGCCCCCCACAGCTAAAAGCTGGCAGCATTCAGCATCCACGTGAAAAAATATACAGATAAGGGTCCTTGCTCAGATCCCTGGCAAATGCCAGAAGTCACAAAATAACTGCACTCCCTCATGCCTCAAAAATGGCAATCAGTTCACTACAAGGACAACACAGAAAGCTCCCAAATACAGACCCTGTGTCTTCAGCTGCACCAAAAACATGTTAGATAGCCTCTTTACTGCATAGCCTATAAATAATTTAATTTCTGATATTTTTCTTAAGTTTTCTGTACTGAGGTTAACCCTCCAGTTTCCTCTGTTAAGCATATACATCCAAACAGCTACAATAGTGCAGGCACATTTTTGCTCCCTTCAGCAAGGCACACTGTGGCCACATTTCAAACAGAGCACTCTACAAACACCTCTTCAACACACATGTCTTTACAAGGAGCTTGACATATACATGGCACACAGTTCCAATATGTTTTCAACACAAACATCTTGTATAAATCATTTCAATATTCACCAATGACATATAACTATTTACAAAATTCCAGCTAGCTGTGCTGGCAGCATCTCCCCTTATCACAATAATGAATCTGCAATTCATTTTACTTTTTGTTTTGAAGTGTATAACATCGATAATTTGGATGTAAATTTAAGAAAATGATTGGGCTGTTCTGTGAAAACATCAGCTCATCTAAAACTGTTTCAGAAAAAGAAAATGTTCTCTGGGGACAGTTGGTATCTTAAACATGTCACACAAAACATCGACAAGTTACAGTTTATCAATTTAAGAAGAATTTTAGGACCGATAACACTATATGTGGGCAGATGATTTAGTTCACTGGTTCAATCATAGGGAGTTGATAGTCATGTTTTAAAAGACATTAAGGATAAGGTAACTGAAGTCTCTAAATCAGAGATCAGCAACTATGGATAGGCTGATGGTGGTAATAGACCTGCAAACAATATGATTCAGTTTATTATTATTTTGGGCTGCAATTAATTTAAAATAATAAAACTGGTCTCCAGGCCCTGGCTTATACTGGTATCTAATATTTATTTGAATTCAGAATGACAAATGAATAGCTGAATATTTATATACTTATAGGAGTGGTCATAACTTATCTGAATATTTAGGGAAATAAAAAAATTTCCAGCAGAGAAAAACATCTTTACAGCAGATACAAGAGTTATATATGTAAAAATGTTATTTTTGTAAATATTTGGTACAAATCATTTGTTTTATAATAGCTAACATTTGATATTAATAAATTTATAGCCCCCCGGCTTTATGAAGCCCTTTATAGTGTGCAGAATTAGTTTAAGAGCTATTTTCGGCAATATGGCCAACGTGCGATCCAGGAATGAGCTCCTGGGACGTGCATGTGAGCTCTTAGGCTGATCCTGCACGGACCAAGCTCCTGTATGCAAATTACCCTCATTTGCAGGTGAAAACCATGCAAATGAGGGTAATATGTGATTCAGGAAGCTGGCAGCCGTCCGTGCAAGATGAGTGCAGTGTGCAGAAATGTACTCGGTTAGTAACCGAGTACAGTCCTGCAGTCTACAAAACGGAGCTATGACAGCTCCAAATAAAGTCTGCATATCATTGAGGAAGCATGCCATTGTCCAAGTAGAAGGCCATTGGCATTGCAAACTGTAAAAAAAATAAATAAATAAACAACTTTTAATTTTCTTTTCACCAATCTCGCCTGGTTAAGCATAGGGCAGCGATACGCAAACGGGATTGGGGGGGAAATAATAAAATAAACCTAAAATAAGCATTCTAACTAAAATCAGTATTCTTCCATGCAAATCAATGGCAGTCAGAAGACAACCTGGCCAGTGAGTAATGGTTGCTAAGGGGGGAGGGGGGGGCTCAGTGTGGGACATGTAAATATGCATTAGCAGGCAATCCTATGCAAATGAGGGAAGGGTTAGTGAATCCCAGATTTTCCCAGGGTGTGAGGCAGGTCCCAAGAGCGTAAGAGTATAAATAGCTGGGTGCAAGACTAGGATATAGGTGACATCATGGGGGTATGAGTCAGGCATACTGTAAATGGATTTGAGACCTGTGGCTTGGGATTGCTCCTAGCTTAGCACAGCTAAGCTAGGGGTGTGTCTAAACCTGCCTAACTCTCTCTACAAAGTGTAAGCGGGTGTGCGTGCTGTGCACTGGGTTGTATAGGAAAAAAAAAGGAAGTTAAACCAAGAAAAAGCAGCTCTGTGCACATCTGAGCACTCCGTTTGTGCGGCGCGCCCCTGTGCTTAAACAGGGTGGCAATGGGAAGGGAAAACAGCAGTAGGAAGGTAATCAAGGAGAATTAGCTTAGCTGACAGGTGAAATGTATCAGAATCAGCCAGTTACACAGGCAGCAAACCAGCCCAGCACACCACTATAAACTATGCAAACACCTTTCCCCTTGTTTTTACCAAAAACTCTGCACCACCGGTGTACATAGACGGGGAAATTTTACAAATCGAAAGCAAGAGAAAAAATGATAGTGGCTGCTTTTGCTATCATAAACCAGCATGTGCAAGGGGCTGAGAGTGGTGAGGATGTGAATGCGGCTGAGCAACCCACAGTGAGGAGACTGAGAAGAGTGTACAGACCCAGGATAACCTACCAAGAGCTACATGAGCTGGAGATAGTGGAGCACTATATGGTGGACAGGGACCTCCTACAGTATAATGTTGAGCTGTGCCAGTCATGCCTGACACACAGAACCAACAGAGGGGATCCCATCCCAGTGGATACCAAGGTATGTGTAGGCCTAAGAATACTAGCTACAGGTACCTTCCAAAGGCCAACTGGGGATATGATGGGGATCTCACAGGCATCAGCATCCAGGGTACTCTACCGGTTCCTGGATGCTATGTCAGCACATGTCGGTGAGCATGTATACTTCTCCATCACCCCTGAGGCGTTGGCCAGTAATATGCATCTCTTCCACCAAATAGCAGAATACCCTGAGGTAGTAGGTGCAATAGACTGCATGCACATATGCATTAAAGCACCACCAAGTGAGCAGGGTAGGGTCTACATAAACTGCAAGGGCTTCCCCTCCATCAACTGCCAGGTCGTGTGCGATGCCCAGAGCATAATAATGAATGTGTGTGTTGGCTGCCCTGGAAGCTACCATTATTCCCACATCTGGCATCTGATGCAGCTGTACCAGACATTTTCCAATGGGGACATCACACATGGTCACCTAGTGGGGGATGCTGGATACGCACTGGAGCCATGTCTGATGACACCCATCAGAAATGCACACACCTGAACAAGAACTCCATAATGAGGCACACGCACAAACATGAATCATAATAAACCATGTATTTGGGATGCTCAGGTCATGTGTCTGGTGCCTGGACTCATCCGGTGGAGCCTTGCAGTACTCACCAACTACATGTACTCAAATTGTCCTTGTATGTGCCATGCTACACAATATGATCCTGCGGAAACTGCTGAAGCAGGAACAGCATGGGGCAGGGCCACACAGCCCCCCACCAGTGCCAAGGCCTGCACAGGCACAGAGTGACTCGGAGGAGGAACAACCTGAGCCTGCCCCAGTAGACAGAAGGAGGCGTGCCCAGTATGCCCTGGCCTTGGCAAAGAGGCAACGCATAGCACATGCACTGACACAGTAGGGATCCAGGGAATGACACCTCACTCCAACTCACACATACAGTAAAAGGGATGCCAAACATGACAATACCTGTGCTCAACCATGTATATGGAGTGTACTATGTGCATCCAACATAGGCAGCCCTGCAGCACCACCCTCAATACTGGGACACCCACAAGGTAAGTGACTCACACATGCCAGTCGGGGGGGCACATACCCAACAACAGTCACAGTCATCAGGATAGGTGTAGACAAACACAAACAAATACTATACAATGGCCTCTGAATGAGCCCCATGGGTAACCCCTACCCCAGCCCTACACAGACAGACTACAGCAGGCCAGCCAGTTGGATGTAAGTTGTGAAGGCTAGGCAGTCGGAAACTAATATGTAGGTACTGAAAGCTACTATCTGTAGTACACTGGTATGCCTCTAGCCAGCACGATAGGCAAGACTACAGACTGAAATGGTGTACCTGACATACCAGTACAGTCCTAGCAACTGTGTAAAAGTGTAAGGTGTGCCTCACTATCCTATGTACACTTATAGTAACAGTCAGGTGTGCCCCCCCACCCCTGTGTAGAAATGCAGAAACAGTCAGGTCCCCCCCCCCACCCGCTATGCAGAAATGTAGCAACAGTCAATGCCAGATGACTAATGTATACCCTGCAGACACAGCATGCTACCTGTCATTGTACAACACAAAGGTCAGCACCACAGTACAAACCACCTGGACTTGATCCACACATGCAATATAGATGGCCATACTGGGCATGCTCACACATTTAGAGGAATGAAGGCAATGTCAGTCAACAACATACTGAAAGCCCATACTGGACATGCTCACACACTTAACCACAAGAAGGCCATGTCAGCAAACAACAGTGGACCAGATATATCTGGCAGTTGCAGTTCTTAGTGCAGACACATGTCAGTATGCACCACTCCTGCCTTGCACACACAGTGGATAGGAATACAGACATAGACGTAAGGACAACACACTATAATAAGCCAAAGGTAGACAGATGTGTTGAAGAGGGTGACCGTGACAAGGATCCATCTGGGCCTGTCCCACCTAGCCAAAGGTGCAGGTGTCACTCACTGCAGATACTAGCCACCAGTATCTGTCAGCATGACAGCATGTTGAACGTGCCAGCTGTGCAACATGACTGTACAAGGAAGTTGTCACCTAGTAGCTGTATACACGTACCTGTAGCATATGACCCTGTGTGTGCCCGCATGTGGCATGTCATCCCCTACATGAATGGGTTACGGCCCATGCAGACACCACCCTCCCCATAGCAGTATCATGACAAGCATGCTGAGGTCATCCAGTGTGAAATACACCTTTGGGGGAGCTGTAGCTCAGTAATCCCCATGGCGTGTCCCATAACTGTATACTGCTGTACTGATAAACTAGTTAGGTAGTAGTCCTAAGCCCAGACTTGGCAACTGTGTGAGTGTGTGTATGTGTGCGAGTCTCGGTCTCTGCCTGTATAGAGAGAAATGGTTTCTAGGCTACTCACACTCAGTGCAGTTCATATACACAACATTGGCAAGGCTGCTGATGTCACGCACCTAGAAATGCATCTCTGGGGAAATCATAGCCCAGTAATCTCCATAGCGCATCTTATAACTGCATACTGCTGTAGTGTGATAAAGTAGTTAGGTAGTTGTTCTAACCCCAGACCTGGCAACTGCATGAATGTGTGTGTCTGACTGCGTAGAGAGCAATGCTTTTTAGGCCACTCACACCCCGTACAATACACATACTCGACTTTGGCAAGGCTGCTGATGTCACTCACCTAGAAATATACCTCTGGGGAAATCATAGCCCAGTAATCTCTGTAGCACATCCTGTAACTGCACACTGCTGCAGTGTGATAAAGTAGTTAGGTAGGTGTTCTAACCCCAGTCTTGGCAATTGTGTGTGTGTGAATCTGTTTGTCTCTGTCTGTTCATGACTGAGTGACAGACAATGCTTTTTTAGGTCACACACACACCTTAGAATTCATATACCCAACGTTGGCAAGACTGCTGATGTCACTCACCTAGAAATACACCTCTAGAAAATTCATAGCCCAGTAATGTCTGTAGCACAGCCTGTAACTGTGTATTGCTGTATTGTGATTTAGAACTGTGGTAGGGTTCCATCACCACCCATGGCAGTTCTGGATGTTTTGCGTGTGTTACAATGTCTGTATGGAGCAATGCATCATAGGCTACTCACGTGCAGTACAATTCAAATGGCCTACGTTGCCAATCCTGCTGATGTCATTCATTGTGAAATACTACTTTGGGGAGAAAGTTCCCTGTAATCCCTGTGGTGCGACCTATAACTGCCCCATGCTGTAGTGTAGTATAGGCCTTGGCAGGGGTTCTATACCCACACATGACAGTTGTGGATGTTTGTGTTTGAGTAGGGAGCAATGCATTTTAGGCTAGTCACTCACAGTACAGGTGAAATGCCCTACTTTGGTAATCCTGCTGATGTCAGTCACTGTGAAATACACCTTTTGGGAAAAAGTACTCCAGTAATGTCCATGGTGCATACTATAACTGCGTAGTGCTATAGTGTAATAAACTAGTTATGTAGGGGTTCAACTCCCAAACATGACAGGTGTGTGTGTGTGTGTGTGTGTGTGTGTGTGTGTGTGTGTGTTTGTAATTCGTATCCTGTGTAGAGGTGAGTGTGTGACACCTGTGGCCACTGTGGAGGGGTTTTGCTCATTAATTTTATGGTGGCTCTACTATATATCACAATGTCAACCATACAGGGATAAATTATGTAAATTAGCTGGGAGGCTGGGGTGCAAAGACATACCCATACATGTGACATCAAGGCCAGCCAATCCAAATTAGCAACCCCACTATTAACCAGAGCACACACTCAACCCATGTGTCATATGCACACACGTGCCTAGGCAACAGTCAATATGTGGTTAGTACACTGCATATTAGTCACTGATAGTAACTATGTTGTGATAGCAGTTGGCTACAGAGGGCATGTCACCCTGGCCGTCTGTCCAATATGCACGTACATGCAGACAGTGCACCTCCACCATGTTCCCCAATGGACACCTGCACCACCTGTGGTGCCTCCACATGTGACTCACAACAGACATACCATGCCTGACAACATGCCCTGTATGGACAGATGACACTGACATCATTGAATGCTGTTGGCATGCTATCAATGTAGGTGAAGGGTAAACCTGCTGCCCATTACCAGTTCCTGCCACAGGTAGGCAAGACTGGCACAACTGATGATAAGCTGTGTTCACAACATGGGCCAGACACCCCAGGTACAGTTCCACATGTCATTGTACATGCATGTGGGAGGTGTGCACATCCCAGACACCATCCATGTCATGGACTAAGGAACATAGACATGGTATGTGGTGTACAGCATTGGCCACACACAACAGTCACCCAGCTGTCTGGATGTGGGATGCAATACCCACCTGTGTGGGCAAATGCAGTAACTACAGCCCTGAGCCACAATGCAGACCATTTTCATGTGGCCTGATGCCATGGTATACCCACTGTCTACCCTTGTACAGCCTGCTGGCACAGTTGACCACCACACACCCATGTAGACATGCACCCATGCATGTCAGAACTGGCACCCTGTGTGTACGTGTGTGTGTTGTATGGTGCGTATATCCACATCCACACTCACTACAACCTCCAGGGCATACTGAAGCATGCTGTCTGATGTCTAACATCTCCTCATACTCTTTGCCCATACGGCCTCCGTATGACCCATGTGGTGCATGTGATACCTGCACATTGATGTGTTGTGGCAATCCCACTACTGATGAGTTGCACTCTTGGCCCTGCCAAGTGCGTAAATGTGTGAGCATCCCTCTGTGAGTGTGACTGTGTTGACTCTGACACATGTTCATGCAGACAGGCATGTGTATGACACCTACCGTATATCTAACGTATCCCTGTTGCAGATGTTACTCACCCTGACATATATGTTCTGAGTGCTCCACATCAGGTAACCCATGTGGTGCATCCAATAACTGCATCAAACTGATACCACTACATAGTTGTCAGGGGTTTGATACCCTGTGCTGGTAGGTGTGTTACACAAACATGCTTCAGTTTTACCCTCCCACCCCTGCCTGCCATATATCTGCGTCTGTCTGTCTCCCCCACTCCCTGTCTGGTGTATGTGGAGATCCACACCTGCCTTGCTTAGGCAGCAGCATGTGTATGTTATGTGATGCTCATGATCAGCTGATGGCCTCTGCATGAATTGCAGCCCTCCCCTAGCTGATTGCATGTGGAACAGCTATGGTAACAATCCCATACCCAATTGCATGGAAACACACTCCAATACCTAGGAACATCATGGTGGTGTTGGGCCTTTGCAGTCACTGTGAGCAAGAACTAGATTTGCTGTTTGGCAAACAGCATCCCAGATGGATTGGGGATGTACCTCTAACAACATACACTGTGGAAAGAGGGCAACCAACAGGAGGGGGATGTGCCTGACCTGACTACAGACTGTAAGCGCTGCTATACTGCATTTGGAGTAATGTTGTTTTAACAGTGTTTGTCTGGATATGCCTGTTGTACATGTCGCAATACCTCCCATGTCAGTTCCATGTATAAGAGGATTCCCCATCTGCTGGGTCATCTGCAGACTGGGCAATGTTGCGCCTATGGTTTCATGTTTTAGCCACAGTGCATCAATCTGTGGATTGCAGAAGGTAGTGTGAGGATTGCAGTCTGTAGATGGTGAAGGCCGTGACAGTTACTGACTTCGTATCCCTTATAGGACATATGTTGCAACAAACCCTGTTACAATGGAAATTATATGGGGTTATTACAGTAACATGTCTACACTGGCCCTGTGTATGTGCTGTCAGCCACACCTTTGTCAACCTTTGTACATATAGCGTGCATGAAATGGTGCATATGTGCTGTACACCATAAATACTATCATCATATCTGAAAACAAGCCAGTGATATATCAGATTGCTACACATGTCATGTACAGTAGTGGTTATATTTCATGACATAAGCTGGACATTCTGTGAATGATTGTACAGTACTGAGGTCTGTGTAGTGATGGTGAATGTCGGCAGTGTGTGTATTGTTAATATGTACCTCAGCCTGTGTACAGACTGCGGTAGATGTCATTGTTCTAGCTCACTTCTCTCAGATGTTACATGCTGCTCCACTGTATGGTACCATTTTGCCGTCATGTTTGTAGGGCCATACAGACACATGTCCCATACCATAGACAGCCATCTTGACAAACGGTGTAGCAGCCCAGTATATGTAGGGTTCTTCTGTGAGTGGCACATATCAGGATGGTGTAGAACAGATAGTCCATATACTGTAATATTATGCTAGCTTACCATATGTGGCTGTGGCTGAGTTCACATTGGTTGTGGTTATGCACTGTCATGCAGGTGTACCCTACCCTGTGCTGTGACATGGCTGTCGAGCCTGCTATATATGCAGGTACATGTGCATTAACCCATACGAGATGTAGGCCAGTGTTGAGCCAGTCTGCCTGTAGCCTGCACAGTGCATTGTTACATGCCTAGCAGCTTAGTGTACTTAACCAGTGGGATGTTATGTGCAGTTACTCACCAGATGTACTGCTGCTGGGCCGCCCTTAAATGTTATGTATGTCAGACAGAGCAGTGGGATGCTCAACAGATGTATGTCAATATATAGTGAGTGGTATGTGTCCATGGCACCCCTGTACCAGCGGTTATTATGTGTCAGGCCAGACAGGAGTGTGTGAATCCAACACCTATGGTGCCAAATGTACACCAGTCGTTATGTGTTATACCCATCTACATGGAAGTCTACATCCATATTGTCAGGCCTGGTAAACATGTGGTGCACTAAGGAATCATGTGTATACCTCTGGACTGTACAGGGTGTATCCAATGTTCCACATATAGTGGCCAATATCTCTGCTGCACTCCACAGGGGCATTACATGCTAGCAGCGGTACCTTACAATGATTTCCTTAGGATGTCTGTCAGTAGCCAATGACACACATGTTATAAGCAGATGTCAGCATCCACACAAACCATGTCTGTGAAGACAATCCCAATGACAGTAGCAACAGTCTAGTAATGTACCTGCTAATACATAGCTGTCATCCCCTTGCACTACTACTGGAGGACTGTAGGGGCTGGCGTATGGCTACACTCCATGTCCAGGACATATGGTGGAAATATATGTACATATACTTATCCAGATAGCCATATATATATATATATAATTACACATGTGTACTACATTGAATTACCACTGTCATGGCAACCACCCACTATAACTCCCTACATCATGTGGCTGTGGTCCCTTTACATTTCCTGTACGATGGACATCCATCCTGTGTGTGGGCATCAGTGATACAGGCAGTAGGTAGCAATACCTCTTACAGGTGAACCTGCACACTCAGAGCGGACACATATTTGTAGGAGGTTCAGGAACTACAGACACACGTGTGTAGAGTTGAGAAATGCTTTGCATAGTACTGGTGTTACAGGGTGTGTGTGTGTGTACATACTAGTGTACCTTGGAATGCAGTCTGTCTGCATAGCTCACTACTGTGGGCCTAACCTCTTGCTGGGCAGAGGGATGCCTATCATGTGTTGTCCATCCACCACACATGTCCTGTATCAGATAAGACACTGGCAGTGCGTGTGTTGCGTGCTATCAGTACATGGCTACATCCATGTCTTTATCTAATCTCAATTCCCTGACTAAGGGTATGTTGCAGACTATCCTGTAACACCAGCACCTTGTTTAGTGTATGGCAACAGTGTTCCACATATATGCCTGTGTTCCAGCCTCTGTCCCTCATCTACATACCAAGCTGTGCACATATGTCATGCCGTTGGGGGTTGTTCTGTAGGGGGCTGGGAGTATATTACACTGCCATTGCTGCCATTAGTCCACTGCTATTGTATCCCCCACACATACAGTGGGGCTGGGGCCATATATGTGTGGGCTTCACCTACACAACACATGTGTGCCCTTATGCACTGCAGAGGCCAGTTATGTTCTGGGTACAACCCATTTGATCACAAAACGTCTTTACCTCCTATGGAGTTTGTACAGAGTGTAGATAGAGGCTGCTGAACTATACACCTGCAGTACATACTGTTGATTATGTGGTACCCTGTGGCCTAGTCTGTCAGCACTATTGTACATTCTGAAGGGCTTGGCTTGGACTGCAACAGTTGAGAACCTTTCCAGACTACTGTATAAGTGTAACTGTTTCACAGATGCAGTACTCTGTTTATATGGTTGTCAGTATTTAAACAGCTATATCATATGGCATGTAGAACTGTTATGGTACACAATTAAAGGAGTCCCATTTCTGCAAACCTGTGTGTGGTGTCTTTCCTATGACCTTTCTATGGGTATATGTTGCAGGCAATGATTGACATTAGTACGTGTAGACCATACAGTGTCCAGTTGTTAAGGTGTTAACTGTACGCATAGTGGCTGTTCCATACTGTGTGCACCTCCTACATATGCATCTTACTGTACATATATCTGCGTGTGTATGTGTAGTCACATGTATATATATATATATATATATATATATATATATATATATATATATATATATATATATATCTGTATCTGCATATATGTGTCTGTGTATCTGTATCCTGGGGACGTTGACAGCTTCCACATATTACATGTCCTGTGGGAGGCAGACTGTACTTGGTAGTGTATTGCAGGGCACATGTGTTTGGCTGTGGGAGGATGCCTATTCGTACAAGATGTATAGTGTGTGGGGCCTCTCAACCCCATTAATGGTGCATGTGGACATAGGTGTATTTGTTAATCTGCAATTGCTATCTACAGATGTATGGCCATATATACCTATATAGATATATTTATCTGCTAACAAATATATAGGTATATGTGCATAGTGATATATATGTATATAGTTAGTAAAACAATATATATATATTTGAATATATGTGTATCTATACATATATGGGTATGTTGTATCTGTTAAGGTTGCACTATAGTTACACACACAGACATCTAGATGTTGGTATACATTCTCTGTACTGTTGCATGACAGGACTGGCTGATATGTTTCTGAAACATTGAATATCTGTGTACCTGTCATGGCTTAATGATACATCGGTTTGTCTAGGGTGTGCAGGGTCCTTGGTTTGAGCCTTGCAAGAGCTGTTTAATTTGTTGCTGGCCAGAACATGGCTCATTGGATAGAGAGTGATTAAGGCACCGTAAAGCAGTTGTAAGCAGGTTTGTGTGTTCTGCCAAGCAAAAAAATAAACAGCTCCTAAAAGGCTCATAACCAGGACCCTGCACATCATACACAAAGTGATTTACCACTAAGCCATGGCAGATATGCATAATCATGATGTTTTCACATACATATCATCCAGCCCAGGTATATAACATTAAAGGGAATGTATTCTGCCATGTAGATGTATTTATGTGTGTATATATATTCATCTTTAAAAGGATATAACATATCTATATATGTAGATATAGGTATATATATATATATATATATATATATATATATATATATATATATATATATATATATATACACACACACATATACATATGCACACACACACATATATATATATATATATATATATATATATATATATATATATATATATAAGCCAATAAATACATATATACATAGATGCGCATACAACCATAGATATATATATATATATCCCCATGTCCACATATATACAGCACTAGGAATGCATATATGTCAGCATATATATGGCTCACCTTTCTAAGGGAGAAATCCATGTGTCTGGAAGCTGGAAGGCCAAAAGTATGTTCTCAACATTGCACAATCTTGCAATACATGCATCGAATGTGCAAGGAGTGAATGTCACTATGCAGTCGCTCATTGCAGATTAGGCAATTTATTTGCGGATGCCACTATAGTGGGGATGGGGAATAATTGCCTATCCACACTTTAGTCCACATTAGGAGTTTGTATATCACAGTAGGGGGGTTGTGGGGGGCACTGCCCCCCATAGTGGGGTGCAGGGAGTCATGCCCCCCGCCATTATGATATGTATTCCAACTTGCAGTTTGAGAGTCAGCGAAGGTGCCTTTAGAACTGCAGTTCTCTTAACTGAGGTGCAGTAAGAAATGACGGGTTAGTCCTTTCTGTTTGCAGAAAGGGCCGTTCGAAGGAATGATTGTCCCCCTGTCAAAGGTGAACACATATATATATCAATATAGGTATATATGGACATACAGCTGTAAAACTGGGAACATAACCACAACATATATGTCCACATGCACCATTGATGGGTTTGAGAGACCCAAACAACATACATCTGGCATGAATAGGTATCCCCCCCCAGCCAAATACATCTGGCCTGCAATACAATACCAACCTTAGCAGATCCCATAAGCAGGACCCCACATGACAAGGGCAGTACATGTTAAAAGTACTCCATCCCACCTGTAGGATGTAAGGCTGGCATTACTAACATATCATGCAGTACAGTCAAGTGATGTGTCATGCTTGGGGGAACCCCCTGGGCAGGTGCAGTAAGTAGCTGGGATCCCTCATACAATCCAATAGCCCTACACCTGACAATGGATTCACCAATGTTGGCAGGGACATCCACAAACCCACCATGTCAGCTGGGAACTACCACCCAGTAGCCTGATGACCTTGGTCTGCAGGGACATGGAACATAACAATGAACCCATGGCCAATGTCACTTGTTATCTCAACACATGGGACCCCGCCAATGTTGGACTTGACAACGGCAGAGAATACAACCTGAACTTGGTATACCCCCTTAACCCACTCATGACAGGTGTAGATGAGGGTTAGGAAGTGCACAATGCCTATGTAGATCATAGCAGGCTTTTGTACACCATCCTGCTTGTAGGAATGTGTGTAGTTGTTACGGGATCTACCCCCGTTCACAGAATATGTTTCCACCAGGACTGCTTGGCATATGCCAACATACCACAGGTGCCATCCCGTGGACATACAGTCCTTCACAAGTCATAGATGTGTCAATGCCCTCTTCCACACTGTTGAGGTGTGCAGCACCACTGGGGTTGCTATAACTCACTGGGTGTAGCTGTTGTGGACACAACTGCGATTATTGCAGTTACTGTTGCGTCTATCCCCCCACATAGCTGTCTGTAATACTGTACAGTGTGTGCAATCAAGTTGTTAGTTGTTTACACCATTCACAGTAGTTGAGAGCCTCAGACCCTCCTAAGGGTAGGGCTATGCCACTGGCATTGGCACACACATGTTATTTAGGTGAGGATCACAGTAGAGTGGGGAGAGCGACATACACCCTGCTGTTAGCATGTTCAATGTTATCCACATTGTAGGTTGCATATATAGCACTGTGTGGTTGTGCCTATCCTGTCTTGGTGGGATTACATGTGCAACAGATGTGTTACCTGCACAGGGACATACCTCCATGTGTAAAGTCCTGTACCTGTACTGCATCCAAACCAAAGGCACTGTGTGTTGTACCCAGCCATGGCATGTGTACCACCCACTAAACTTACTGGTGTCCACTGTAGAAGGCCAGCTGACACCACTACACCCATCATGTGGCACATGGACAAACACAACACAATCAGAACAGATACTGGTGACAACAATACAACATTGTTAATTACAGCTATGATGCATTATGGCTGCACAGCTACACCTTCCACGATATTAGTACTTCACTTTACTGCGGACAACATGCTACACATCATTCCATTGCTACACTGTTGTACAGTCACCCTGTGCATCAGAACCATGTTAACCTGTCCCTGCATTGATGTTACGGATGTCAGAGAAAGGCACAGGTATCATCATATGCGCGTGGTGTGTTGCTGGTTTGACAGAGGCCTAGGCTGAGCCATATAATTGACAACATGTGTGTGTGTGTGAGGAGGCTGAGTATTGTTATGGGCCACTGGTGATGTCATGTGTGCAGGTATGTGGTTGCCCTAGGTTCACTGTTTATGTGTGTGTGTCTGCATGCACACAGTTCCTCCATGTGGCTGACCTATACAGAGAATTGTGGGACAGCTGCAGACTGTACCTGGCAGGGTTTGGCAGTTCACTGTCTCTGGCCACGAACATGGGACCTGTGCCTGGCAGGGGTGCTACAGGCAGTATCAGGTGCAGAGCCAGACCAAGTACTGTCCCCAGAGTTTGACAGATGTCCACTGGATCCAGGTCCATCCTAGGATTGGCCAGGCCACATGCACGCGGTCTGCTATGATGGTTTGTTAACAGCCCCCCCACAGTGCTAGGGATGGTACTGCCACTACAGGAGCGGCTGTGACTGGTTGGATGTCCATGGCGACCTCCAGCTGCTGGTGTTGCTGGAATACATCCATGTGGCCGTCGCAACTGTCCTACCCTGTCCTGAAGCATAGACATGACATTGTGGATGAGTTCCAATGTCTCATCCCACCGTCTATCCATGACCTCGGTGTAATTATAGATTGCACCTGCCAGGTCACAGATGCTGTCAGTTACAGAGGTGTGATGAGCCCTCTGCACCCTTAGACCTTTCCTGGTGTACCGTTCCATTCATGCCTGTGCCTCCATGACAGTCTGGAACATGCGTGTGGTTGAAATAGATGTGGCACATCTGCCAGGGGCATGATGATCAGCGGTGCTCCTATGAAAACCCTGCACATCTGCCTATGTAATACCCCACCAGACATCTGGCTATGGCTGATGTATCCTGACACACGTGCCATAAATACCACACTGTCCTGGCCAATGCCAACCGTTGGCTGTCCCTCAGCTAGGGCCAACAGTGATGAGGTGTGTAGAGGCAGTGTGACTGTGTGCGTGGATGGTGTGGGTTGTCAATTGGTGGCCCAGCGGCAGCCCCTGATGACCCTTCCTGTGCCTCAATACACCTATCTTCATGGTCACTGTCTGTATCAGTGACATCAGATTCTCTGCGGGGGAGGGCCCAGCCCTACCTCGCCACCTGTGAGGGGAAAACAGGGAACAGACTGTAAGACCTGTACAACACCGATAAACAGTACATATACAGAAACACACACACATACACACACACACACACACACACACACACACACACACACACACACACACACACAAGTGTGTGCAGACATGACCACACACACAGACATACACACATGCAGTCGACATACATGGCAACCCATACACTCCACCAGACAGCACCTACAGACAGCTCCCACAACCCCATAACACACACAATAGCAGGCGACGGTGCAGTACAGTATCACACACATACCTGTAATTACACACATGTCAGCATGCAGGACATGTGGGGCTCAATAGCATGCAGTGCAACTGTAGTCAATCCCCGTTACCAACATTATACATGGCTGCAATGCATGGCTTCTGTTTGTAGGTGATGGCCCTCCCCCTGGAACTCACTGCACCCATGTCCACAGCATTGCTGTGCATCTGTTCAGCACCTTGGCATGTACTGTGCACCACCTCACGGGTGTACACACTATTGCAGGATGTTTCTCTGTGAGTCAGTTGTGTTTCTGATGCTGCTCAAAGCCTCTGTCTGTTCCTGGATCACATGTGGACACGTGTTTCATGTATGCTTGATGTGTATTCACATATATCATCATCAGTGGTGTATATATGAGTGGCAGACTACCATTAGACCAACCAGAGACACAATGTACTGTACCTATGGTGAGTGTACAGACCATTATTGACCATGAATGGGCCCTGGATGATGTTGCCTGTGGTACACATAGGTTCATAGGTGAGTACGGGTCTGTTGGTCCTGGGTCCTACATAATCCTAGCCACAGGGGTTCCCAGCCATGCACCACCCACTAATGTTATTCCCCTGTACCCCTGTCAGGCTGTGGCACAGACATGCTACCCAGGGTGTATTCCCCATTCCCCATCCAAATGCCAAGTGTTTCTGTAAAGAGGGACAATGAGTACCATTGCCTGACATGTAGGGGTAGTCCGTTCCAGAGTGTGGGGATTCCCCAGGACAGGGCCCTATCCCTCCAATATGTTCTGTGTAATGTGTTGATTAGGTTTAGGACCCTGGAGCATGTGTTAGCAGAGGGAGTGGGATGTCAGTATATGTAGCATGTTCAACTGCTCTGTGTATGACATAGCTATGTATGTTGGGCAGATGTCAGCTGTGCCTGGGCAATATGCACTGGAGTGTAGCCACAGTTGTCTGAGATGGACTGTGCATTGCATGTGCTTGAGGCTGGTAAGCCCATTAGTGAGTTGTGTGCTGGGTCAGTGCACATGTACAGCATGCATTATGGGTAGGTGTGTTAGATGTGTACAAGGCCTACACATTAGCTATGACATGCACAGTGAATTGCCAAGCATAACCTTAAACCATACTCACTGGCATCCGGCTGCTGCCTTGTTGGTATCCCAGAGGTACCTACACTGGGATAGAGTTGATGTCAGTGGTCACAGCTGTGTCATTGCTACAGGGTGGCTGCAATATTACAGTACAACAGCTGAAGTCCACACTACTACAGTTTATGCATTACTGCTTATCAGTACTACACAGCAACATACCCCACATCTCACATATGCATGGTCTACCTGTACAGATGCATACACTACAGTAGTCTACTGATATGCCCTGGAACCTTACCTGCATGCTCAATATGTGGTGCGTGAGTAGCACCCACCTCCATGACTGTATAAGTCTGGAGCTCTTGCGGGTGGGTAGGTGCGACCAGGTTGATGAGCAACTCCTCCACTCTGGTGAGGGGGGGGTGGATGTAATGGCTCCCCCTGTTGCAAGGTGGTCACCCCGCACTGCAGCGGCAAGATGACATACTTGCCGGAGCAGGTCACTACAATTGTGGCAGACTTGCTCATAAGTCCGGCTGTGCATCCCCACCTCATTCACCCTGTGGATCATATCAGCCCACATGGCTGTTCTCTCCTGCTGGTCCTGGCTTGTCCGTGAGAACAACAGCTGATAGTTGTGGATGATGCTGGTGATGATAATCTCCTCAGCGGCACTGTATGCGGGGTTCCTACGGTGTGCCATACTCCCTGAAAGACATAATGATGGAAATATGTCTGAGCAACTCATATGTCAAGTTTACCATAATACAATACACATATCATCTCCAGCCACCATATCAGCTCAAACATAATGTTCACACTATGCTAGTGGTATGTGTACCATTGTGCCATATATTGTATTGTACAACACTTTCTGTTATGTGGTTATAGACATGCTCCCTGTGGGGACACTAGAGTTGCAGGGCTGTTACATGGTGGTTCACCTGCATGCCAATGTCACTGCCAATATGTTTCCACATATGCACGTGATAGGCCTGCTATATGACTGCTACACATCTGCCAGTCTGTGGTATTGGGGATATCTATGCATGCTGTTGGACATGTTCTGGAATTGTGTGGACTATTACAGCCCACATATGTTCCATGACAGTTACACACCAGTATGTGTAGGGGTTATTTGCCAGCAGGAACACCACTCCAACCTAATGTGCATGTTACCAGTCCCCATCACATCCGTGGCCCACCATGGAACCTCATTATCTACTGTTTCATCACTACCTTCATGTGGAACCACCTCAGGGGATGGTGCCCCCCCTATGGAGCACACACAGACATGTGTCTGTCACCCAGTTAGGTCATGGGCATTGTGCATAGGGAGCTCCACAGAGACATGGGGTATGTGCTACATCACCTGGAGGCATGCAATACACATACACAAGGTTCGACATGCATGTCCCTCCTGCCCTGCCCACAGCCATGGCATCTTTATGTCCATGTAAATGCTGTCATGACTGTCGATGGGTGGGCACCATCTTCCCTTTGTTCCCACGTGGGGCCTCAATGGCCTCCACATTCCAAATGTAACTACCCGTCCACAGTGTTTATCTACCACATGTGTCATATACCAGCCCTGTATGCTGCCTTGTTTGTCACCCAACCAGACCTACATACCAATATGTGCCTAATACCCTTCACCAACATATATATCCCACCATCTCATACAATTGCAATGTGTTCCCAACATGGGTTACACACCTCACTCTACACTCCATCTTGCAGCCATGTACTGATGTGTAGGTATGTTATGTATTGATGTGTGATGTTCTCTCACACATGTCATGGCAGGGGGAAATGTATTGACATGTATGTATATATATATATATATATATATATATATATATATAGTTATATGTATATATATATATATATATATATATATATATATATATATATATATATATGTATATGTATATATATATATATATATATATGTATATATATTTGTAGACACACACACATACACACATATATATATATATATATATATATATATATATATATATATCTGTCTGTGTATCTATCTATTTATATATATATGTATATATGTATGTGTGTGTGTATATATATATATATATATGTGCATATATGTGTAGATATCAATTTGTGTTGTTTATATACCTATATGAATGTATAACTGTCCAAGGTTCTGTACACATAACACAGCTGTGAATATGTATCGCGCATATATGTATCTGTATGTGGGGTGCATACAACCATCTGGACCACAGTCATGTACCCTCTTTACTTCACAGCTAAACTGTTCGGCCTTGCTGCAACACAGACAGGTGTCACATAAGAAACCAGACTAACATTAGGGGGGTATATATGGTGACAAACATTAGATAAGCATACTATCCTGCTGTGGCAGTTGGGCATGCTATGCTACATTTTAACATGACTGTCCTGCAGGTGGTGTGGTCTCTCACCCATGTGTCTATCATGGCAGTATTAATGTCCCCACCAGCCATTGGCCACAGTAATTTACAGAACACAGATATCATGGGTCACATCTTTGCCATTCACTGCTGGTCTGCACATTTGCCAGGTATGTCCCACTGACCACAGGGACTGACACTACTGTCCAGTGCAGTTGTTGAACACAACATAATTACAGGAACAAGTACTGATGGCACATATGCATCCTTTCACAGTATACATCCTATTATTCTATTTCATATACTACATGCCAGTAAATGCATATCTGTTTCACATACCTGTTATGTTGTTTCCGCTGTAACACAACCCCAAGCTTTGTGAACCTTCTTAAAGGTTTTTTTTTCTCCTCTCTCTCAGTCTCTCCAGCAGAGTGAATTAGCTGGTATGAATAGATTGCAGCATGCTTTTGTTGGTGTTGCACATGATCAGGTGGTGACCTCTGCACCAGTCAGTGTCCATCAGTTGTTAATTGCATGCAGCCTGCTGTGTAGTATTTCAGATAACCACTGTCATGGCAACCCTGTACTATAAAGTGCTGCCGTCTTTGGGTGTTGTCCCTTCACCTTTACAGTATGGACATTAACACAAGTGCTACTTTTCCCCCTAGGGCTTGACTACAGGGTGTAATTGGAGGCTGCTGAACTACATCTGTAATTGTTGATTGTTACGTATCCTGAAGGCAAAACCTTTTTTTACTGTTGTACTAATTGAAGGCCTTGGTCTGGACAGCATAGTATGGTATATACGCACTGCTTGCATCTACTGCTTTGTATGGGCCTTGCATTCATGACTGATTACATATTTCAAACCTTATGTCGTGTCAGTACTGGTATACATTATTGTATAGTACAGGAATAAAGGTTATCTGTGTATGCATACCTGGGTGTCATGTCATGTCCTTTGAATTGTGGGTGGGTATATGTTTAATGTCAGTATTCTCATTGGTGGGAATGGTTGCCACACTACACATTACACAGGTGCCAGTTGAAGGACTTGTGTCTGAGGGATATACTTTGCACCCAGTACTTCCACAATACTTCTACATATGTATGGCTACTGATACCTTTTGTGTGTGTTTATGTGTATGTACCTATATATATATATATATATATATATATATATATATATATCATATGGCTATATCTATATATATGTATCTATAGATATATACATCTGTATGTATATATATATATATATATATATATATATTTACATACATATATATATATACATATGAACATATGTATTGTATTGATATAGAACTGATGTATGATTATTTGTGAGTCATACATTAATATATATATCTACATATAGCTGTTTATCTGTCTACATTTACATATATATATCTGTTCATATGTCTATGCATGTTTGGCTCATATTTTGGTCTGTTCCTCATTCACTTGGCAACTGCCATGGATGATCGCAGCATTGAAGTCAGTAACTAGCAGCAACACTTTTGTGTTTCAGACTTCATCTCCTTCTACATATGTGTACTAATACATATAACTGTGTAACTAGTAACATTTTAAGTGCATCAGAGCATTAGCTGACAAATATCCCTATTTGTACCCACAGTGTGGCATACTTTGTCAAGACTTCTTGCATTAACAGGTTATGTGGTGTGATAATAATACATAATAATACATTTCCTGTACTGTTGACTGATTGTGCTGCATGATATGTTTGTGAAAACATCAGGTTATGTATATCTGCCATGGTTTAGTGGTAAATCACTTTGTGTATGGAGTGCAGGGTCCTGGTTTTGAGCCTTGGAGAGGCAGTTTGTTTTGTTGCTGAGCAGAACAAGGGACATTGGCTACAGAGTGATTAAGGCACATTTAAGGGGTTGTAAGCGGGTTTGCAGTTGTGAGTTTGCGCCACAGTAAGCACTGCCAACTGCCACTTATGTTTCCTTACACACAGTTAGCTTTGAATTCCTCAACCTGTGTAGGCATAGCTTACCCCCGCGCAAACCCGCTTACTGCTGCTTAAGGGTGCCTACTGCCACTTACCCCCATGCTAATTCCTTTAAAAGAAAAGAAAAAGGGGTTGATAGGACAGTGGTGAAAAAATGGGCACAAAGAGGGAAAGACAGTAGGGAGAATAGCTAGGCATGTGCAGGAAGGGTATAGGAAAGGTCCATAGCTGCAACAGCTGTGCATATACACTATATTTGCAGGTAGATTTGGACCCTCAAACCACTGGGGGAGGGGTGAGAATGACATATATTCATTGTGATGCCAATTAGACCAAGTTACATGCGTCCAGTGGACATGTGTGCGAAATGGACAGCTATGTGTGGGGCATGATTTTTTTATGGGACCAGATTGCCCTTTTTTTTTCAGGTGAGAGTGGGATGTTGGGGAGAGGTCGTAGGTATATTTGGGGAGGTAGGTTGGGTAGGTTAACAGACATGACACACAAGATGCATACAGGGCTGGTATATGACACATGTGGGGGGTAAACACCTTGGACGGGGAGGTGTTTGGAATTCGCAAGCCCATGAGCCCCCAACTGGAAACAGTGGGACTGAGGTCCCAACACATGGGCAGTCACCACTGCACCTTCATTACCCCGAAGGTGGCTGTGCTGGGGGCTGTGTAGGAGGGGCAGGCTCATCCTCTAATAGCGTCACTTGGCCCTCAAGCTGGTGTAACTGCTCTCAATACTCCAAATCAAGTTCCTTACACACCATGGCCCAGACCTGTTGATGGGTGACAGGTTCCCCTCTGTGCCCGCTCCGAGGGGGGGGTGAGCCCCATCCCCTGCAGCAGTTCTACCCAAAGGTGGCGCAGGGCCCATGGAGGAGGAGGTCCCAGGCTGGGCCCCAGATGTGTTGGTGCCTGGTGCCATGGCCAGCTGAGGTGGGACTGGTGGGTCCGCTGGGACCGACCTTCCCATACGAGCTGTGTTGTCACAGGTTTATGACAGTTATGGGTTAGTAACAGTCAACAGCATTCAGGATTAGTTATAACAGCATGCATAGGTATTCCCATTAACCCAACACACCAGATTTAACACAGCTGCAGAGCAAGCAGAACACATGCATATATGGAACAACAGTGGCCATTACAGGTGCATGCAGGTTTCATTGATGACAACAGGCCACCAATATGGGTGTATTTTCACATGGTACGTGCATAGAAACAAATGTGAATATTTATACACCATTAGGACATATGTCCCAACAAAAGTGTGGAGTGTACACACACCAGTTGAGGAGTGTCATTGGGTTATTATGCACATATGGTAAAGGTGAGAGAGAGACTTGAATTAACAACTAATATATCCTTGTAATTTACACAGCATTCTTAGTCACTGCAGTGGTCTTTCCCTTACACTACACAATGGCCTTATATTGCACACTAGTATGTTTATAAGTTATTATATATGTGACCTGTGTCTTATATACAGGCGTCATAGGCTGCAGGTGTTAATGCAACATATGTTGAGTATTGCTGACATACACTTTGTGTGAGATGCTAGAATGACAGGTTTGTTTCCGTATACATTCTCTGACTATGTACACGTTTGAATATCAGTTATATGTCATTGACAGCTGCCTAGATTTCTTGGAACATCACACTGGATTTTCAGGGGAACAGGGTACCAAGCTGGTGATATCGGCCATTTATCTGGACATGTTGGACAGATTGGAACAGTTGTGGGGTATGAATATGCATACAACTTACATTTTGAACATTCTAGCAAATTCTGCACTTTTGGGTATAAGTATGCATGCAGCTTTTTCTCCGGACATTGTATCACAATCTCTACAGTTGTGGGGTATGATTATGCATACAACTTAGTAGCACTCCCAGGATTCAGACCCCTGCTGTGTGTGACAAACTATTATAGCTAGCATCACAGTACACTGTACTAGCAGGGAATTGATGTAAAGCTTTCAAGTGTTTTCTATCTAAATCTCCCTAATGTATAAAATATAACTGACCTCTTGGCAGTTCCAACATTGTTATGCAGGACTTCATGCCCATTTTATCTGCATACCATGGTGTGGGTGACACTGCTTAAGATACAACGTTACTATTTATAGAATGGAACAGCTCGCCAACATATGAGAGAAGAGTAAACAGAAGCATTCCAGGGGTATACCTTTATTCACAGACTATTACACATTTATTTCTACTGGTACAACACTTTCTAAGGCCCTTATATTTATTTACTATGACAGTGCATGCAGACTGATTACTAACCTGCATCACGACACAGCCTTTGCAGCCTAGCATCATGGGCTTGCTGGTTCACAGCCCGCTCATCTGCACCTGTCAGAGAAATGCAGTGATATTTAGCCATACCTATCCATAGTATACACAAGCTAGGCAATTATTTACTACTTAGTAGAATGAGTACTTACTCAGTCCTGGGGCATTGGGCATCTGCCATGACTCCTGGATGCACTGTTCCAGTACATCACCCCTCCACCGCTTAAGGTCAGCATGGTGGTGCCTGACCTGCTCACCAGTCCAGGGGATACCTGTGGCACTGGTGAGGTCACGGGCGAGACTGTTCCAGGCCTCCATTTTATACTGCAAGCCCTGGTACTGGTCCTGCAGTAGTCTCTGATCATGGTGTTTTACCAGGAGCCATACCATTATTTTTGACTCCTGGATGCCCCAACGCTGCACTCTAAATCGAGTGCCTTCACCCACACCAGCCATTCTGCCTGCAGTAGGAAGCTGTAACCAGTTATGGGTAATATTCCCAGCTCTGGGGTTTAAATTTGGACATTTTCCCACACTTCTCCATGATTGGCCAGTTTTGAAAAGGCTAAGCTATGGGCAGACTTGCTTACATGAGGCTGGCATTGCTTAAAGAGATATACCACTGGGAAGATTGAATTGGCTCACCTATACATTGCTTACACTTACTAACTTGAGCTGTGCTGCGGTTAGCATTGCTTAATGGTTAATTAGCACTATGTTTGCCATTTGCAATGATTTATTCTTCATTACAGGTTATATATGTTTCTGCTATCCGTGATTCATGTGTACATACACTGTATACAATAACACCTCCAATCTATGCTTACTGCAGTACTCCAGTTCACATATTTATGTTCTGTGGCAGGTTATAGAACATCACACTGTACATAGATGCAGTTCACGTTTGGTTTGATTTTCCTGTGGTGAGACTTAGTTTGCTGATACCTCATGCATATCTATTGCTATGACGGCTTGGTGGTTAGCTACGGTGACTATAGTGTACAGGGTCCTGCGTTTGACCCTTGCAGAGGCAGTTTATTCTGTTGCTGGGCAGAACATGGCCAGCTGGATTCAGAGTGATTAAGGCACTTTAAAGCAGTTGTAAGTGGGTGTGCATGATGGTAAACACTGCTAACCTCCAGATACAGTTTCTTACACTCAGTTAGCTTCTAATTTGCTTAATCTGTGTAGGCAATGCTTACCTCCACGCAAATGCATTTAGACACGCTTACTACTGCTTATTTGTGATTAAACCTGCTTACTAGTGCCTTATTCATTATGACACTGACACTTCACATGTGCATTTCATGCAGTATTCCAGTTCATATCTAAATGTTATTATGTAGGTTATATGACATAAAAATGTAAATATATGTTCATATACAGTTTTCACATGGAAAATTGTATGTGATGCAGTGGGGACTCAAACCAGTAATGCCTGTTCATTAGGCAGATGCTCTAACCACTTCACTATTGCTGTGCTGCTTCATTTGCATATATATTCCTTGTTATCCTCTTCAGCCTTTTCAGCTGCTTTAACCATAGCTAAGCGATGGGCAAACCTGCGCACCTACGCTTAGCTATACTCAGGGTTTTAAAAAAAATAAATACAAGGGTTTCTTCATTTTATTTCAATGTACTGTTTTGCTGTTGAATACATGGGGACTGTTGGTGGAGATATGCGGACACCTGTGAGTGGTTTTGCTCATTTATTTACACTTTCTTCTGTTCTACTTTGCAGGAGCATATTTATTCTGAGAGCTCTGCTCTCAGATGCGCCCCCTGCACTTGTCCATGCTCCTTGTAGGATTTGGAGCTCCAGCGGCATGCCTTCATTATTATGCATGGCGTGCTGCTATCTTCCTCATAAACTGCCTCTTACGTGCAGGACTAGTTTAGTCCTGCAAGGCAGATTAGTGAATCCGGGGGAGCATGTTCAATGCAGGGAGTTATATATTTAACCTGGTGTTCCTGCAGAGAATTTTATAGTTTCAGACAAGTAGGATATTTAAACTTAGTACTGCAGATATTTTAAGTAATATTAGATGTAAGAAGATGCTAATGCATTATTTAAACTTTCACTGACACATCCGCAGTTTTTTTTTTATTTATTATTACAAGTAAAGGGGATTATTTGCATGCAGGTCAGACAGGATTTCGGAAAACACCTGATAAGAAAGATGCTGGATTGTAAGTATATGGGTTTTATTTCTCCCAGTCTAAATTATAAATATTAACATTACTGTAATTATAAGCTATTTTCCATTTTTGTTTTAAATGCAGCAGTGTTTTATTGCATTAATTAATTTGTCACATGAATTGCTTCTATGTACTTAATGATATCTGCAAAATAAACAGTAACAGAATTACCCATTCTAAAAACTTAAAGCTTGTCTGTGATATTAAAAGAACTTTCTAGAGAGACAAGTATGTATCCCACAGATTATCCCTTTTCTGGAACAGGCTCCATATCCATGTGAATTAAAATTCCTTTCTAACTCAATTCAAGTGTAACTTGGACAACTGGATGGGGAAAAGGAAATTTATCCCTGGTTTGGCACCTATGTCTTTAATGGACACAGGCAGCCTGTGAATGTTTCATTTCCCAGGGCTCTGCTTATAAATGATTCATCTCCCAAGCCCCTGCTTACACTTATCAAGGGTGCCAGAACTTGGCAGAGATTTGGGATGCATGACTAGGCTTAAAAAGGCCCTAGTAGTTGTTAGCTTAGTACATACCTATGAATCTATATAAAGTCTGAAATTCAAATATATGTCATTATTTAGTGACTTCAATGCTGAATGATTTGTCAGAAAAACACAAGTTGTATGAGGAACAGACCAAACATATGATCCAAAACTCTGGACATTTTATGAAAATCTGTAAGAGTGAGAGGTAGACTGATAGTGTCCAGGCGCTTCATTATAGTGTGTTCCTTTATTATTATTATTATTATTATTTTGACATTACAAAAATGATGTTCACATAGTTTCTGAGTACAAGCCTTCTTTGTGTTTGCTACTCTGTAGTTAAGCCCACCAGAAGAGTGCTGGGGTACTCTCATTTTTCTTTGTACTGCAACAATGAAAAGTTCTCTCTCTGTTTAAAGAGCTGAAACTAGGGTAGCTAGTAACTGTAGCGGAGTCCAGATACAGGTTTGCTGCTTCTGGAACTGTTTGTAGTGGTTTGTTAGTTAGTTCTGAGCACATTTTCCAGGCCATCTTGGCTCAGAAGGGATGGGGACCTATCTGCACTTTTATGAGAGAATTGTGCTAATTGAGACCTGTCTGGTAAAGGCTTGGAATAAATATCCTCATTGGTCCTTCTGAATCTTTTTAAAGTTTTTTTTAAGTTTTTACCTTCTGGTGTTTAGGCCCTGCATTTGAGCAAGTTTCACCTTGTTTCTGAGCTGAGCAGCACCGTGCACTGCCACACAGTTGTGCACCAAAGCTGAACAGTTAAATTCAACACATTTCCCTAAAACCCAGGCAGAAATATCTATCCACTGAGCTCTTCCATGACTGATTCGGAACAGCCAGCCCAGGTGTCAACAGTCTTCAACCTAACATT
The DNA here is from genome assembly GCF_019279795.1 of Protopterus annectens. Lineage (NCBI taxonomy): Eukaryota > Metazoa > Chordata > Ceratodontiformes > Protopteridae > Protopterus > Protopterus annectens. Next base: position 744,661,729 of record NC_056727.1, read on the forward strand.
ATGGACAGTTGGACTATCCTTGTTTGTCCTGCCAACCTTGTTGACTTGGGTCTCTTGAGGCAATGTAGCAATTGCCTCATGTACACAGACAACCCTCTACTAATAACACTCTAGTACAGAGTGCCAGAGATGTATCTACACCATGAATCTAGAATCCATGCTCTGTCTCACTCAAAAAAGTAACATGGAGAAGGTTGTCAACTCACCTACCACTACATATGCTCATAGTACCACTACTCATACACATAGTACACATCAAACACATAAATCCACACATACAGAGAATCTCTCGTAAAACTTACTGAAACATCAGAGACCTCCAAAACAGAAGACTGCTACAACTAACACAGTCCTCACATCACCCATGACAGATAGCAACACCAGTGTCTCACAAGCCAAGCCAGTAGCCAAGCCAGTAAGACGTAACACTCAAAAAACAAATTTTCTTGTCATTGGAGAATCAATAGAGAGACACACGGATGTCCCACTCACCAGGTTGGACAAGGAGAAAGTCACAGTCAGCTCTCGTAAAACTTACTGAAACATCAGAGACCTCCAAAACAGAAGACTGCTACAACTAACACAGTCCTCACATCACCCATGACAGATAGCAACACCAGTGTCTCACAAGCCAAGCCAGTAAGACGTAACACTCAAAAAATTAATTTTCTTGTCATTGGAGAATCAATAGAGAGACACACGGATGTCCCACTCACTAGGTTGGACAAGGAGAAAGTCACAGTCAGCTGCCTGTCTAGTACCAGGATTCATCAGATCATGTATGCACTCAGGTCTCTCAGCAACAAGTACCGTTATGACTCTGTCACAGTTCATGTTGGGATGAATGACCTAAGATGTACCTTACTGGAATATATGAAGAGAGACATAGTTGAGCTCTCTGAGTATGTGTCTCAGGCAGGTAGTCCATAACCTTAAGCAGCACACTACCTTTACCTAAGATGATACCACAATATAAATGAAAAATTATTGACTTCAAGAGTTACCTAGAATAATGCCACATTATAAACAAAAAATGATTGCTATCAATAATTGGCTCAGCTTTTTGGTGTCATTCAATGGAGATTCAGTTCCTGTCAGTGTGGGAAGCCATGGTCAACAAATCTTACTGCTTTGCCAGAGATGGTTTGCACCTCACACCTCCAGGCTTTTGGCAGCTGGCAAAGGCTCTTGAGTCCCCCATAGTATCTTTTTAGGTAAAGTCTCGTAAACAACATTACCAATGTGAAATTAAACAATCAGAACAAAATAAGAGTCATTCTGCTAAATGCTAGGAACTTAAATCAAAAATTGTACTTCCTAGAAGCACTTCTATCACTAGAAGATGTAGATGTCTGTGCAGTCACAGAAACACGGTTCAAGGCCTAAGAGAGTACCCCGACCTTTCAAGGCTACAATGCCTTCCACACTTTTAGATTGCAAAATGAACACGTGAAAACCAAAGGAGGTGGTGCTTCAGTCTATATTAAAGATAGATTTACCTACCATCTAGTTAGACTGGACAACTCCATGGAGTTACACCAGGTACAGGTTATGGTAGGTTAGTCCCCCATTCAAGTCATACCCAGATATAGATCCCCTCGATACCCCAACAAGGGGAACAAACATTTTAGATCTGGTCTTCACCAACATGTCAAACAGGTGCACTGCTACAACTGTTAGACCCTCATTATTTAAGTCTGACCACAAGTCAGTTAGCTTCAAGCTGGCACTAACACCAGAACTCACAAAGGGTGAAATCAGACTAAAAAAACTTCACCAAGACAAACTATACCCTCCTAGGTGAAGGCATAAATGCATTGAAAACCCCATCCCAAGCTTGAAAGTGGTAACTACCCTGAAGCATACACTAAAGCCCTGTACAATCACTTAAATTCGACCGTACCAGAAAGAATCAAAGCCAGATCCCCAAGTAAAATCAAGCTGCCATTGTGGACATCCAGCATCAACAATCTTTACAATAAATGCAATAAGTTACTGTCCAAGAAAACAAAGGCAAGACCTCAACAATGGAAAAGCACCCTCCTCAGCCTTAACAGGCAAGTAAGATGACTTGTCAAATCCTCCAAAGGCTCCTTTGAGAGAAACTTAGCAAGTACAGCCAAGGATAACCATAAGGCCTTTTACAGCTACATATGTAACCTAAAGTGTATGTACAGAACTAGTGGCCAACAGTAGCACACACTGACCCAACAGAGATAGCAAAGCTGCTAGTAGATAGTTTTGGTAAACATTAAACTCCCTAATCCCCTCCTAACTTATAACAAACCTTTCTCCAAACTCCCCCCACTCTATATATCTGAAGAGCAGGTCCTCAAAACCTTCTCCAAGGCAAAAAAACAGAGCCTCTATGGGACAAGACAACATCCCAGGCTGTCTTCTAAACAGGCTAAAACATGAATTAGCATCAGCACTAAGTACCCATTTCAATCCAAGACTAACCACAAGCTTTGTTCCTGTGGAATGGAGAACAGCAACAGTTATTCCCCTCTACAAAGGTGGCCTAGAATCAGACCTGGGGAATTACAGACAAATAAGTCTGACCAGACTCAGCTGTAAGGCCATGGAACATATCATTACAGACCTCATAAATAAAGACATAGGTGACCTCTAAACCCTGGATCCTACCCAATTCGACTTTGTGAAAGTTAGATCCTGTCTGTAAAATCCGGTGGATTTCTTTGAAAATGTGACCAAGGTCATTGACAAGGGCAAATTTCTGGACACAGCATATCTCAACCTGGCAAAGACTTTCAACATAATCCCACATTAAGGCCTTACCGATAGCAAATTGAATGTAAACCCCTTTGTTGTAAAATGGGTTGTCAACTGGATCACAAACAACCTATAATTCTCATCTCACTCCCCCATATTTTCTTCTTCTTCTTTTGGCTTTTCCCGGTTAGGGGTCACCACAGCAGATCACCTGTCCACTCATGATTGTCAGTGGAGTTTTACAGTGTCGAGTTGCAAGCCTGACGCCCAACCTTCCATAGAAGGCACACACACACACACACACACACACACACACACACACACACACACACACACACACACACACACACACACACACTCACACCTAGGGCCAATTTAGAGTGTCCAATCCACCTACAGCATGTCTTTTGGAATGTGGGAGGAAATTGGAGCACCCAGAGGAAACCCACGCGACCACAGGGAGGACATGCAGACTCCGCACTGAAGGCACCCCAGCTGAGGATCGAACCAGAGAACCTCATGCTGTGAGGCGGTAACGCTAACCGCTGCACCACCATGGCCGCCACTCCCCCATATTTTCTACCTACAAATATTCTTACTAACTCCTATTCCCACCCACTGCAATCTTTCACTATTTGCTCATCAACCTTTTCTATCAATACTCAATCTCCAAAAATTAAAATTTCACCTTCCCCTCGAACCTTAATAAAAACAAATTGAAATACTTTTTCTACTATCAGGTGATATCCACCCAAATCCAGGCCCAAATAATTCCTACATCAATAATACTGGAACCTTTCCTGATTCAGGTCTCACTAATCTTCCTAAAAATATATGTATCCTTCTACTCGACGAGCACTAGAAGTGTAATAAACAAATTAGTGAATTCATGCCTGGATAGCCAACCATACCCCTGACATTATCAGTCTCACTAAAACCTAGTTAACACCACAATGCTCTGATAAAGATATTCTCCCCTCAGGCTAGAATATACTTTGACTAGACCTCCAAAAGAAAAAAGGGAGTGGTGTAGCTATTGTCTATTCAAACCATCTGACCCTCACTTGTCCTGACAAACCTCCCCCATCCTTCCGACCAACTGAAATCCTAACTGCCAACTTTAAACCTAACATTTTCACTCCATTACCTTAGCTGCTATCTATATCCCTCCAGCGGATAATATTCCAATCCTGGAAACATTCTTGCCTACTTCACTCAACACTTTCCTAATGAAACCATCCTCCTAGGGGACATAAATATTAATTGGTTAACTCTCTGTGCACCACACTCAACTACATCTATTAACTTACAGGGCTTTACACAACTTATCTTGACACCCACACATATAAACAAATCTCACAACTCCAATTCTCTTATAGATTGGATATTAGTTTCAGAGCCCCACAAATATCATAACCCAACCACCCTGCCTGACTCTCTGAGTGACCACTCTCTAGTTAAAGTTCTTATTTTCTCCCCCCATTACTCTAAGCCTCATAGATACATAACCTGCAACAAACTATCTAACATCTGCCCTAATACATTTAATACTCAACTCTCTAGGATAAACTGGTCTCAGCTAACACAACTCCCCTTAGATGATGCAGTCAGTCATTTAATACTACCTTCCTACACATTCTGAAGTCTCTAGCACCCCTTCGCACTATAAAATTTAAATTTAACATATCCCCATGGCTAACCAATGCCACTCACTCTCTGATGAAAACTAGAGACAAAATGTGGAAATTGTGGGTAAAAACTAAACAGCCTATCCACCTGCACAAATACAAAGAGCTTAGAAATCTAACAAAAAAGCATATCCACAAAGACAAAAATGACTTTCACTATAACCCTCCAGCTGCTCAAAAAAACTAATCCCAAAAAATTCTGAAGCTCAAGCAATCAAATATTGCATCCTAAGAACCCATCTTCACCCAACCCCTGCCCTACAAAGACTCCAGAAGGAACAACTAACATTTTTAACTCTTACTTCATCAAATCTATCCCAAAGATGGTAAACTCTGTCCCCACTCCAACCAACTCTACTAAGCTTCCCACTTTCTTTCCTACTCAAAAGGCTTCCAAAATCATCTCCTTACATCCTGTTCCCACTAACTATATTAAATCTCTAATCTCTAAACTAAAACCATGCTCTACATCAGCTGATAATATCCCTCCCTATTTCCTTCAAGTTGCAGCTGACTCTCTTGCTATCCCTGATTAATACTGATTAACCGCTCTATCACTGAATCTAAGGTTCTCTCAATCTGGAAACAATTTTACACTCTACCGATACACAAAGGAGGTAACTCCTCTGAAATTTCTAATTTCAGATGTATTGCTAAACTCTCTACTCTTTCTAAAGTGCTTGAAAAATGCATCTATCATCAGCTTCTCCAACATCTCCTACAGGAACACCTGCTTACATTCACACAACATGGCTTTCGCCCAAAACATACCACCACCACTGCCCTCTTATCTTTCATTAATACTATCTCCTCAGCTAGAGATAATAAAAAAATAGGTCTATATTAGAATCTCGACCGCTTAGCTTGTCGAACGCTGAAATGTTGACAGCTAAATGGCGAAAGCTTAAAATCTTCGGGAAAAAATTAACTTGGCCTTCGCAAATTAAAATAAACTTCCAACTCCTAATCCGATGTGGGGGGCTGTGCCCCCCCAACTAAATATACCAACTCCGAGATTGCTCTACACTGGGGAAAGGGCAAATTCCTGATAACGGTCAAGTGAATTCTTTCCCGAGGAAAAAATTTGAGTAAGTGGCCATTCGCGATTTTAAGCTTTCTCCGTTTAGCTGTCGACATTTCGGCGTTCGTCAAACTAAGCAGTCGAGCATATAATATAGACCCTAAAGAACTTGATTCCTGTCTATTCCCGGACCTATCAAAAGCCTTTGATATGGCCTTTCACCCTCTTCTCCTGACCTGAACTGCACTACCGCAACTGTTGCCTGTTTTTTTAGTTATCTTACTGACTGACTCCAATCTGTGAAATGGCAGTCTGCTCTCTCCCCTCCAGACCTCCCAACCATTCCAAATTACTCTGTTTTTACTGAGTTTTGGGGTCCAAATGAAGGGGTTCCACGATTCCCGAGTGGCACCCCTTCATTTTTTTTGCTTTTTTAAAATGTTCACGCTGTCGGAGCTGATGTCATCATGTGCGCAATGACGTCAGCTCCATCAGGCTACCAGCCAGTCAGAATTGAGCTCAAGGAGCTCACATCATCATTTCCGGCTGGCTGAATTGCAAGCTGGCGGGCAGCGCTGAAACGGCGGGAATGGGGAACAGAAGAGCTTGTATGCAGGCCAGGAAGCTGAACAGCAGTTCGCTGAGCTGGGAACTACTCAGGGCATAGTTTGCGAGCAGGGATTAATGGCAGCAACAACAGAGGAATGTGAACTACTCAGGGTAAGGAACCACTCGTTATTCATGTAAGAGGTGTGTGTGTGTGTGTGTGTGTGTGTGTTAAAATACCCCCATATAGTACACTATGTGGCTAGAGGTATTCAGGCTCAAACCCTTTACCTTTGGTACAGGGTAAAAAGAGCCACCACCATTTCTGAGTGAGTTGAGAGCTATGATGAGAAGTGAGAACATTTTTTTTTCTGCTAACAGTTGAAAGTTATGCTCTGAGCTTTGTCCAGATTTTTTTGTACTAAGAGATGACAGAGCTATGATGAGAAGTAAGAACATTTTTTTTTTGTGCTAAGAGTTTAGAGCTATGATAAGAAGTGAGCACACAATTTGTATTCCCCCATTATTGTTTTTGTGCTAACAGTTCAGAGATATGGTGAGTGAGAAGTGAGAACTGAATTTGTATTCCCCCATTATTGGCTTTGTTGTTTGTCCATGTTTTTTGTGTTGAAGTTAAGAGCTATGTTGAGAAGTGAGAAATGAATTCACTAAATGATGGCTATTAAGTTTCAGTCTTCCTATTTTTCAGGCAGCTGCTGATTTGGCATAGTGGTATGTTGTTCTGACTGTAGTGCATAGAGTCCTGGGTTCAAAACCTGCCAGAGAAATGCATGATGGTAACACAACATTTTATTCTAGCAACTTTACAAAATTATACAAGCAATGTTTAAAATGTGCCCCTGGTTTTTGACCTTTTGTCCCCCTCCCCCCCCAAAAAAATGAAATTGAAAATAAGTGTGAGACGCTGTGCAAGATGCCTATGGCTTACATTACTGTCATTCTATTTATAGTGTGGGTGTGGAAGCAGACTTTCATGATGGAAAAGTTCTGAATTGGGCAGTTTTGTCATTATTGGTTCATGTGTTTTGTTTCATTGCCTACAGTACAGATTACTGGTAAAATGTCCAAACAATAAATTTAAAATGCGCTCTAACATGTGTGTTGTATTATACAAGGAATATAATTTAATAAAGACAGGAAGGTGTATAAAGAAAAGAACACATGTATGTTTCTTGTTTTGTGTGCAAGGGGCCAATGATTTGAAAACAGCCCAAAGGTAATCTTTATCCACCACTGGCCAGATGCATTTTCTTTGGATGTGGTGTGGGTTTCAATGCTGTTTCAATGAATGTGAGTTTCAAGGGCAAAGAAGTTTTAATGTCAAGCCTATTTTCATTGTGAGACAGTATTGCTTTGTTTACCAGATGATGTCTTTTAGTGTTTCTGCATTGTTGTGCTGTAAAATGTAAAAATAAAATCCAAATCATTGTAGAAATAAAGCAGTATGCAAACCTTAGTGTTTATGGTGAATGGGGTGAAACAGCCAGGTAACGGGACATTGGAATGGCTGTAGGGAGACTCTGGTGCCATGTTTTGGTTGTCTGTTCTTCAGTTTGCATTCGAAAGTTGGTATCCCACAATTCCATTGGAGTGGGTGGGGTTACATAATTATGTATGCAAAATAGATGTTAATCAGCATACAGATTTGTACCTATTTTTCATGGGCCTTGTCCAGATTTTTGATGTTTCCAGGTTGAGAGGTATGCTCCCCTCCTCTCCCAGTCAAAATGGGCATCCCCCACAGATACATTCTTGACCCATTGCTTTTCAATATCTTTGCTAAACACTTCTGTACTTCCTGTCCTCTATCATCCCTTGTTCAATAAGTAGATGACTCTACAGTTATCACTAATGCTGATTTTCCCTCTGACCTCCTCACTGCCAACCAGACTTCCTTCAACTCAGTAGAAACTTGGCTGGCTAACAACCAGCTTATTCTAAACCCTAAGAAAACTAAGCTTTTACTTTTTCTTTCTAAAAACTTTAGCCACCTCAAACTAACTTTCTCCATACTATATCTAAATGACACTCTTATTGATGTTGAAACCAGTACAGAACTCCTAGGTGTCACCACTGATGACCAACATAAGTTTGACTTGCACATAAACAAGTGTGTAAGGAAGACTCACCAAAAATTTGGTCTCCTTTACAAGAACAATAAGTTCCTTACAAATAAAGCCAAAGTAACCCTCTCTAAAGTTTATCTCCTACCAAACTTATTATATGCCTCATAAATCCTAACTAATCACAACTCTTCTCTTTTAGCTAAGCTTGAATCAACCTACAACAAGGTGGCTAGATTTGCAGCACATCAAACATATACATCTCATCATTGTCTTTCTCTTAAATGCCTAAACTGCTTAGAATTCCCTTATATGCTTCTTCTCAATCAACTTGAGATTATTCATTCCATCTTATATCAGCCATCTTACTGTCCTAATCTATCTTCTCTCATCTCCCTATACACTCCTAATAGGCCTCTCTGCAGCTCAGACCAGGATCTACTGAAAATCTACAATCCTAATTCAAAAACTGGCTGCAACCTATATAGTTTTAATCCCACCATTTCCGGGAACAAACTGCCATTAGCTATTAGATCTATTAAACAACAAAACCAGTTCAAAACAGCAACCAAAGAATATTTGAAAAGTCCCTGGACCTGTCCTTGTACTCATCCTCCATGACCTACTTTCCTTGACAATAACTATACTCTGCCTATTCTGTATTAAAGCAGTTCAGAAGGCCTCGAAGAGCCACACTCCAAAGATGCCCGAAAAGATATAAATACAACTTTTTGAGAATGTGAAAATTAAAGTTGTATTTATATCTTTTTGGGCGTCTTTGGAGTGTGGTTCTTCGAGGCCTTCTGAACTGCTTAGATTTGTTTTGGTTTAAGTGTTGAAGGCTGCTTCCTTATTCTTCTTCTTTGGTTTTTGCTGCCTATTCTGTATCCTGACTCCTCTTCTCTCTTATTGTTAGACCTGCACAATTTTCATTATTACTGTATCCAATATAATCTGTGTATATTAGTTAAGATGTTTCTGAGTTATTGTTTATTTGGACTAGAATTGTATATATTATTTGAGATATTTCTAAGTTATTGTTTACATCGATTCAAATTGTATCTCTGTGGGCTTTTCTCCCCAGGCCTCTGCTGAAAAAGGCTATCAGCTGAGTCAGACTAACTGGGTCAACAAATGTAAAATAAATAAATAAAGAAAGAAAGAAAATAAATAAACCATACACACAATATCAAAGTGGGTGACTCCACATTAAGCAGTAGACCTATTACCAGTAGGGTGCCACAGAGGTCAGTGCTGGGTCCCCCACTGTTTGTTATATACTTCTCAGAAGTTCAGGTCAAAACTAAGGGATTGTGGCTGACCAGGTTTGCAGATGACTGCAAATTAGGTGCAGTCACTGAATCCCCGAATTATGTCAGTATACTCCAGGAGGTCACACAGACCAACAACTGGTGCATTAGTCACCATCTAAACTGAATGCAGAGAAATGTATCATCATTCCCTTTTGCACAAATAATGCCTCTCACACTATTAAATCAACAACAGTAACCTAAGTACCCATGAAGTGGTAAGGGCCCTGGGATCATAAGTTGACTGCTACCTTAACTTTGACCATCATATGTCTGTTGTAGTAAGGAAAGTTTTCTATGTAGCACACTTGATTAGTAAAGGCATTGCCTCGAGAGCAAAAGAAGTTATAACCTC
>NC_056727.1:744673965-744888965 GCF_019279795.1 Protopterus annectens
CCGTGAAAGTGCTTTTTGGTCAAAAGCACTTTAGCGGAAGTATACCCGGCTATTTGTGCTTCGGTGAAAAGTTCCTTCGGGGATCAGTACCGATCCCATATATATATATATATATATATATATATATATATACATACAGCATCTATAATAACACAACATGCTAGCAATGGCAACAGTTTAATACTGCACTAATTATTTTTATATAATAATATTATGTGAATAATCTCTCAGAGATGTCAGACCAGCCATACCAATACTGATTCACATTCTTATGTGCAGCTGATGACCTTTCAGATGATTATCATTGATTAGCTTTCTCAGAAGGGTTCATAAGTTCATAAATAAATACTGCACAATCACTCTGCAGACCATTACAAACTTAGCCAGTAAACCATATTCGAAAATTCCCTTCCAGCCTTAAGAAATATAATGATAGATAGAACAGAGACGAATCTGAGGATGCCTATACAATTATATGCGTTTACTTTGAAGGTGGTAAAGATACAACTCTGCTTAATATGTAGTAGATGTTTGTTCAAGAGGTGAGAAATAGTAAGGTGGAATATGAATATAACGTGAACATGGCTTATTTATCAGTAGATGAAGGTTTAGGTCATCTAACCATGTATTTGGAAGACTATTGGCTCTTTGAAGAAAAAGAAGGATTGAGTCTTTCAGGGCTCAAAAGCCAGGAAAACAGATCACCACAGTTAAGTTAAGCAAATGGACTGGTATCCCTAAGGATCAGATTCTAAGCAAAAGGGTCCATAGGATGAGGGGGCCAAAGAAGCAGATGGATATCAAATGAAGGATATTCCTGAAAGGATATTTTAAATGAATATGAATGGCAGACACCTGGAAGCTAGGAAGGCAACTTAGAAAGGAGGAGCATTACACCTTTTACTCACATATACATAATAGTTAGGATAGATTAGGTTGGGGCTATATTACAATAGAGTGACCATTAACATTTAATGTAGTCTACAATAACTGAACCACTCACATTGTCAGACCATGTAACAACACGCATGCAAATAAGGAAAGAAGGGGAAGAATCATTAGCAAAGCACTGATGACTGCTAGGATACTCAATGGAAAATAATGCAGACAGGGAATGATAAGCACATTTAGTATTAAATGAAATAAGTAAGGATAGCGAGTCAATAAAGGGGGTATAGGATGGAATAAATGACAGAATAAAAAGGGAAGTGCAAAAGGAAATTACGGTAAAAGAAAAATGGATTAGAAATATAGGATGGAATAAATGACAGAATAAAAAGGGAAGTGCAAAAGAAAATTAATGTAAATTAAAAATGGATTAGAAGTATAGGATGGAATAAATGACAGAATAAAAAGGGAAGTGCAAAAGGAAATTAAGGTACAGGAAAAATGGATTAGAAATATAGGATGGAATAAATGACAGAATAAAAAGGGAAGTGCAAAAGAAAATTAATGTAAATTAAAAATGGATTAGAAGTATAGGATGGAATAAATGACAGAATAAAAAGGAAAGTACAAAAGAAAATTAATCTAAATGGAAAATAGATTAGAAATATAGGATGGAATAACTGACAGAATAAAAAGGGAAATGCAAAAGGAAATTAAGGTAAAGGAAAAATGGATTAGAAATGATAAAAATGTTTTGCTACAAGAATTGTAGGCATAATAAACCTGACATACTATCTATTTCAGAAACATGGTTAAAGCCCTCTATAAAAGATTCTGAAATTACTCCACCTAGCTACTCTATCATTAGAAAAGACAGGACCCAAAGGAAAGGTGGCGGTGTAGCCCTCCTATACTCCTCTTCCTTGCTAGTTACCCCCTACAACAAACCCACTCCTACATTTGACAACGCAGAAGTACTCCTCACTCTCCTACAAGTTAATAAACACAAACACATATGCCTTGCATCTATCTACATTCCCCCAGGGGACAATATTTCCACACTTGAAAATATTCTCTCTTGGCTCTCTGACAATATTAGCAATGAAACCATACTCTTAGGAGATGTAAATATTAACTGGGCCTCCATCCAGTCCCTAACAAATCCTCTTAACATCAACCTATATAACTTCACCCAACTAATCAATACCATAACACACCCATCAAAAGACCCCTCCTGTGGCACTATCCTCGACTGGATTCTAGTATCACATCCCCACTATTTTTCAGATTGCGGTACTCTTCCTGACCCTCTTAGTGATCATCTGCCTACTTTTACTCATCGGCTCCCCTGTATCTCATACCGTTCCCACAACTACATTACTACTCGTAACGACAAAAGCTTCAACCCATCAATCTTTGTAGATTCCTTGAAAGCAATTAATTGGAACAATCTAAAGACACTTCCATTAGAAGAAGCAGTTGCCCACTTTAACTCCACTTTCTTAAGAATACTTGATTCCCATGCCCCTCTAAGAACAAAAAGAATCAAAACAAATTCAGCCCCTGGCTAACCAAAACCACACTATCAACTATGCGCCTTAGAGACAAAGCCTGGGGACTCTATCTGAGAACTAAGACCCCAGAACATCATATTGCATTTAAAACCCTTCGAAATAAAGTTAAGAAGCTAATAACCTCAGATAGACAAAAATACTTCTTCACACTCCAAAACAATAATAAAACCAACCCTCAAAGATTTTGGAAGGGAATATCCACCCTCCTTAACCCCAGCAAACCTCACACCCCAACCCCAGACCCAAACAGTCCTGACTTAGATTTAGCCACCCAGTTTAACTTCTTTTACATCGACTCCATTAGCAAACTCACCTCCTCCTTCACATGCCCCACCTCACTATCTAATACACCCCCTCCCTCTCCAACCCACAACCCTATCCCTAATTCCACCTCACACTGCCTATCTTCCACCTTATCCACTACTCCAACTGCTTCATCATTCTCACCCCCCTCAAACTCTCTCTCTCCACATTCCTCTCTATTCTCACTAAAACCTACACCCACTTCCACTATAAAGAAACTTCTTCAGAAACTGAAGCCTTGCACTAATGCCCTGATACCATCCCTCCTACTACCTAAGCATAGCTGCAGATGCTATTGCTTATCCCATCAGCATTCTAATCAACGCTCTATTCATGAATGCACTGTGCCCCAACTGTGGAAGCAAGCATTCATCATCCCTCTACACAAAGGAGGCAACAATTGTAGCATCAACAACTTTCGTCCTATTGCTATCCTGTCCCCTATTTCTAAACTTCTGGAAAAGTGTGTCCACCTTCAACTCTTGCCACATCTCTTAGACAACAACCTTATAACTCCTACACAGCATGGATTCAGGCCAAACCACAGCACTATGACAGCCCTCTTATCCTTCCTTGAGACTGTTAACACAGCACGCGATTCCGGCCACATTGTCTCTACCCTACTACTTGACCTCTCCAAGGCCTTCGACACTATCTCACACAATCTGCTCTTAAACAAACTGTCAAAACTTAACCTCTCTCCTTCTTCCATAAATTGGTTCTCTAGCTATCTATCAAATAGAAACCAAGCTGTAAAATGGAAAAAGGCCACTTCCCCTTTCCTTAGTACCCCACTGGAGTTCCTCAAGGATCTATTCTTGGTCCCTCCTCTTTAATATATTTATAAACGATTTCCACAAATCAATTCCTTTTGCAAACATCATCCAATATGCAGATGATTCTACCATTATCTGCTCTGCCACCTCCTCCTCTCAGCTCCAAACACTTACCCAGGAAGCTTTTTCAATTACCGAACAGTGGATGAAAATAAATCACTTGGCACTCAATGCCTCCAAAACAAAACTTATGGTATTTACCCTCCAAATCCACTTCCTTCAATATAAACTCTTTCTCAATTACCAGCCAAAATAACTTACCCCTTGAACTAGTGACTGAAACTAAGCTATTAGGTGTACAAATTGATAATAGGCTTAGCTACAACTCCCATCTACAACTAAATATTAAAAACTCATCAAAAACTAGGTATGCTCTACCGTCAGAATCAGTACCTTACAAACTCCTCCAAAATCACACTTGCTTCCTCTTTTCTCATCCCCTCCCTTCTCTATGGAGCTCCACTACTGACCAATCTTCAGTCCTCTCTAAAAACAGCTTTCCTCCTGCTATAATAAAATCGCCAAATTAAAATGGACACAGGTCCTCCACCCACCACTGTTCCTCTCTCCAAACCCTAAACTGGCTTGAACTACCTAATCATCTCACTTATATACAGCTGACTTTCGCTCACAAACTCATTCTTAGTCCTTCTCTTTGTCCCTCCCTGTCTTCTGCCTTCAAAATGCACCTACCAAATAGAGTATTAAGGTCTAACAATCAAAACCTATTAGAAGTCCATAAACCATCTCATCCCCCAGGTAAACACTTACTATCCTTCAACCTTGCCCGCCTCTGGAACTCACTTCCACCATCCATCCGTACCACCTCTAACCGATACAAGTTCAAAAACTCTCTCCATACACACCTGAGGTCCCAATGGGATTGCTCTTGCTCCCTCCCCTCATAAATTTATTATATCTCATTATCCTTTACACTTTTGATACGTATCTCTACCTAACAAACCTCATGTTTCATCAGTACATCTACTCTGTAAGGTTATTTAATATCTGCTTGAATAACTCCTCTAAATGTATATCACATTACTCTTTCTATTTTCTTACCTCTCATTTATCCTCATCATACTGTATTGATTTGAATGCTTTTGAATTGTGAGCTTAAATGTTTTATGTTTTACTCTGTACAATCTCTTTTGTAAATTTTTGTAATTTTTGTAAATTTTTGTAATTTTTGTATGCACCTAATTTTGTCTGTATTGGAGCTTTTCTCCCCAGGACTCCATTGAAAACGGGTTCTTTTGGCCCAATGGACTATCCTGGTAAACCAACTGCAAATAAATAAATAAATAAATAAATAAATTGACAGATATGCAAAGATGAAAAGGAGAGGGACATAAGGCAATGATGAAAGAGAGAGATTACACAAATGATACAAAACGGGAGACCAAATAATCTTGAATAATACAGCAGCCATAGAAAATATGTATTTCAATGCCAACCCTAGGGCTACTAAAGCACATTCTATCAAAATGAGGCAGCAGGAGGTGGAAAAAGATTTATAGAATAAAGAAAAATTAAAGAAGAGGTGTAAGTTAAGTTAGACAGAATCCTGGTGAGCTTCAAAGAATATAATTAAGAGTTTTACAGAGAAAGCGGAGTGGAGGACTTTGAAGAGGAGGAAGTGAGGGATAAATGGAAGTTCCTGAATATGGAAAAGTACAGAATGAGGAAACGTGTAAGCTAGTAGAAAAGATACGAACGGACGAGATAGAGAGGAATGTGGAAAGATAGCCAAATGAAAGACCCTGGGAAGTAATGGATAATCAACTGAGTAATGGGAGCTGGGAAAAAAGAAGGTAAAAGACAAATGGAAGATGTTTAACAGAATAATGGAAGGGTATGGGGACCCACCACAAACATGAATAGTGGTAATAATCACTGAAATCTATAAAGAAAGGAAAGACCTACTGGTTATCTCACCTTAGAGACTCATTTCAGTTTTAAACCTAAATGCTTTATGCAAATTCAAGCAAACATATTAGTGAAACTATTAACAAAATTTATAATTATGTATCAAGCAGGATTTGTGGGGGAGCACGGGATGACATATAAACCGAATTAAAAGCATGCAAATAATACAGGATGCTGACGGACAAGGGGAATAATTGGCATTGTTTTCATTGGATGCTGAGAAGACATTTGATTGGGTGGGATGGAGATATATGTTTGAGGCAGTAGAAAAATGGGGATACCCTGAAAAGTGGATTAGGCTAATACAAGCAGTATATACAGGGTCAACAGCAGGTGGAGCTGTATAAAAGGTAGAATGTGAGATATAAAAAGAGAACCCACCTGTCATCGGTGGCCAATAAAAATGCACCATGCATGAGGAAGTACACAATGGAATGCAGATGATGTAAATAAAATGTTATATTTTTAAAACAAATGTAAAGGGGTTGAATGAATGGGTATTTGAGCTAAGACATTAAGACAGCTATCGTGGACACTAGGGGATACAGATAGAGTTCTCCAGCTAACTGTAAAATAGTAATTAATTTTGTTTAGGCTGATTTGGACTTCTACGATTTCAAACTTTGCATCCAGAGAATCAGCATGATATGGCAGTTTCTTTGAAAAAGACTGACACACACACACACACACACACACACACACACACACACACACACACATACACACACACACACACACACACACAAAAAAAATTGCAAGTAGGTCTGAGTTAATAGGAACTGGCAAAGTACTTTCATTGCTTTGAAACCATGGCTGAGATTTATACAGCACCTGTGCTGTGGGACAGGGTTTAGCACACTATAGAATGGTGTACAAAGCCTTGTTTGGTTCATAAGCCATCTAACAAAGTTTAGAAAGATCACACAGAATGTATTTTCTTTGTATTTCCAATTGCCTGCACTCAAAATAGTATTAATACATTTAATTTAATAACGGTGACTACATTTAAAAACAAAAAAAAATATTATACTAGTATCAATTAAACAATTTAGACAATGGGAAGTTACAAAATGTTGACCATATCATTAATAAGCTTGAGTTAGGCAAACACATGTTGTTAGAAGTTCAAAATTGTAGACAATTTGTTGTACATAAGAATAATCTAATGCAACCAATAGTTAGAAATTCTTTCCCCACATTCATTGATTTACTCATTATTCTAATGAATCAGAATATAACTGGAAAGGGACTTCTATCTAAAAAATATATAGTGTACTTAAGAAATAAACAGTATGTCACAGAGAAAGCTACTGGGATTATTTTAGACTTGTTAGTATCTCCCCAAATGAAACTAATACTCCAATCTTCAAAACAGACTACTTCATTACTAAGGTGGAGGATATTCTCTTGTAAGTTTTTACATAGAACCGTTATCACACCGCATAAATTTGAATTGATGTATAACAAAGACATAGGATGCTGGAGATGTAAACTAAATGCTAAAACTGACTGGCAGCATATATTTTATGAGTGTATAAATCTTAAAACATTTTGGAATAATATGAATTCTCTCTTACAGTCTGTTTTTAATGATAAATTTATGCTGACCAAATCTCTTATTTTATTTAAAACACCTATTCCCACTTGTGTCATAAAAATAAAATACCCTTTTTTATGGAGTATCTTAAGATTAGCAAGAAAAGTCCTCACCAAGAGCTGGAAGAATCCGGCAACTCCTACTATGAAGGAATTTGTACACTTGGCAAGTGAAATTTGTCATTTTGAACTTCTCATGATTAAGACAAGAACATCTAGAGTCACCTCTTCATATAATATATGGTTGAAATTCAAAGAACTGCTGGATAAGCAGACTTCTTAACAACTATTCATATCACATTTCTTTTTCTGTTTAAAAAGCTTTGTTTTATAGTAGGTACAATTGTAAATAGTTATTTTAGTTGTTCATCATTGTTCTTATAGTATGTATATTTGTTTTATAATATTTCTATTATCATATATTAATGTTTTGTTGTTAAATTGTTCAATAAAAACAACTGAAAAAAAAAAGAAAGATCACACAAGGCACCTTGTGTAGTCATCCTCCATTGAGTACCATCTACCTACTGCTATAGTAATGAGCCTACACGTGAATGTACACGATTCACAAAAGCCTGAACAGATTTAAAATGTGCTGGCCCATAGCATAAAATATGGGAATTCAATGACGTGCAACCATCTGTCATAACAGCTATGGCTGTAGCAATCCCCAACCAATAAATTGCTCAGCAGACAATACTGACCAACATTCTAGAACAGTTTGCTGTCATGGCTAATTACTATAATTTTTTTTGCTAATTGATGAATCTTAGTCAGGCATGTTGGCAGACCACAGTACGACAGTGTGTAAGTCAGCTTATAAACTTATTGTGTGCCTTAGCAAGTAGTTACATGTAGCTAATTTGTAAGGTATGCCCTAGTTGATCAGGCTAGCAATCATGAATATGCTGTGGAGTTTTTCTGTCCACATTCCTCCATGAATTACCTACTAGCATATCCCACCCAGCTATTAAAAGGCAGCAAGTCCTGGCGGTGCTTTCTAAGGCCAAAAACATGGCCTAAGTGGGCCACAACAATATCCTGAGATTCCTCATAAATAGCTGGAAATATGACCTATCAGAACCACTTCAGTCAGTTTTCAACAGGCTTTGCATCATGAGACTGGAGAACTGTAATGGTTGTCCCACTTCACAATGGTGGACCATCAACTGACCCCTGAAACCACAGATCTATTAGTCTCCCTATTTTAATATCCAAGGCCATGCTATAAATTATAATAGAAATGATCAGCAAAGACATAGGCAGCCTTCAGACACTGGACCCATCTCAGTTTGGCTTTGTCAATGGAAGATCATACTTACTAAACCTGGTGGGGTTCTTTGGGAAGGTCACCAAAGCAATGGATGAGGGGAAAATTGTGCATACCCCCTACCTGGACCTGGCTAAGGCATTTGATGCAATACCTCACTCAAGTATACCTCAGAAACTCACTGAACTGGGAATAAACCCCTACATAACTCACTAGATTGCCAGCTGTCTCACAGACAAGGTGCAGGAAGTCAGGTTTATTGATACCACCATGAAAAATGGCTCCCTGACAAACCACGTTTCACTTATAGGAAATGTAGTAGTTTAAAAAAACATTTATGCTACAAGGATTTTACTTTAAATAGGGCAGGTTCTATTGCTTATAATAAAAAAGGTAGCTGTCCCTGCTATAACTGTATATGATATGTCAGTATAATTACATTAGCTGAATTTGTACATCCATTAAATGGCAGAAGGTTTAATTTTTTATGTACAGCTACATGTAATACTACATATGTGATTTATTTGGCAATATGCCAACAATGTTGCTGTTTTTATGTTGGAAAATCTGCAAGGAGGTTAACAGACAGGATCGTAGAACATAAGTCAGAAATACGGAAGAAAGTGATTACTAACTCCTTAGCCCAACATATACAGGAGACTGATGAATCACATTATTTTTTGTTTTGTGTGATAGATACCCTAACTTCCAATGTTAGACATGATGATTTGATTAATAAATTAGACACTACAGAATATGAATGGATTATCCACTTACAAGCGAATTCCTACCCTGGTTTGAATAAACAGGTCACACTAAAACCCATATTGAAAAGAAAGCAGCAACAAGTTCACAAATTGGTAAAACCTCCTATAGTACGTTATGTGGCGTAAATGCATGTTTTTAAAATGTGACATTTTTTAACTGAAAAGAAAGCAGCAGTACGTTTACTAAATAGTAAGAACTTTTACATGAACTATTGCTTTGTGTACCTATATCAAGTTATGTGGTGTATATATATATTTATATATATATGTTTTCATGTTTTCAGAATGTGACATATTTCTTTAAAAATCCTTTAGAACCTTTAATTGATAAATTTATAGTTTTTGATAGGTTAGGGCTGTGTCATGTGTTTTGAGTCTTTTAATATAAAATATGTTAGTTTTTACTATGAACTATGACTTATTTGTCTGAAAGCTTTATTTTATTAAAAGGTTTGTACAATGCTGTGGAGTTTGCTTTTCTCTTGCTGTTTGGATCAGCGAAGTATCCCACGATTCCATGCTGGTACCACTTTGATTTTGCATCTACTTCTCAGAGGCAAAGGCTAATGTCAAGGGGCTTTGGGTGACCAAGTTCGAAGATGACTACAAATTGGTAGCAATCATAGATTCCTCTTATGACACAAACCTCTAACAACAGGGTCATTAGCTTAATATATAACTCTGAACCTATGAACATTTCAGTATCATTTTCTGCATCACTGCAGATCCTGCACTCATATAAGCAAATTAAACACAAGGTTGGGACTTCACCAATGGCATAGAGGGATAAATCTCAAATTACAGCTCAGGAGACACAAATTC
Organism: Protopterus annectens; assembly: GCF_019279795.1. Classification (NCBI taxonomy): domain Eukaryota; kingdom Metazoa; phylum Chordata; order Ceratodontiformes; family Protopteridae; genus Protopterus; species Protopterus annectens. Next base: position 744,683,951 of record NC_056727.1, read on the forward strand.
TACTAATGTTTAGGTTGCCTGGTGATGTAGGCAGGGAGGATTGGTGCTGCTATCCTTGGTGGGGGGGGGGGGGTGTTGGGATTCTCAGCCAGGTCTAACCACTGTTTTAATGGCGGGACCATGACTGGAGACTGGAGGCCCATAATGATGCAGGGATGTGGTTTTGGGAAAGACATGGATGTGGCTACCCTAGAAGGCGACAGCAGCTCTTACTGGTACCTGTGGGGGAGTATGCATATATGGACAAGGGGACACAGGCAACCATTACAGTGATGCATGTGCTGAAATCATCAGCAGGGACATGGATAGGCCAAAATAAAGAAAAAATATCACTGCCAGGATAATGGTCAGCATAAGCATAAGCACCTTGAAGGCTGCCTGGATGACAGCCCCCAGGACAGAGTAGCATTAGCATTTGATCAAGGGGAGTCTTAATGATCAGCAGGCACAGGGAAGAGTAATAAAAAAAACAGTAGTTTGCCTAAGTTCCGTAATCTCAGTTTAAGTAGTATACAAAAGAACACATCTTCTTTGCATAACACATGCACTTTTTTATGTGTCCCACTTTTTGTCTGCTGGTATCTTAGTTGTAGTAAGCAGCTGGAAGGGAGAGTTTAGGTTTGTAAAGCACAAAAATGAGGTATTATTAAATGCTCTTTGCTCATATAGCATTTTCATGATAAATACTGGCAGGAGTCCAGGAAATGAGGTAGTACAGGTAGGCCATGCTTACAGGGATGCTAGTGCTCTATGTATCATGGCCAGCTCAATACTAAGCATCACAGGTGGGTTGTCAAATCATACCAAGAGGAAGGTGCAAAATATCAGCCTGCTACAGAAGAGACAGAGGGCACTGCCATTAGGAATGCATCTCACACCAGATGGCAGGCAGTTATTATCACAGGTCTATGAAATCACAGTAACTGGTACAACCTGAAGGCACTGACTTACATCTTTGTTTTATTTATTTATTTACATCCTTTAGTTATGACTTTGATGCACACATACTAGATTTATTATGAGTCCAGGCAATATCAAACTGCTACAGCAAGTATGTCTTTGTGAACCAATAAATTTAGCCTGGAATAGTAGAACAGCATAAAAATATCTGTGTCTGCATGTTTTTATTCAGGTGTCTTAGGAGTGAGAAGAACCTGGGTGAAGTAGTTGTGGGTTTCACTGTCTTGATGCCTATGGACCTGATGGCACACCCATTACCACTGTAATGACTGAGTCTATTGCAGAGCTCTCTGCTGTGGTAGATCTGGGTGGTGCAATGGGGCCACATGAATAATCTGCAGAAAGGCTGCCATATACCATGGGTGACTGTTACATGCACTTTGATATCAGTTGCATTATATAATGAAACAGAGACATTGGAACACATAACTATCCTGTTTTATGATAAGTATCCTGTTTTCTTGCTTATTTTTACTAGTTATTACTTAGTCTTGCCATTTATTGCACTTTTTATTGTCTGCTGCTTACTTTGTACTGTATTTTATTGCTATAAACTAGTCTGCACTGTTGTACTGCACTTGTCTGTCTCACTTTTTGTAAAGCTTTTTTAGCTAAGTTTCACATTGTGAAAGGTATTAATTGGAAATGTTCTCCATTTGTTATACATCTGTTGTTGTTCTGATTTTCCTGCCAAGGAGTGTATCATATAACTGATTTGTTTGCAGTTAAAAGCATTCTCTAGAGTCTCCTTGCTCCTTTATCTGTTTAAATTTTAATTTAGTATCTCACTGCTGTTTTTCTGCTGTGATAAACATTTCTGTACTGTTTTCTGCATAAAACAGTGTACCCAGTAGCTGTAGCATTGTCCATTTTCAGGATTGCTGTCTGTTGGCCTAGTTGTTTGTTTGCAGTGGCTGCTTGTTCTGAGCACATTTCCCAGGCCATCTTGGATTAGCAGAAGTCAGTCTTCACTTTAGTAAGAGTATGGTGTTGATCGGCCACTAGTTGCTAAAGTTTGGCTGGTCTAGGACTTGGAGTAAGCACCTCATTGGTTCTTTTGTGCTTTTTTAAAGATGTTTCAGGTTTGTGTCTTCTGGTACTTAAGACCTACCTTTGTGAGGGTTTCTGCAATTTCACACTGAGCTGAATGGAGGAGGGGCACTGACAACAACTCTGATCTGTGATATATAACAATAAGTATCCTGTTCTCTTTCTTATTTTTACTAGTTATTGTTTATTCTTACTATTTACTGCACTTTGTATTGTCTGCTGCATTCTTTTTACTTTATTTTATTGCTATAAACTAATCTGTACTGTTGTACTGCAACTGTCTATCTCACTTTCTGTAAAGCTTTTTTAGCTAAGTTTCACTGTGTGAAAGGTATCAATTGTAAATTTTCTCCATTTGTTAAGCATCTATTGTCGTTCTGATATTCCTGCCAAGTAGTGTATCTTATAACTGATTTGTTTGCAGTTAAAAACATTCTCTAGAGTCTCCTTGCTCCTTTTTCTGTTTAAAAGTTTCATTTAGTGTCTCACTGCTGTTTTTCTGCTGTGATAAACATTTTTGTAGTGTTTCCTGCCTAAATACTGTAGCTAGTAGCTGTAGCATAGTTACCCTTCCTCCCTATTGCTGTCTTGTTCTTAAATTGATGGCTTTGCAGTTGCCTGCCCCGACTGTAAATTTGATATTGGGCACTCCTCCCTGTCCAGTCTCATTAGCTCATTCTACTTAATACAGAAATAACATCTGGGAAGGCCAACCCCCTTATTTTCTTAATCTTGAATTATCTTCTGTTCCTCCTGTCTCCCTTACCTTTAAAAAAAGTATCAGCTGCTTTTATAGTATTTGTGTTTCCTACCCTATTACTTCATCTTGCCTTTTTGGCTACTTGTTTTCTAAAGTGTTCAGTTGCATCTTTTCTACTGCTTTTATTACTGCTTGGTTGTAACCTGTTTAAATTGTAAGTGTTATTCTAAGCCTCTTAGTTTTGGTTTAAGCACTTGGGCTTTAGGCCTACTCCTTAGCTCTCCCTGGCCTCCTTTCCTCAGATTCTGACAAATATGGATGAACAATTTCCTATGGTTTCTCCTGGCAGGTTGATATGGGCATCCTGAGACAGTGTAGTAACTGTCTCATGTACACAGACAACCATCTACTATTACCACCTAGGAACACAATTTGGAGAGATGCAGTTACATTAAGAACCTGGAGTCTATGCTGTCTCCCTCACAAGCAGTATATCTGGCACTGAGAAGGTTATTAGCACAATCACTACACCTCAAACACCACCTACAACTACACAACACACACCCACATATGTGGAGGTTCTCAACAAAAACATTCCCAAACAAGAGACCTCAGAGGCAAAAACGCACGCAAACTCCACAACCCTCCACACCACATACCATGCATAGTCCAAACACCAGTGACTCGCAAACACCAAGGCTTAATTATAATCCCAACATATTAGTCATAGGAGACTCCATTGTGAGACACACAGATGTGCCTCTCACCAAGCTGGATAAGGAGCAATTCACAGTTAGTTGTCCGTCAGGTGCCAGAATCCACCATATCACACATGCACTCAAGTCTCTCAACAACAGGCACTGTTATGACTGTCATAACCCATGATGGGGTGAATGACTTGAGACGTACCTCCCTGGACTGTATGAAGAGAGACATGATTGAGTTCACTGTATATGTGTCTCAGGCATGTCTGTCCCTAGCCTTAAGCAGCATTCTACCGTCAGCCAGAATGATGCCTTAATACAAACAGAAAATGATTGACTTTAACAATTGGCGTAGTTTCTGGTGTCATTCCAGGGGGATCCAGTACCTGACAGCCTGGGAGATATGATCGACAGAGCACGATGCTTTGCTAGGGATGGCCTGCATCTGTCTCACTTGGGGTTCAGGCTTCTGGCAAAGGCCCTTGCCACCCCCATCCTTTTTTAGGAAAAGTCCTGAGGTCGATAAAACCAACATAACAATTTCAGCAAAACGTACATTAAATGTCATGCTGCTAAATGCTAGGAGTTTAATCATGAAACTGCACTCATTGAAGAATTCTTAAGCCTGGAAGATGCTGACATTTGTGCAGTCAGAAAAACCTGGTTCAAAGCTGAGCACCCCAGCCTTACCTGGTTACTCATCCTATATACATTCAGACCCCAAACTGTGGGCAGCAATGTGAAAGGAGGTGAAGTTTCAATATATATTAGACACACACACCTCCAGGCTGGTCAAACAGTATGATGCACATGAGAAACTCCAGGTGCAGTTAACCATTGACAAGAGCATTATTCAAATCATAGCTAGCTACAAGCCCCCACATTTGACTCAAGATGCCCACTACACCTATCTGGACCTCTTTGAATCTATCAAGATTCAACCCTTTACCCTAATCCTGGGCAACTTTAACCACCCAACCATAGATTGGAAAAACTACTCATGCCAGAATGCAAACATCCAGAAATTCCTTGATTTTATCAATGCAAATGCATTGGAACAGCTAGTTGATACCCCCAAAAGAGGTGATAATATCTTGGCCTTGGTATTAACCAAAATGAGTAACCACTGCAGCACCTCTACAGTATCATCCTCCTTGGTAAGATCCGACCATAAAGTGGTCACTTTCAAAGTCAGCATCTCCCCTGACCTACCCTCTAGCTAGGGTCAAACAAAACAACTTCTCCAAAGCTGATTACAACCTCCTGAGGGATGGTATAGACAGCTTCACAGCCCATTCCCCTTCTGTTGGAACTGGCATCAATGTCCACATCTACACCAAAGTACTATACGAGCACTTATATAGATGCATGGAATCAGGAATACCTGACAGACAAAATCATCCTCTGCAAGGAAGAGTAAGCCTGTCTGGTGGACATCTGCAATAAAAAACTATATAACAAAAGTAAAAATTTGCTGTCCAGGACCAAGAAGGAGCAGGTGGCCATTTGGAAGCAATTTGTCTTTAGCCTGAACAAGCAAGTAAGAGCACTAGTGAAATCCTCTAAAGCCAACTTTGAGTCCCAGTTGGCCACATCTACTAGAGATAATCATAAGGCCTTCTTCACATATGTCTGCAATCTCAAAGGAAGCACCCAGATCTGTTCAGAACTGGTGGTGAAGGACACAACATACACAAATTCTGTAGATATAACCAACCTACTGGCTGACAGATTCAGCAAAAACTTCATCCCTCTGTCCTGCCATCAGTAAATCAGGACATCCTCAGTGCCTGGCCCCTCTCCCCTTATTTCTAGGGAACAGGTCATTACTGCCATCTCAAATGCATACAATACAGCATCCATAGGACCTAATAACATCCCAGGCTGCATCCTACATGAACTCAGACATGAACTTGCAGTACCATTAGGCACCCTGTTCAACCAAAGCCTGAGTACTGGCTTTGCCCCAGCTGAGTGGAGGACAGCCACTGTCATCCCTTTACACAAAGGTGGAGTGTCCACCAATCTGGGAAATTATAACCCTATCAGCCTAACTAAACTGATCTGCAAGGCCATAGAATGGATTATCATGGACCTCATTAACAGCGTTATTGGCAACCTCCAAACACTCAACTGCATACAGTTTGGCTTTTTCAAGGGGGGGTCATGTCTGTTAAATCTGGTTGACTTCTTTGAGACAGTCACCAAAGCTATGGATGAGGGGAAGACGGTGCCCACCACCTACCTTGACCTGCCCAAAGCCTTTGACACTATTCCTCACTCGGACATAATAGATAAACTCTCTCAACTAAGCATCAATCCATATGTTAGCAGATGGGTAGCAAACTAGCTCACTGATAGAACCCATCTAATCAAAATAGGGGAAGCTACCTCAAGCAGTAGACATGTAATGAGCACTGTACCCCAGGGATTGGTCTTGCGGCCTCTGTTATTCAGGATATACTTCTCTGAGGTGCAGGCCAAATCCACTGGGCTATGGCTGACCAAGTTTGCAGATGTCTGCAAGCTGGGAGCGGTCATCAATTCTCCAAGTCATGTGAGCATCCTCCAAGAGGGTCTCACACAAACAAATGACTGGTGCTAGGAACATGGCCACAAGCTAAATGCCAAAAAATGCATCATCATCCCCTTTGGGGAGAGTGATGTCCCCACATATTATCACATTAATAACAACATCCTAAGCATGCAATCAGTCATGAGGGATTTGAGCACCCAGGTTGATAGTAACCTTGACTTTTGACCACCATGTTGCTTCAGTTGTATGGAACGTTTTCTACATGGCCCACCTCATAAGTAAGGGTATCACATTCAGGGACAAGGAGGTCATAACATCCCTGTATTCATCCCTTATGGGGCCAATTATTGAGTACAATGCCCCCTTCAGCATGTACCTTGCAAACCACATGCAGCAGCTGGAGAGATCACAGAGGTTCCTCACTAGAAGAATCCAGGGCCTCAAACATCTACTCTAAACAGATAGGCTAAAAGCCCTGTCCCTCTACTCAGTTTAATACAGACTCCTCAGAATTGACCTCTGTCTGGCATACATAGCAATCTCAGACCCCACCTTGATGGGACTGCTGTATATCTTCAAGTCAAGCTACACTCGAGTAACCTGCATGCATGACCTCAATAGGACTTGTTGGTGTGACAGATTTGTGTCCCAGAGACTCCCCCATCTGTGGAATAGACTCCCTCTCCATGTCAAGCAGAGTACCTCATTATCCCTTTACAAATACAACCTGGATAACTGGATGGGAAACAGAAAATACACCCCTGGGATTCCACCTGTGTCCCTGCTGGACATTCGGGTCTGGGTGTTGACTTGTCTAAACATGGGCTAAACTCTTGGCTAGGCTTATAAGGGTCTCAAGGCCAATAGTCTAGTAACTTCCTATGATCCTATAATATAAAAAATGAACAGCAGAATACAATAAATATTTTTTTTAACCAGGTAAGCTTGCTATATGCAAGTGCCCCTTTTAAGGTGCAACCTGGGAGCACTACCTGATTATGAGACTTGAATATAGTTGTATAATTTGCATGTGGAAATTGATTGAATCAAGCTTAGAACTATGGGCTGATGCTCTTTAATAGTGCATTATTTCATAGCCTTAACCTTCTGACAAATTTCAACACCAAGAAATTAATGGACTTTGAAAACTTATCCAGAAAAACAAATGGGAGGCAGATATGTAAGTCACTAAGGAGTATTCCAGTATATGACTAGAATATCTTGTAATTCTAAAAAAAATAAATAAATAAATAAATAAATAAAAAACAACCAGTGACAGGCCTTCTGTGCCAGCAAATACATGTACACTACTGCTTTTTTACACATTATTTTTTTATCAGTAAAACAGTGTATTTTTAAAGTGGGATGGACTCTTGGTAAGAAATTACATTTTTATATATTCTGAACTTACTTAGAAAATCAAAACATATTTATAACATGGGAAAAGAAAGGTTTTCATACTATTTTTAAAACATATAAAACAATTACGTTGTGATTATTATTATTATTTTTTTTGCTTTTACCAATATTCATTGTATTAAGATATTTAATAATGAAAAGTCTTAACGGAAAGTGAAATTTTTCAAAGAAAAATGGCAGTTACTTTCATTTCCCAAGCAAAAGGAAAAAGGTATTTAAAAAATCCCCACAGTCAATATCTATATTCAAGAAAACGTGTGAGAGCTAGTAGGGAGACTATGAACTACTGAAGTAGTTGAATTAACATCCAAAAAAACTCTTTTGGAAAATACTATTAAAGGATAGAACCTATATTATACAAGTACATATCTATCTATCTATCTATATCTATATATATATATATATATATATATATATATATATATATATATATATATATGGATTCACTTCAGAAGCTCGAATTACCAAAATCTCGAACTGCAAATAACCGAAACCAAAAGATCGAGTTTCAGAAACTCCAACTTCTGAAGCGAAACCAACAAATAAAAAAAAAAAAACACAAACCTCCTTTGCCCCCCTGCACCCCCCACACCCCCCCTACTTAAATATACCAACTCCAAGATCGCGCTACAGTGGGGAGATGGGAAATCTCCCGTCTTGCACTGTATTCGGAAGCGCAAAACGGGAGATTTCTCATTTCCTGTCAACACCGCAAAACAAATAAAACATTACGTACACACAGAATGTACAACAATTCTTGCCTCTGTGTGCACATAACATATTAAGGTAATTAAACTCTTATTTTTGAACACTACACATATTCGATTTACTGAAATCTCGATCATATGGTCTCGACCATATGAAATTCGAGATTTCAGTCATTCGATTATGTGAAGTGTTTCTATATATATATCTACCTACACACACAAACACACACACACACACACACACACACACACACACACACACACGCACCCTCATACCCTTTCAAACTGAAACTGTGGTGAAACTGCTTTCTTGACATTATTTTCTGTAACCATTCTATGGCATGTATATATGACCAACAAATACTAGACTACATGAATATCAACATATGAAAGTCTCTCTCTCTCTCTTATTCCCTACTATAGCTGAATTTAAATCTTCTATTATATTCCATGAATGCAGTTAAGCAGCTTCCTTTTGCAGATATGCCTAGAAATGGGATATCTTCATGGCTTCCACTATGAGTGGATAAACTGAATGCAGAGAGGATTGTAATCACCAAACTGCATTCACAGATTAAAAAAAAAAGCATTGAAAAATCTTTTGTGTGCATCCCCCCTGAACTTACATATACCAGCTCCACATTCACCCCTACATGAAGAAGGGGGAAATTCCCAGGAAAGGGCATCACTGCCAGCAGAACTTGCCTACAGTGATTTCTTATGGAGGAACTCTGACTGCTGATGGGTTGAACTTCTGGCAACTGAAGCTCGAGTGTTCAATCTTTGTCAAACTGTAGATTTGTCATTCTCATGATCAATCTTTTTGATAATAATTTAGATACAATTAATAGTACTTTAGCTTTAAAAATAGGAATGTAGCTCAATGCAAGATACACAGTGAAAATGCAATTAATAAAATTATTTTTTAGTAGTCTCTGTGATCCAAATAATATATTCTGCACTTCATTTAATATACATTTCTTTAGTCTCTGACATAAGTACAATAGTTAAATACTTTACCTAAATACTGTTAGCTACTGCCACTGATATTGGCTAAAAATAATGTAAACCTATTTGCAATTTGGATGTTGTCGCCCTAGCATTTTGGGCTCATATTAATCTTTTATGCCTCTTCTTATTTTACAAACATATTTATAGAAAAGATTAGCATCATAAACACGTTTCTGCTGTTTTTCTCAACATTTCCTTTTAATTTTAACATTTAGCCAGTCATAACTGCTAAGTCTCTTTATTTCTGAAAATAATCACATTGATGGGATTCAGCAAAAAATCTTGTGTCCCTCATAAATACAGTGCGCATGCGAGGTTATATTTCTTATGTTTTTTCATAGCTATAAAGAAATCTTGGATAACCTACTAGAGGGATTGTATTTACATTTATTAGTATTTTTATTGGAAGCTTGCAATGTTTGAGAAGAAAGCTGGAATGTAATAGACCTGGAAATTGACAAACCATGCATCAGGTAAACTGAAGTAGGTGATTAAATCTGCAATGTCTGCTTTTCAGTGGCCTGAAAACATTTGACAAGTAGCGACCTTGGTACTTACGTATTATCGCAACCACATTTTCGCCCTAATGCTGGTTGCTTCTCCTTGTGTCATCTGGGACCAATGAAGTATGACAAAACCTCAGAGACATGTTTTCTTTAATGTGTTATTGTTTTTAGGATGGTTTTTCACTTCAATGGCTGAAAAAATAAGTTTTGAAAAATAGGTTTCCCCATTTACTGCCAGCATCTCAAGATGTCATTTAAGCAAGTCCCCCGTTCCACTTAAAACTCGTTCCACGTTCCTTTTTCTCAGCCTTTGCCCTGAGAATGGAAAGAATCAGGAAAGAAAAGCAAAGCAGTACCCAGTCTAACTTCTTAAAAAAGTAATTGGGACGGGTAGACTGTTAAAACACGATCTTGGTGATGGGTTTGTAAAACGAGTAAGGGTTTGCACATGTTAGGATTTGTGGCTAGTGTGCTCAAAAGCAGCTAATTTGTTGGAAGTGTGAGTGTCTGTGTGTGTGTGTGTGTGTGTGTGTGTGTGTGTGTGTGTGTGTGTGTGTGTGTGTGTGTGTGTGTGTGTGTGTGTCTGTGTGTGTGTGTGCATGCGTGCGTGTGTGTGTGTGTGTGTGTGTGTGTGTGTGTGTGTGTGTGTGTGTGTGTGTGTGTGTGTGTGTGTGTGTGTGTGTGTGTGTGTGTGTGTGTGTTTCTAACATCGTATGTTATGACTGCCCACACTCCTTTCAGGCCAACGTACATATATACAGACAGCCACTGTGATCGCTCGCTGAATTCAATGCTTGATGTCTTTCAAGTACGCTAGCCACAAATCCTCATATTTGAACCCTTACTCATTTTAAAAAGCCACCACCAACATCCCAGAAGAGTTTTTTTACAGTCTACCCTTCCTGATTACACTCCATTGTCATTGTTTGAGTAAAAGACAAGAAAGTCCAACACGTCGGAAAATGTGGTTGCGATAATACATAAGTACCGTGACCTTTTCTAGACAATGTATGTAAGTCTATGTAACTGGACCCTTCTTCTTTTTCTGGAATTTATAAACATGATGTGGAAAGTATCAAAATAATATAAAACATTGTTCTAAAGGAACCTGGACAAGTGAATGGGACACCATAAATTATTACTGGTGATAGCCCCCAGAACCCTCCTGGACATGGGAAGTCATTAATAAATACAATGCTGGGTATTGACTAGAGTATTGATGCTATTACATTGGGATGAAACAGCTAGACTTGAAATGACCTTAGGGTTGATAGCCTAGTAACCTGCAATGATCCTATGAAATATTAATTATTCTGCCATCTAATTACAAGATATGCATTTTGAGCACTTATGTTTCAATAGGGAGCTAGCTGCTATCCTGAGCAGAATTAAGCAGAAATCAAACAAAAAACAAGCCACCCTAGTGGAATCAAATATTAAATAGATTGTACAATAAAAGAAAAAAGTTACAGCTAAAGAAAGTCCAAGACCCAAAAAGATAAAAACTCACTCAACAAGCAGGAAAGACAAGTAAGACGGCAAATTAAGACAAACAAAGCCAATTTTGAGGCTAAGATAACTTCCCGGGCCAAGGACAACCATAATTCCTTCTTTAGGTATGTTTAAAACCTTAAAGGCAGCATACACAACAGTGTGACAAACTTATTGTAAATGGAGCCACATTCACAGAGCTGGAAGATATAGAAAATCTATGGGTTAACAAATTCAGCTCCAACATCACCCCCCCTACCCCCCCCCCAACCACCTCAAACATATCCTCACCAACTATTAATAGGAAGCAGATCCTATATGCACTCTCTAAGGTGAGAAACATGGTCTCGATGGGCCCTGCTAATATCCTGGGTTGCCCTCTAAACAGTCTGAAATATGACCTATTAGCCACTGGAGTCAATTTTTAACCACATCCTCTGAAATGGCTTTGTGCCATGTGAATGGAGTACTGCAAACATTAGCCCTCTGCACAGTGGATCCAGGGAACTACAGACCCATTATTCTGTCTAGTCTCATCTGTAAAGCCATGGAAAGAATTATCAAGGATATGAATAATGACATAGAAAACCTTCAGACACTGTACCAAACCCACTTTGTTTTTTTTTTAAGGACAGGTCATCCCTATTAAACCTGGTGGACTTCTTTGAGAAGGTCACTAAGACAATGAACAAGGGTAATATGGTGCATACTGCCTATCTTTGCCTGGTTAAGGCATTTGATACAATACCCCAGTTAATAAACTGATAGAATTAGGCATAAATCCCTATATAATGCACTGGATAGCTGACTGGCTGAAAGATAGGCCTGAAGAAGTTAGGACTGGGAAGGCCACCACCACTAAGAGGTCTATCACCTGTAGAGTCCCTCAGAGGGCTGATGTGACTGCATGTCAGAAAAAGAATGAACATTTGACAGGCAGGGTGATGGCTGTCTTGGTGTTTATCCAGGAAGCTGCCTGAGTGGAACAACTTAAAAAACACATATAAGAACATTAGGATTGTGTTCTAATGTGTTGTGTCTCAAACAAAGTCTATCCAACTGAAAACTTGAGCTGTTATGTTTAAGCAAATGTAAGAGTTATGCAAACAGCTGAACACAAGCCTGCTAGGATGCAATAGAAATACTTTGAGAAGACCCATTAGGGGGGCACCATATTACACAGCAGATAGATGGCACTAAAGTAGTATCAGTGGTTAAAGTCTGTCTATAAAGGACACATTGTGTGACAGCAAATATAATCCATTCAAATGACAGGATGGTTTCCACTTGGGTACCTCAATGGTCAGCCAAGACGGTGCTATTTTCATTGTCATTCATTGTTTATGTATGTGACACTGCAAAAGCTAAAACGTTTTGCCTTTTTGCTTTTTACACAAAGATATGTTTCAGGGTTTGATATGCAATAAGGGTTAAAAAGGAAGGAAACAGACTTACCAAGGTTGATATAACGCAAACATACACCAGAATGCTTGAGTCTGGTCTGGTATCCCACCTGTGACCCAGAGGGTGACAGGACTAACGAGAGACAGATTACAAAAGATTAGTCCAGATAAAATCACTTTAGCTAGCAGATCTAGGAGACTCTTTCTCTGTTACCTTTCCTGTGGGAGGAATAAAGACACCTTGTTGAAGTTTCATGAAGTTTATTCAGTTTAGTAGGTAGCGAGACAGACAGACGATTGATATAATGGTGTAATGCAGTATAACTCAAATCAAACAATAACAAGTATAAAATAATTCATCTGTAAAAAAAGAAACCAATGAAAAGAGTATTCATCTGGAAAGGAAATGGTAGCAACAAAATAGAAAGCAGCAGATGTCTGTTATAGCAGATTTTCTAATGGAAAACAGGCAATATAAGACAGCCACAAAGAAAGATGGCAAAATAGGGAGGTCCACAGGAGGAAGCCTTATTAGTGGATAAGAAGGCTTTTATTTCCATTTATTTTCAGTGTCCCCATCTTTTACCAGGTCTACCAGTTCATCCTTCCACCCCTGTGATTTCTATGACTTAGGAATGAGGCTGGCATGCATCTTAAGACTACCCTGAGGTGATCTTGCCAGCAGCTGCTTCTGCTGGGGGGAGATACTTTTTTTTTTAATTTAATGGCCTACTCTAATCCCCTGTCCCCTTCCCTGCATCCATCTATTTTGTCTGAAGGCTACACCTTTCTATGGACAATGCCGCCCTTCAGGAAGTTCATAGACAACAAACCCATCCTGGGATAGGCATAACCATCTCTACCTGTCAGCATCTAATTGAATTCACGAATTCTGCACACAGTTGGGGATGATCCCTCTGCAGCATGGAGGTGGTTATTAGCTCTCTTGTTAAACACCTGCGAAGACCTCTTTTAGGTGTACTGGGTACAGCTCCGGAGTATTTGCATAGCTCATAGGTTCATAGGTGTTTACTAGGCTAATGACCACAAAGGCCTTTTTAGGCCTAGCCACTGAATTCCAAATCTCTGACAAGTTCCAATACCCTTGATAAGTGTAAGCATGGGCCTGGGAGATGAACCATTTACAGGTTACCTGTGTCCATTAGAGACATAGTTGCTAAACCAGGGATGAATTTCAAGTTTTCCATCCAATTGTCCAACTTGTACTTCAATTGGGTTAGGGAGGAACTCTGCTTCACATGGATGGGGAGCCTGTTCCATAGATGGGGTAGTCTCTGGGATACATACCTATCTCTCCAGCTGGTCCGATTTATATCATAAGCAAGTTTTACATCTTTAGAATGGGTAATTCTGATGCTGTTTGTTTTGTGGATATGCAGGAGGTCCATCAGAGTGGGGTCTGACAATGCCCTGTATGCTAGGCATAGATCTCCCCTGAAAAGTCTGTAGGAGACAGAATGCGGGGATAAAGCTTTGAGGTAGTCTGCATAGGACATTTTACTTATGCCCTGTATTCTTTTAGTGAGAAACCTCTGTGGACATTCCAATTGTTGGATATGCCTGGTTAGGTACATACCAAAGGGGGCACTGTACTCAATGATAGGTCTGATGAATGCCGAATACAGTGGAACAATGACTTCCTTGGACTTAGCTGCCATACGTTTGTTTATAAGTTGGGCAACATAGAATGATTTCCTCATGACTGTAGACACATGATGGTCAAAGGCTAGATTACTATCTATGTGTGTCCCTACGTTCCTGACTACTGGGTCAACTCTAAGGGGTATGTTGTCAATATGATAGTTACCAGCTATTGATGACTTCCCAATGGATACTATTATGCATTTCCTGGCATTTAGTTTTAGCCCATGGCTGAGACACTAGTTGTTTGTCTTTGTCAGCCCCTCCTGGAGAACATTTGTGTCAGTGTGAGAGTCAATGACAGCTCCTAATTTGTAATCATCTACAAATTTAGTCAGCCAGAGACCAGTGACATTGGCCATGACTTCTGAGAAGTAAATGCCAAAAAGGAGCAGGCCAAGGACTGATCCTTTAGGGATTCCACTTGTGACTGGCCTATTTGTAGAGGTGGACTCCACATTTCTAACTTCCTGGGTCCTATCTGTGAGCCAGTTGGCTATCCACTGGATGACATACGGGTTTGTACCTAACCTCTTGAGTTTGTCAACAAGGCCCTAGTGGGTTATTGACTCAAATGCCTTGGCCAGTTTAAGGTAGGCAGTGTGACCAATATTTCCCTCATCTATTGTTTTGGTGACCTTCTCAAAGAAGTCCACCAGGTTGAGTAGGCATGATCTGCCCTTGACAAAGCCAAACTGTCTGCAGGTTTGCTATACTGTATCTCTATTGATCATCTCTATGATAATTCTTTCACATGAATTTACATATAAGACTAGTGAAACTTATGGGTCTGTAGTTTCCAGGGTCAGTAGATAGCCCACCTTTGTGAAGAGGGATGACTGTTAGCTTTCTACATTCATGAGGCATGAAGCCTGTTTGGAGGCTACAGTTAAATAGTAATTCCAGAGGCCCTGATAGGTCATGTTTTATGCTATTTAGAAGGCATCCTGGGATATTGTCTTGGCCCATTGATGCAGTGTTCTTGGTCTTAGAGAGAAAGCATTAAGGAGTTGTTCTCTAGTTATAGGGGGAGTTATATTTGATGATATTTCCTGAGGAAAGGTTCAGGGGAGAAAGGGGTAAAGTTGGAGCTGAATTTATCAACCATAAGGTTTGCTATATCTTCTGGCTCAGTATACGTGGCTCCATTTACAATGAGCTCTGCACACAATTGTGTACTACCTTTGAGGTTGCAGACATAACTAAAGAATGCTTTGTGGTTGTCCTTGGTCTAGGAGACCAAACTTACCTTAAATTTGGCTTTATTTGTTCTCTGAGTTGTTTCTTTAGTTTGATGGGAGTGCTTTTATCCTGCTGGGTGCTGCACCTCCTAATTTTTGCCATGATTTTCTTCCTCCTGTTATACAGCCTATTGATTTTGTGATTCCATCAGGGTGGTTTGTTTATTTGAGTTAGTTCTGTACTTCTTCCTGGTGGGTACAGCTGCCTTTATGCAGCTATTAACATTGTTGTACAGGGTTTCTGTGAAGAGTTCTGCATAGGCAGCAGTGTTCTCAGAGTTTATGGGAGCTTGACTTTTTGCCAGGTTCTCACTTAATAACAGGAGGTTAGCATTAGAATATTTCCTAAATATTCCAGGTTTAGCTGGGAGTCCAGGTTTTATTTTTACTTCAAAGGAGTTCATTTTGTAGTCTGACCTTACCAGGGAAGGCATTACTGTAGGGGATGTGCAGCATTCTCCCATATTAATGAGGACCAGATCTAGTATGGTTGCACCCCTGGTTAGTGTTGAGCAGCTCAAGTGCATTGTCCTTTTTACCAGCCTTGAAGTATATTCATTTTGATGTAAACAGAGACAGCTCTGCCTTTAGTCCCTGTCTGTGTAGTAGCTGGCCTAAATGTGTGGAAGGCATTATAACCTAACACTGTTGGTGTGCTCTCAGTGGCTTTAAACCATGTCTCAGTTTGCTGCATTCCACTGCTGTTCAGGAAGCATGTATGTAACAGCCCTGATGAAAAGTGAAGGACAACATTATACAGACTGTTAGAGTAAGCGAAATCCCAACATGTAAATGAGTGAAATCTTTCAAGAAATAACAATAACAATAGGATACAGTCTGAGACAGGACAAGTTGGATAGATCATGACAAATTCATGGAAAAATATTTTTTACAGAAGATGAACCTAATTATTTGAACAGCTCATTTAAAGAGTCAAAACAAGAACATATTACTGTAAATATATGTATCATAAATATATATGTATACACACACATACACACACACATACATATATATATATATATATATATATATATATATATATGGGATCACTACGAAATACCGAACGCCCAAAATCCCGACGCTGAAAACAACGAGACCAGATTACCAAAACTTGCCCCCTGCCCATGTCTAGTGTAGGATGCATTTTTGGTTGTGGGGGGGAAGGTGTGTGTGTGTGTGTGTGTGTGTGTGTGTGTGTGTGTGTGCTGTTTGGTTGTGTAACTTTTGTGATTTTGAATTTAGCAGTTTTAAATATTCAGTATTGCAGGGTTTCAGGCATGTGGTCTCTGTGTTTTAAGCGTCGGGATTTTGGGCGTTCAGTATTTAGTAGTGATCCTATATATATATATATATATATATATATATATATATATATATATATATATATATATATATATAATTGTACACACATTGCTAGAAACATATTTCAGGCTGCATTTTTTTTTATTAGATTACAATAGGTACTAGTCACAATAAATGCATTTTGTTGTCCAGACACTACACTAAGATTTAATTAATAACTTAGTGGATGCAACCAGGTAAATCCCATGGTTTTCATGTAGTAGTCACATTAATTAGTTAATTCAGAAATTAATGTCCAAAGTAATAGGAATAATGCATCAATGGACACTAACTTGGCTAATGTTTTGTATATTCCTGTTTCTGAAACTGATGGTAATACTAATAATACAACTTTATTATCAGTCCATTCCAAAATAAGCATGTGCTCATATGCATGTTTGTATATGTGAAAGATCAAGAGTCAATTGCTTCAGAGTACCTTTGGCAATAATAACTGCTAAAAACTCACACATAAGATATGCCATAATAGCACAGATCACATGACAGAAAAGCTTGCTGCATGCCTTAAATGTTTATATGCCAACTCCTTGGTCACACACTAGTATGAATGGGAAAAGCTCCCCTGTCTTTAGCAATCACTGTTTTCACTCTAACATATCTGAGCAAGTCAGTTCCAAGAGCCCACTCATTGCAGAAGACAAGTCAGCCATATACATGGACGGGTTCCCCTTAACATATCAAGCATTAATTTTGTCAATAGTGTGACAACTATATTTTATGTATTGAAAGTACATTGTGTTGTCTGCAAAGTATGTTGAAGGTTCAGGATGTCAAATAATGTATTTTTTTCAGGGGGAGGTAAGTGTGCGTTTTAATTCATCTGTTCCAGAAGTCTTTCAAAGGGTAGTTGACATGTCAGAAGAAATACATTTGTGTAAAATCTTACCATAACAGTAGATGCCCTTCTCTTCACAGTTGCATTCAGTATAGAAATGATGTCCCGCCCTGAGCAGCCCGTCACTTGAGCAGTATAAATAAGCTTAAAGATATATTTTTTGTGCTGTACAACACATTGACGCTCCCTGCACAGAATGTAGGGCATAAAAGGAATGTATGGAAGCAACTAACCAGAACTGAATTGCTCCATAAGAGAATAGTCATCACAGGACAAAGGAGTCCATGCACATTCAGAAGAAAAAATGCAGAATAAACAAGAGGGGGTTGGCAGGAGGGAGTGAATACTGCAACAGTGAAGAGAAGAACATATACTGTTATGGTAAGATTTTACACAACTGTTCTATGTCCATCTTTACCACTGTTGCAGCATTTGGTACAGAAGGGAGAGTAAAAAGCTCAAGAAACAGAATGGGAGGTGGGAGACTGAGAAGAGCCCTCAACAAACCCATACAAAATTGTTTCAGCAAAACCTGCTTTGGCCCTGGATACCATATCAAACTTATAATGCTTAGGACAGGTATGCACAGAAGACCAAGTAGCAGAGTCAAGGATGGAATTGGTGGCCAACTGCTTGAAGAAGACTCTCTAAAAGGTAGCAGGTCTAGTGGAATAAGCTCTAACAGAAGCAGAGAATTGCTGTGAAAAAAATAACAAAAGGTAATAGCCTTAGATATCCAGGAGCAGATGGTCTGCTTAGAAACAACCAAACCCAAAGACCTGTAAGGAAAGGAAAAAAAAAAGCTGATCAGACTTACAAATAGTGATAGTTTTATACAATAGCACCTGAGCTGTCTGTACAAATTCAAGGTATGCAGGACCCTCTCAGTATCAGAGTGAAGAGAAGGGAAAAAGGAAGAGAGTTGCACAGACCGATTCAAGGACAACTCATTGATTACCTTGGGCATAAAAGAAGGATTACTATGAAGCATTACGATGTGAAATGCCTGAAAGGCCAGAATCAGAACCTTATACCTGTGAAAAAACAAAAAGGAGGAATGGCCATAAGGTATGGAGCTCAGAAACCCTTCAAGCAAAAGTAAGAGCCAGTAGCAAAACAGTTTTCCAGTTACAATGTTGCAAAGAAGCAGAATCTGTAGGCTCAAAAGCAGTCTGATCCAATTTTTTCAAAACAAAAATAAGGTCTTAAGGAGGAGGAATAGGCTTTCTTGGAGGCCTAATATGCAGGGCACCTTTAAGAAATTGAATGACCTCAAAACTTGAAGTCAAAGAAGGATTCAATGGCAGACAAGTAGAAATGGCTGACAAATGGGCCAAATTCACAGAAGAATAGGCCAATCCAACCTGAGCAACTCACCCAAATAACAGAGGACCAGAGAGACCTCCACTGAAAAAGGGTCCTGGTTACAAGCATGTCACCAGACTGAAAATCTCTTCCATTTGGACATATAAGATTTTCTGGTTGAGGGTTTCCTTGCCTGCTGTAAAACCCTGAGCACATCCTTAGAAAAGAGGTGGCTTAAAGAGATCAAAACCCTATCACCCACAATGTTAGTTGCACAGTGGACAAGTGGGGATGGATGAGAGATCCCTTGTCCTGTGTGAGGAGATCCAATCAGTGAGGTAACTGGTGAAGATTGCCCCTGACCAGATGCATTAAGAGGGGGATCCAGTGCTGTTTCAGACAAAAGGGATTCTCTAAACACCAAACTAAATAAACAAATAAAGAAAACGTAGTCCCTAAGGGTCTACGTTCCTGGCAATATCCTACCGGTTAGGAAACCGGTTCATCTTTCCATCAGGAACTGTTACAGATGTTTAACAGACATGGACTAGAGTTACTTGGGCTTATGTCCAAACATTATTGGATTTTGGCCAACAAACTGGAAGGGGTAGTTACTGATTTGGACAATGAGATTAAACAGGACAATGACTTTGACCGATATCAGTTTGATTACAATAGAATTTTTAACAGTATCGACCAACAGATACATAAACTTAAACAGGCAAAAATAAAGAAATCGCAAAGAGATCGGAAAGACTACAGTAACGGAGTAACCTATCCGAATCCCCCACCTCCACAAACTTGGAATTCTATTGATGGGTTGTATATGCAAGCACAAAACCAAGTGAATAACACAAACATCAACCAGGAAGTAGTGATGCCTAACATGAGTAACTTAAGTAACTTGAACCATACGGCAAGTAACATGGGAGCCTAGGATAATGCATTTGAACATAACTGACCTACGAGCGGGAGTTGGGTGAAATCCAACAAACAAACAAATGTACAGAGGAATTTTTCCAAACCCCAAGGTCAGAATCACAACTGACAACAGCAGAACCAAACTCAGACATACAACACCCGGGGAGGCAACAGACGGAAAAGGTAACTGTTGGGTTCTCAATGAATGAGGAAGGTTGCGAAATAATTTTTAATAAGGCTAGGGACTTTAAGATATATAATTACATGGACTACTTAATTGAAAATGAACTGGTTGATTTGTTTCCTAAAGGGTTGCCCTTCATACCCTCAAAACATGTAGACACAGAGTCACTTTTACTGGACTTTATATATTCGGAAACTGAATTTGTCAGTTTTAATTGGTAACCAAGTTTAGAAAAAGAATGATTTTTATATACCTAGTACTTTCAATCCACTGACCCACCCAACACTTTCCCTTTTTGATCGTATATGCGAATTGGACTTTAGATCTAGGTTTGATACATTGTACAGTAACGTTGGTAAGGGAAATGTGTCTAAAATAGCATGGGAAACTTTAACTTATTTTAGAAGCCTACCAATACTCATAATGAAACCAGATAAAGGGGATGAGCTGGTAGTCATGAACACTTCAGACTATATAGAAAGAATACAAAACATTCTCAGCAGTGACGCATACATGAAATTTAGCTTGAATGAAATGAATGTAGTTTACAGTCATATAAGATAATATATCAACGACTTGTTTATAGATCCACTTACTGATGTTTGCATGTACAATTACCTCACAGCACCATTCCCTAAAGTACAGACATTGTTTGGTATTCCCAAGATTCACAAGTCTGTTGAAATCCCACCAGTGAGGGCTCTCCAGACAGTCAATTACTTATCCTTGTGCAAAAGTCATTGATTCAATACTTAAGAAATGCATCTCCGAAGAGCCTCAGATTTGTAGGGACTCTTGGTCTTTCTTGTTAGAAATCAACGACTTGGTTTTCAGAGGTGATTTCAACTTTTAAACAGTGGACGTTTGTGATCTATAGACTTCTATACCACATGCCTTGGGAATAGAATGGGTGGCATGTTATATGAGAGGAAAAGGGGCACCCACAGATGAAATGAGGTTAATTGAGGACCTACTGGGGATTATTCTAGCGAACAACTACCTAATGTTCAACAAGGAGTTTTATTTACAACAAATTGGAGTGGCAATGGGCTCACCATGTGGGGCAAGCTTTGCCAACATGGTGATGGCCCATTGGGAACATGAATTTGTTCTAAGTAATGGTACTATTAGTAACATTTTTTTTGCACCCGGTTTCTTGATGATATTTTTATGATTATTAAGGGTGACATAAATAAGGCTACAAACATGGTTAATTACTTAAACAACATAACTGATTTTTTGAAATTTAGTAGTTCATACCATGATGACACAATAGCCTATCTTGATGTTGAACTGAAGAAGGATAGGATAAAACAAAAGTATACATCAAGAATTTACAGGAAAAAGACATATTGTAATACCTTCTTGCACTATACTAGCTCATACCCGTTTCACCAAAAGAAATTAGTACTCAAAGGACAACTGGTGTGGGCAGCAAGAATGATTAGTGAGGACAATATATTTGAAGATGAATGCAAAAACCTTAGTCAGATGTTTTTGCATAGGGGTTTCCCAGAGGCCTCATAACCAAAGTAACCAACGAGGTTCAAACTAAAAGGAGTATAGGTTTTTACACACCCATATTAGGTAAGGGAGAGCCAATTACTAACACTAATGGATGTATTGGTCTTGAATTGATAATTCAATTGGACATCAACAACACACTGGATTGTCCCCTCGACCCTCAATATTCTTTGAGATTCATTACCACCTTTACTATGGAAGCACAGGAAATGAAGAGGATATTAACTAAAAACTGGGTCCTTTTAACTTCTAACAGGGAGATTGTGCAAAAAGTGGGGCTGTACCAAATGGTTATTTTCAGAAGAGGCAAGAACTTGAACAGCCTGGTGGAAACAAGAGTTCCATACACTAGTAAAAACCCTGGTATGTTTAACTGCGACACATGTAACCAGTGTAAATACGTAGAAACAGGACTACACTTTAAGATTGGGAACAGAGACTATATAGTACTAAGTATAGCTTTAACTGTAATTCTAGATCAATAATTTACCTGGCCCAATGTCAAAATTGTACAGCGTTTTACATTGGTTAAACGGACCGTAAATTTAGGGAAGAGGTGTAAAAACACATGTATTGTATTAATAGAAATAAGTTAGAAAATGCACTGGCACAACATTGTGCGGATCACCTGACCCATAAATTTAAATTCTGTATCATTGATCAAGTCTTAACAGACATTGGGGGGGGGGGTCTAACATCCCTATTACTGGAGAAGTTGGAGTTAATATGGCAATTAAGGACGAATTCTGGTCACCCACCGGGATTAAATGAAATTTGTTCTATTGCTTGCATTTTGAATTTAAAAAGTTTGGAAAGATGAACTTTTAGTTACAGTATATGCTAAGAGTATAAACTGGAAAGTGTATTAAACATCTACATTGGTTGTTCATACTGGTTTTTAAGTAACACTATGTCTTTACAAGTTTGTTTATTATGATAAAATTTAACACTCTTTACTTGTAACCATTAACTGTAACATCGAGTATTAATGTAAAACACAAATTAGTCACATGTTGAGTTAGGTTTTCTATTTAAAGACTATGTGTCAAAGTTTAATTCATATGAAGAAGTTTGGGTATTTTACTAAACAAAAAGCACTTAATAAATTACTTGGATTTGGTTTTACTTGTTTTGTTTTAATAAATCAAAGTGAATATGATCTTGTGTATGAGATTTAGTGGATTTCTTCACCTTGTTAGCAAAAGGCAAACTCTAGCAATATTTTGGGGAGTTCAGCTGAATCTTCTGCAGGACTCATAGAAGTAGAGGAAGAGGAGAGAAAGCATAAAGAACTTCCTCTTCCATGGAAAGGATAGAGCATCCATCTTCCAAACAAGATGCCATGGCACACTGGAACAGAAGAGAGGGAGATGCCTGTTCAGAGGGGAGGCAAAAAGATCTACCTGAGGAATACCCCACCAATGGACAATCTACAGAAACACTTTAATGTGAATCATCCACTTATGACTTTATGTTCTGGACCTGCTCAGAAAGTCTGCCACAAGATTGTGCTCTGAAGGAATATATACTAACTGAAGAGTTAACTGACAACTGAGATTCACTTCCCAAGCCTGAAGTGCCATCCTGCAGAGGAGGTAATATTTCATGCCCCCCTGCCTGATGACATACCATATCACTGTAATATTGTCTGTGTACACCTTCATCGTGCCCCCAGAGAAGATTTGGTGTACAGCCTAAAAGGCCATAATCAGAACCCTCATCTCTTTTATGTTGGTATGGTCTGACTTATGTTGTGGAGGCCAAAGACCATGAACTTTCAGGTGACCAAGAGATGCCCCCCACCCCCATGTCTGAGGCATCAATGAACAACTCTTAAGAAGGGACTGAAGGCTGAAAAGGCCAGCCTGGGTTGAGAGCAAGCTATCACATCCACCACTCAAATTCCTTCTTGTGACAGGGAAGGAGAGGTGCACTGAAATTTAGAGGGTGATGATGCTTAGCCAAGTCAATTTAAGGCACTATTGAAGCTTCTGCATATACAGTTTGGCAAGAGGAAGCACAGAAATAGAAGAGGTCATGAATCCCTGTGTCCAAGGAAACTCCCTGACTGGAATGGCAATCAGGGAAAGAAAAGACTGAAAGAAGGCTGGCAACGACAATACCTTTGAAGGCAGGTGAGAGGCCAACATTAGCACCGTCTGAATCCTACAACACAGATACACATGACCCTGAGAGGGAGTCAGGATGGGCTTATAGAAGTTGATAGCAAACCCCAGAATCTGAAAAAGAGGCATGGTGAACTGCAGATCCTGCAACAATTAACTGTGAGAAGGCACCTGTAGCAAAAGGTCATCTAGATAAAGAAAAATCTGAATGCCTTGGGGCCTGCAGAAGACAATCACAGGACCAAGGCATTTTGTGAATACCCTTTGGGTAGTAGAGAGGCCAAAGGGCAAAGCAGAGAACTGAAAATGAGAAGAAGACACAAAACAGCTCTCCAAGTGATCCACTTTTGAGAAAGCAGGAACATCCTGGAATAAAAAAAACATCCCACTTGGGAAGGAGGACAGGTTAAATGGTTCCTTGGTTCAACAGGGACCCCAGAGCCTCTAGGAAATGAAGAAGCTGCTCTAGAGGAGGTTGAGGAATCCCAGAAAAAGTTGAGAGAGAGATTTCCATACCATGAAGTAACCCTGATGGACCCAAGAGTCAGAAGTGATGAGACACCAATTTGTAAGACAAAGGAAGAGCCTCAGGGCAAAGGAACCTGGTCCAAATGTGGGGGTGAATTTTCAAAGAGAAACAGGCTTATCAGATAAAGGAGGCTTCTGGACCACAGAAATCTGAGAAGCCTTAGCACAGGGCACCCATCTCCCACCCTTCTTGATCTTAGAGGCCTGGCTGTGTTGTCTGAAAACAAAAGCATATTTAGAACAATAATTCTTCTGGAACTTAGGGATAGGAGAGACAAAATATATATTTAAGGTCTTGTGGTCTTGCGAGGCTTTACCTTTCCTATTGAGGAGACTTAAACATGTCAACAGCAGCAGTCCCAAAAAGATAAGTATTATCCAAAGGAGCCTGAATGTCCTCAGAAAGAGACTGGAGATGAAGCCAAGAATGATGCCTCATGACGGGACCCAAAAGACCCAGTCCAAGATGAGGAGTCAGCAACATCATAAATACACTTAGTAGAGTGGTGAGCCACTTGAGAAGCAGAACCTAAAAAAGATAAGGCAGAGGATTTGCCATTAGAATCGGGGAGGGCAGAGGTAAACTGACAAGCCTGAGCAATCAAGGCCAGAGCATACCTAGTCGTGTGTGTCTGGTAATTAATAGCTCTAAAGGCCTAAGTAGAAGTGTAAACTTTCTTGCCAATCCTCTCCATTGCCCTGCTATCCTTATCAGAAGGCAAGAATTTGGAAGAGGGCAAACGTTTAGAAGGTTTGTCAAAAGAGATGACACCACAGCAGGATCAGCAGAACGACATTTAAATAAAAACAGACAATCCTCAGGAACCTTATAGAACAGGTTTCTTAGGAGCAGGAGTATGAGCATTGGGGACTTGGATGCAGCAATCAATGTATCTAACAAGGCAGCCAACACAGGAGGAACTGATGATAGCTTAGGAGTATCCACCTGAAGCAACTCATAATATATTCATTGAATATCCAACACTTGAGAAGAATCCCACTGAAATAATTTCACCATCCTAACAATTTTGCCCCCAAAAGACAATTCCTTGCATGAAGACTCAGGGTTAACAGACTCTTTTTCATCATAACCATAAGCCAAAGTTGAAGACATCTGTGAACATTAGGACAAAGACCCCTCACTTGGCAGTGAATCGTCATCCGAGGGAATCTGGTTCCCTAAACCATTTAGAAGGGGTAGAGGTTCAAGGTGGAGCAGGTACCAAAACCCCTTAAGAAGGATTTAGGGCCATTAAGGTAGAGAAGAAGCCCTGAGTAAACTCCTAACATTCTCTTTGAGGATCCATAGAACAGACTGAAACATGCTTCAGTGTCTGTCTTTTTTATATGGGACATCAGACCCTTGGCAAGATTTGAAAAGAGAACCTGGAACTTCCTCCCTGATCCATATCTGTGAAATCCCTCTTAAGACCCTCCAAGATAATCAACTGTGGTTCCACCTCAACATCTGGAGCAGGCACCTGCAAAGCCTCAGAGGACATACAAAAAGATGGATCTATGCCGGCCTCCAGTGGGATTGTGTCTGATAAATCCGACATAAATACCGAATTACCTATACAGCTATTCCCTACTTGTAGACGGACATCTGGTGGAGGCTGGACAGCTAAAGAATCTATCCAAGACTTCACCTTCTCCTTACTAAGTGGGAGTATTTCAGTGTTAAAGGACTCTACCATGATACCCTGGACTGTCTAATCTGTTGGTTTTCAAGATAAATGGCTCGGGAAGAAAAATGGCTGCTGAGTATCTTAAGCACAAATACCTTACAAATACTGAAAGAGGCATGGGCATGGGAAGTGCCCAAACAAAAAATGATACTGTTGTGATGATCTTTACAGGGAATCTGCCTCTCATACTGACATTTTCCCCTCTTGGATGACATAAATTCGAGGTATTGATAAAAAATACAAGACCAAGAAAGCAAAATTAAAAATAAAAATAACCCCAAAGGGGGCACTTATCTGGTGTTGCTAAATATTCAGTTTAGCAAAAAATGTTTAAACAAACTGGCAAGAATGGCATTCAAATGGACAGCAAAAGAAGTTCTGGGTAGTTGCATCCATACATCACATTTATGCCCTACATTCTATGTGGAGAGCATAAATGTATCGGATGGTGCAAACAAGATATCTTATAAGCTTATTTATACTGGCTGAGTGATGGGCTGCTCAGGGTGGGACATCCCATCTGTACTGAATACTACAACACTGAAGAGAAGGACATCTACTGTTATGGTAAGATTTTTACCCAACTGTACTTTCTTCCGTCATGTCAGCTACACTTTGAAAGACTTCTGGAACTGATGAAATGCTATAGGAAAGTCTCAAAAATCTATAGCTTCTTAACAGCATAATGGAAGTACATACATTAGAAGTTGCTTTATCTAGTTTAATTTGCCAGAACTTCTGACTGACATCTAATGTTAAGAAGAGCTTAACATTGGGATAATATTAACTGCTTCCTCTGCTGTCTCTAAAAGGTAGCATTTTCTCAGCACCCACTTGTTAAGGTATTGTGGCATATACAGATCCTAACTGTGCCTAGTTTCACAACTTACCATGCTATTAACACATTTCATATTCTTTAAGTTTAAGTATCACTTCAAGCAACTCCATATGTGTAAACTCTTCATATAGCTATTCTGACAGAGATACTGGCACTGTGCAACAAATGTGTCACTGGTATAGCTTCTAATGATAATTTATCAGATATTCTGCTTTCAAAAATACTAGACACTTGAGCAGAACATGCCAGTTCTCTAGGAAATCTATTTTTATCTTAAATATTCCTATTATGTTTCTGCATCTGCAGTGACATTGCTAGAACTGATACATCTTCCCTATGACCTCACTTTTCTGTGATTGTTTTATCTAAAAAAGCTTTAAAGTTTATTTTATTTATGTAGGCTTTGTTGACCAAATTAGCCCCACTAGGCCAGTATCCTCTTTTCATGGGAGACCAGAGCCAGCATTCATATCTGCTGTGGAAATTTGGCCAGGGTAACAGTGAACTGTACTCCTTTTGATAAGTGCCATGGGATCTTGAACATTCACCTGAGCTACAACCAGTTCAAACAGAGGAGAACTCAGCATCTCATTTGAAGGACAGCACACTCACACGTGCAGGACCTACCTTAGGCTGCAGTGAATGTAGGAACTGAAAATCAATCCATGCACACTGGTTGTAAATAGAACCTACAGTCTTCCAATGCACCAAAGGTAAGTGTGCTACCCCTAGATCCACTCATGCTGTAATCTGCAACTTGTTTTATTCATTTGCTTTTATTGTCTAATGTTGGATCCTTCTGCATTGCCTTTGATTTAGCACTGCTTAAACTAATGAAAAAAACATTCCCTTGAGCATTCTGGTTGACTTTGAAAACATAATTGTTGTCTCACATATTTTCACTGAAATACATCTGTGATAAAATTTTCGCTTCATTAATATTGGATTCTGCCCACTGAGACTATAAACTGAATTTTGATGCCTTATTCTTATATATTCTGAACTTTCCATTTCTATAGACTGAACTATAAACACTCTTGCATCTTTGCCATGTATATTGATGTGTTTTATTTCAGAATGCACAACCACTAAAAATGTATATGTATTTTATTCTTTTACAGATATCCTCTGATAAGATGAAAAACATGCTAGATATGGTCCTCACTGACATGTCAAACAGATGCACTACCACAACTGTCAGACCGTCATCAGCTTAATCTGACCACAAATCAGTCACCTTCAAGCTGACACTAACATCGGAACTCACAAAGGGTGAAATCAGACATAAAAACTTCACCAAGGCAAACCATACCCTCCTAGGTAAAGGTATAAATGCATTCTGAGCCCCACCCCCAGCTGGAAGTGGTAACTACCTCAAAGCTTACACTACAGCCCTGTGCAATCACTTGCATTAGTGTATAGATTTGGCTGTACCAGAAAGAATCAAAGCCACAACCTCAAGTAAAAACAAGCTGCCATGGTGGACATCCAGCATCAACAAACTTTGCAATAAATGCAAAAAGTTACTGTCCATAAAAACAAAGGTGAGACCCCAACAATGGAAATGCACCCTCCTCAGCCAGAACAGGCAAATAAGACAACTTGTCAAATCCTCTAGGGGCTTCTTTGAAAAAAAAACTTAGCTAGCACAGCCAAGGATAACCATAAGGCATTTTACAGCTACTTACATAGCCTGAAAGGTAGGACCCAAGCATGTAGAGAACTAGTGACCAATGGTATCACACACACTGACCCCTCCAAGATAGCAAACCTGCTTGTGGAAAGGTTTGGTGAAAATTTCACCCCCCTCCAAATCTATCACAAATCTTGCTCCAATCACCCTACTCCACCCTACATAGCTGAAGAACAGGTCATCAAAGCCTTGTCCAAGGCAAAAAACACGGCCTCTATGGGACCAAACGGCATCCAAGGCTGTCTTCTAAACAATCTAAACCATGAACCTGCACCACCATTAAGTACCCTTTTCAATCATAGTCTAACCACAGGCTTTATTCCAGAGGAATGGAAAACAGCAATAGGTATTCCCCTCCACAAAGGTGGCCTAGCAACAGACCCAGAGAATTACAGACCCATAAACTTGACCAGCCTCATCTGTCAGTCCATGGAACATATCATTATGGACCTCATAAATAAAGACATAGGTGAACTCCAAACCATGGATCTTACCCAATTCGGTTTTGTCAAGGTCAAATCCTGCCTGTTAAATCTTGTGAATTTTTTCAAAAATGTAACCAGGGCCATTGATGAAGGTAAATCTGTGCACATAGCATACCTTGACTTGGCAAAAGCTTTTGACACAATCCCACACTCAGACATTACCGATAAACTCAGCAAACTGAATAAAACCCCTTCATTGTAAGATTGGTGGCTAACTGGCTCACAGACCACACACACACTATCAAACTGGGTGACTCCGCATCAACCAGCAAACCTGTTACCAGCGGGATGCCACAGTAGTCAGTGATGGGCCCACTACTATTTGGTGTATACTTCTCAGAAGTTCAGATCACAACTAAGGGGTTGTGGCTGGCCAAGTTTGCAGACGACTGCAAACTGGGTGCAATTACTGAATCCAGAAATTATGTCAGTATACTGCAGGAGGGTCTTACACAACCCAGTGGCTGGTGTCATAGTCACGGTCTCAAACTGAATGCAAAGAAATGCATCATCATTCTCTTCAGCACAAACAATGTCCCTTCACACTATCAAATCAGCAACAATACCCTAAGTACCCATGAAATGGTAAGGGACTTTGGTTCACAAGCTGACCGTGACCTTAACTTTGACCACAATGTGTCTACTGAAGTAAGAAAGGCTTTCTACATAGCACACTTGATAAGTAAAGCCATCACCTTGACAGCAAAAGAGGTTATAACCCCTCTATACTCTGCACTAACCCAACCCATAATTGAGTAGAGCACCTGCAGCAACTGGAGAGACCTCAGAAGTTTCTAACAAAGAAAATCAAGTGCCTCCAGCATGTGCTGTACATAGACAGACTAAAGTCCCTGTCACTTTACTCTGTATCATATAGACATTGTAGGGGAGACTTATGCCTGCCTTACAGAGCAATCTCATACCCAAACCTTATGAACTTGCTTCATATCTATAAGTTAAACAAGACTAGGGCCACCCATTCCAGCAACCTAAATATGGCCTGTGACTTAAATAGGACATGCTGGAAGGACAGATTTATCTCTTAGTGACTGTTTGTCTTTGGAAAAGTCTACCTATTCATGTAAAACAGACGACATCTCTGACACTGTTCAAAAGTAACCTGGAAGAGTGGATGGGGCACCACAAATTCTTATCATTATTTGTGCCCAGAGCAACAGTATTCTGCTTTTGCAGCTACCTTTTTTCTTTTAAAATGTATTTGTGCATAATGGCCAATGAATCCACACACTCTACAAACACCTTTTATTTTTTGCTTTATAATGCTTCTTTTCATTTACGAGGCCATAAGTAATACAAACACTGCTGTTCTTTGCTGCATTTTTGTTACCAGCAGCCATTTTGAATAATTTGTGGTTATCCATGTTTTTGTACTTACTGTTGTTATTTTTACACATCTGGACATTGTTTGTTCCTCATTTTGATGTTGCACAATATCAGTTCTGCACACTTCTAGGTCATCAGTTAAAGATTTTAACTGCACACTCCATAATGCTCTAACATGGCTAGTGTGCAGTCTGATTCAATACCTAGCTTCAGGGTGGTGACACATTGGGAGGTATAACCCTATGCAGAGTGGTGACACACAGGGAGGTATAAACCTGTGCAGGTTAGTGACACATAAGGATGCATAACCCTATGCAGAGCGGTGACACATAGGGAGGTATAAACCTATGCAGGCTGGTACACATAGGGAGGTATAACCATATGCAGAGTGGTGACACATAGAGAGCTATTACCCTATGCAGGGTGGTGACACATAGAGGGGTATAACCCTTTGCAGGGTGGTGGCACATAGGGAGGTATAACCCAATGTAAGATAGCGACACAATGGGGGAGCCTGGAGTAACTGCAGAAAGACTAGGAAAGTATGTGGACATTTATTGAATGAATTGTTGGTTGAGTCGGGGAGAAATGGAAGAATATTTTTTCAGTGGTAACAAAAACATTAGTGACACTGGGCAGATCATATCAAACTATACTAAATGCAGTTAGAAAACTAAGAAGTAAACCATACCTTCTGTTATTAATGTGGGGGCAAATGATACCAAAAACAAGCCAGAGGATGCTGTGAAGCAGGAAACACGATAATCACAGGCTGTTTGTAGAAAGATGGGGTCATCCTAACTTTCTTTGTGGCAGTAAATGCTGTGTTTAACAAGTGCAGAAAAGACAATTGTTGTGTAAAGAATGCCTGCAAGAAAAGGAGTGGTCTGGCAAACCCAGAGATAACAGACGCTCAGTGTTGTTCACCACCGTAATCAAAGTATCAATAGACAATAGGTACTACAGACTGCTGTGGGATATATAGAACGTTTCAATTTAAAATAGACTGGGATGGGAGGGTGCAAAGGGAACATGAGTCAGGTTGGTAGGAAAGTGACTTTTTACTCCTATTATGAGACTGTATTAACTATAAGTTAATAGCATGGAAAGACACTTTCAGGTATCTATCATGCTGTGATACTACGTATGAAACTTTATACTAACTCCTAGGTAAAGTGCCTATACTGAAACAATCATAGTCAAACAAGGATTGCAAAGCAGTTATTTGTGAAAAATATATTCATTTATTTGCCTTTATACTGACAGCATTCTGCAGTTATTTTCTTAAAGTCAGAAGTTTTGGTCTATGATAGACTAATTTACTACCCACAATGAACCATTCTGTTATATTATTTTTAATCCATTCCAGATTTATGTGCAGCATAAGGGATTTTCTGTTGTTAACATTCCTGGTAAATGGCAGGAGTACCATAAAACATGAATATAGAGGCACTGTAAACAGCTGTGCATAACAGATAATTCATTTTCTTCTTTAATTACTTTTACTTAGTTTCACAAGGGATTTTATAAGATCAGAACAGCTTTTTTATGTATGTTATAGTAGTTAGACTTTCTTTTATTCAGTAACACAAAGACTGTAACAGAAACTTTTGATTACAAATTCATACTTAAATCTGAAGTGGGAATTACTACTTGAAGTATTGTGATAGCGTGTTGGGAATGCAAGTAATTCTGTCTTACAACATCTGTTACTATCTCATGGTCTGTACTAAAAGATCCATTTAAATTCAATAATTTGAATTAAACATGAATGTATTATTTTCGACATTGGTAGTCCTGCTAATACAAAAGAATGAGTCATTTTATAATAGAGAAATGAGGGCCAAAAATAAATAAATAGAAGTTTAGCAGGGAAAAGCATACAAAACAGTGAAAAAAAATGATAAAACGTACATGTGAAACAAATGACTTACGGGGTATGTTATTGCACTAAGGAAGTTGTCTGTAAGCCTTACTTAGAAAATATGCTTGCTGCATGGTTCAGAGGTTTTGGGTCTGACTTTTCTCCAGATTCTTGGGATGTTGGCGGAGGTGGTGGAAAAGGAATACGTATGAGTAATTGCCCTAGCTTGCTCATTCTGGGTGACAGTGACATCATGGTGGTAGCTGTTCTTTTACTCCTGCTGCAGGGCTACCATCTGACAAAAGGCCACAGAGTTGTAGCACCTGCCTTGACACTCAGGAGGACATGAGATCTGCAGTATTGCACAGCCCTTCAGCAAAGAATCCTTGATGCCTGCAAATGTGCACCCTCACATGGAGAAGCATACAGGGCACTACACAGTACTTTCTTGGCAAAAGAGGAAGGGTGATAACAGCTTATGAAAAAAACCCTAAACTCCACCAAATGAGAGGAAGATATCCTGGATTTTACCACTGCCTCTAGTGTCCTCAGATGGAAGAGTTACTAAGACTTGGATAAGGCTACAATCAATGTGGGGGGGGGGCAAATTAACATCACATTAGGCTCAATACTCAAAAGTGGAAATACTAATGTGCGGGAAACAGGCATAACACTAACAATTCACATTCACTGTTAAAGAATTAAAACATTTTGGAGAGGGTCTGTGCCACCCTGTACACTCATACCTGTGCTGGTTATATGTATATGTATATGATATGTATATACATATAGGTATGTGTGTGTGTGTGTGTGTGTGTGTGTGTGTGTGTGTGTGTGTATGATTATTATACCTCAGAACAAGCAGAATTATTTGAGAGAGTGTAATTATGAAATTCATGTATAATAAATCAAAGGCATACATTAGTGTAGAACTTTACAGTGACAAACACTAGTCAACAGTTTTGCCATGCTCCTAAGTTTTCAGTGATTATGGCAGGCCAGTAGTCAGTAATTGGCCAGTTTTTTACACCATTTAATATATAAGTAAGCGGAGTCAAGATGAAACAGAGTGAAGAATCAAAATATGCTTATTATGCAAATGCAAATTATATATACCAACTCCAAGATCACATCCCCCAATCCCACTATACTGTAGTTATGTTCAAAATGGTCAATAAACTGCATTATTGATCATGTGGTCCTGACCATGTTGGGTAGACCCCTAATTTGATCATAGATGAAGGGTGTATGGATTAAACAGTCATTCATGCATTCTTATCAATGATCTGCTTCATGCTGTAAACCCCAGAAAATTAATATTGTGCAAGTAAGTAGTGCTTGTCTGTGAATCTCAATCCTAATTTTATTTATCCCTTTACAACTTTCTTAAAGTAATTTTTTTCCATTTTGCATATATTCCTAAACACTTGTATTTCAGAACCCCAAAATGTAGCTTATACCAAGCTACAAATTATAGCTTCTTGTACAATTAGATTTTAAACTTAAAAGAAAAATGCATGTAGTTGTTGCTTTCTTTTCCTGAATCGCATATCTTGTTATCTTAGAAATGCATGAAGTTAAGCAGTAACAGAATTCCTTCATCCAACTAAATCATCTAGTGAAACAGAAACAGAAACTCCTGTATCTTGCATTACCATTTTTTTAGAATAAACAAAAGCCTGGTGAAATAATGCAGTGTGTAATTTTCTTTTCATTTTTGTATGATATATCAAACTCTTAATTTGAACATTCTGTGTTTACATAAAAAGAAGAGTATTCACTTCTGGTTATTTCTGGTATAATTCTGAAATCAGTGTGGTAATGATAGACAAAACTGAAAACAATAAATAAAGAAGAGGTTGTTTGTATTAGGCCTTTATATATAAACCACATGCAGTGTAAAAGGCTCCAGAGTGTAGTTGTGACACATGCACAGATGGCACAAACAAAATGCACACATTCGTTCACAGGCATATCAGTAAACACACACACACACACACACATGCACAACTGTGCACAAAAGCACACACACATTCAAAATTCAGAAAGCTCACAGATGCTGATTTGTTGTACCTACTGTATAAAATAAAGTGGCTAGGTTTTAAATAAACTGTGAATTGTTTTTTTTATAGTTTTAAATAATCCTGACATGATGTTACTATGGCAGCCACATTCTTAACAAAATCTTATAAAGTAGTAATTAAGATATAATGGTGGTCTTCAGTAAACCTGTTTTCAGCTATAGTTTTAGACATGTCTGAATTCACTCTGCTAAAATTAAACAACTACATAAATAAAAAAAAATGAAAACAATCATAAGCCACAAGTACTCTTTCTGTTTATTTTAGCAACCTTTTTGATTGTCTCAGTCATACCTCTCAACTGTTTGCTCAAGAATTCTGGACAAAACCAAAAATTATGAGGGGACAAAGACCCAGAATGAGAGACAATTTTTAAATATTACCCTAATTCACTTAAAATACCAGTAGAACAACAGGCACTTTCAGAGCAAAGAAAAGTATAAGGCTTTCTTTAATTTCTCCAAGTCTTTTGGGTTTCTAATACCATGATGGGAATGGACTCCATTCCCAAGTCAAAGTACAATTAAAGTTCATCAAATTAGTTTTGTTTCAATCTTTGATGTTAGCCAGAAGTACTTTTCACAGCACTCACAATGTGCCCAGTAATGAATCCTTCTACAATTTTTATGGAGTTTTATGTATAGGTAACATATCGAATTACGATTGTAAATTCTTTTTTATAAGACCCATTGCTCCTTCTGCTATTGGAACTGTCTGGGTATCCTTCTTCTACATTGCCCTTGTTTCTGCCTACAAATCCTGGTATTTATGACTTTGTGTCTTTCTGAACATAAGACACTGTAGTCACTGGGTGCAGTAATTTCAATGATCAATGCTATTTATGTTTTCTTTTCATGGACTACTATATCTGGTTTTCTTGCATCTGGTTTTTGAACTTCTGTTAATGGGTGACCCCATGTGATATAAACATCATCATTTTCTATAATGCTTTGTTCCTCATGTCTTTGGTGTTTTTCAGCTATTTCAGTATTATAATGTTTGCACAATACTTCAGTATTATAATGTTTGCACAATCCCCAGTGCAAAAGTCTTGTCACATTATTATGTATTTCAGTATACAGTCCTCCTGCCACTAGTTTATCACAACCAGCAACAGGGTGTATGACTGTTTTCAATTCTGGGTTAAAAAAACGACATTTGTCTGTTTCTCCCACATGTTCAATAGACTTTGTAAACCAACATAAATTAACTGTCTTGGGCCTCCAATATTAGCCTTTCATCTTCTGGTTTAGATTCACATCTCCTTATTCATTTCTGTGCTCAGTCTTGATCAACATGAGGTTGTTCCAAGAGTTTTTTATACTTGCAACTATATTTATGCATTTTCCACATTTCTTGGCTTCTCATTTGATCCTTCACCTTATATATTTTTCTTTTTTTTGGCACATTCAGTTGCTGCCTAATTTTGATTTGATTTCCATTCCCACTTGACACCATTATGCTTCTGCATACTAAGCAGGGAAGTCATCTTAGATTTATTCTCATCATGTTTCAAAACTTTCATTACATTTGTTAGATTAGAGCAAGTATATATGTATGCAGTCCTACGATTGCAGATCTACATGTAATCAATTTCGAGAAGGCCTATATCTCCTTCAGAAAGGGGAATATATACTCTTGGTACACTCTGATTTTTATAAATCATTTGATGAGCATGAACCATCTTTCTTGTTTTCCTGTCCAATCCCGCCAACACCTTTCAGTCACTCAAAAACAGTATGCTAGGACAGGAAGAGCAAATTGATTTATAGCTTAGACATTGTTCATAGATGTTAACACTGTTTTCAGTATTAATTTTAGTCTTATAAAATATTTCTTACTAAGGTTTATTCGACTTGTTCATGTTTTATTCTTGATCTTTCATCAATTCACAAATACTTATATACTCCCTCTTGCTCAAGTTCTTTTATATCACATTCCTGCCCCAAACTGATGTTTACTTGTTGCTGCAGCTTTCCTGCTTTAAAGGTTGCTTTTGCACATTTATTAAGACCAAATGGCATTTTATATCATCTGAAAAAGTCTTGACCACTTGCAGTTGTGCTTTCATTTCCTCATCTGATGAACTATACAGTTTTAAGTCATCCACAAAAAGAAAATGAGAAGTCTTTATACTTTCTTGTTTTCTTGGAGCCAAATTATAGCCATGACTTAATTTGTTAAGGAGACAGCTTAATAGGTTAAGAGCAGGACAAAACTGCAACAATGACAAAGAGCCACCTTGTAATATCCCCCTTTGAATTTTTTATCCCTGGAATAATAATTTGTCCTTTATCATGGCTTAACTGAAAAGTGGTTTGTCACTGTTTCATAGTCTCTGTAATGTAATTGATCATTGTAGGGTGTATCTTATACATTTTTAAAGCCTCTTTTATCCATGAATGTGGGATAATATCAAACACTTTTTGGTAGTCTACCCAAGCCATACTTAGATTCTTCCCCTTTGTGCAATTCTCCATTATGACTTTATTTAACAACAAAGTATCCTTTATTCCATATGACTTCTTTTTATTACCCTTTTGTTCTATTGTCATGACTTGAGTTTTCTTTTAAGTGATTATAAACTCTTTCAGCATGAATTCCAGTGTATAGTTTATACGTCATTAGAAGGCAAGTTACTGGTCTATAATTTTTGGGGCTAGCTTGAATGTTAGCTCTTAAGGAGGAGCATTGTTTTTTCCTGTTGTTAACCAGGTTGGTGTCTGCTCTGGGTGCACACATAAATAGTTCTTACTCATGAATAAATCTTCATGCAAAGAAGTTAATATTTTTAGTCAGAAGTTAGATACTGCATCTGGGCCTGGGGCTTTCCAATTAAGTGCTTTTCTTAACTTTGTTTCAGTCTCTCTGGCCATTACGTCATCCCATTTCATATCCTGTACATATGATATTCTTATTCTTTCTTTTACTTCTGTCCACAGTCTTTATGGTTTTACTGATTTACTGTATATCTCAGTGATTTATCAGAAAATCAATCCTTTTACAGGGGACAGGGCAAAAATTTGAGGCAAAATCAGGGACAGTTGAGAGGTATCACTCTGAAACCCAATCTTTCCTCAACCAAAATCCATGTACAGTTAGCATAATGATAATAGCAATAATTATTCAGTATCCATGTACTTTGTTAATATTCGTTCACTCCTTATATTATAATGTGTCTATTCTTCTATCTGTGACATCGGAGTCCCTATTCCAAATCAACATGGTGTTAACAAACGGATGGCACTGTATGTTGATCAGTTTGTAAGTCACAATTATTTAGAAATGAGATACCAGTAAGTGTCTGATATATCACTGTTTCTTACATGAAATTAGAAAAAGATCAACGTCTTGTGAAATTGTAAATATTTGAATATAATAACTATACCCTGTGCTTGAACTCCTACCTCATCTTCCCTGTAATGTAATACAATTGCATTGCATGGCTTTCTACTTACTGACACTAATAAATATCTGTTTATTGGCATATTGTGCCAGTTTTGAAGAAACCCATGCCTATTTTTCAAATTTGATGTCTAGAAATTTATCCATCATCTTTATAGGAATTTCTCCAACCCACCATAAGATTCTCCCATTACATACCCAAATTGTCTTCAGAATTTGTCATCCAAAGGTGTAGGTTCATATATTCCCCCAGGGAAAAAAATGATGACAGTATTCAGAAAAAAATGTAGTGATCAAAGAAACAGACACGCACACACACTTTGATTAATGGCCATGGATTTTTTTTGTCACCGTATTTCAGATGACATATCAACTCTTGCACATAATGCAACATCTTCGTGGGTGTCTATTTATATTCTGAGGATTAGACCTGTGATCCTTGGACTAGGGAGTCTATAAACACAAATAAAGAGCAAATCACAAAGAAATCATTGTGGTACCTCACAGTATTTCCCTACTCCAAGGCAGAGTGATCTTGGAGTAGAAATATGTAGGTACTAAAGGTGTGGGGGTGCAACCTCCTATGTCCTTGAGGTGCAACAGGTTAAAGAGTCCTAAAATGCTCTAAAGGTGTTACAGTGATGTTAGACATTCTTTGTATGCTGTTCTGTTTTCCAGAGTTGTGGGATTTATAGTGATGTGTCACATAATTTTGAGAGGGAGCCCATCTCCAAACTTCACTTTTGTTAGGTCACCTCCAAGCTTCACTTTTGATCGGACATCTCCAAACTTCTAGAGATCTTTATGATCACCCAACTGTTCTAGAAAAGTTATAATTGTTTTGACAAAAGAGGAAGGAGACGTCTAGATTCTTTAGCATGCCAAAACAAAATGAAGTGTGAAAAATAGCTTAAAAAGGTGCTGCATTCAGACAGCTAAGAAAAGTACAGAATAGAAGAAAGTACTTTTCACAAAGATGCTAATTAACATCAACAGAATAGTTAAATGCAGTGAGTTGCCATGATATAGCCTTCATCAGACAAAACAAGAAAATCTAAAAGTGCAACCATTTATCTTTTACTTGCTTGAGGTTCAGCTTCTTGCGGGTCATTTGCTTTTGACTGAATACTCACCTGTGTATTTGAGAGTGGGATACTGAATGCACATGCTGTTTCAGTAAATATACTTTCTCCAAGTCTCTGCAGTTTTAGAGAGAGAGTGTATTTATAATCTGGGGTGAGAAGGAGCAGCCCCCCCTGTGTTGGGGGTGCAGCGGACTTGTCTTCTGTAAAAACATTTTTTTAAAGCTCACTGATAATTGCGAGTCTACTTTCTGTTGAGAGCATGACAACACTTTAATAAAACTCATACAGCTCCTGTTAGAGTTAACAAAGTAGATCCACAGCAGCCATATGTGTCATGAATGGGTCATATCATGTTTGGTTACACTTCTTAAAACTATACAGCTACCTGCTGCTTAGTCCTTTCGGCTCTCAGTAAAAGATCTAATTGTAAACATTTCATTTGTTGTAAAAGCATCAGACTCAGCCTACTAGTTTGTTTCAGAAAAAAATGTTGCTTTTATCTAGTACACACACACAGTTAGATTAGCAGATTTACCTCTTCCTTTTCCTTCTTTTTTCTACATAAATATGCACGACTACTAGGAAAAACAAAATCTCATAAGACAAAATATGAAAAATAAATGAGAAGATTGTCAACACAGAATATATAAAAATGTTCCCAGTACCTGTGACATACTGATTTAAAGTGCATGCTGTCTATTTAAAACGCGACGTGTGTTTATTCAACACTTCCTGCTTGCATCATATCAAATGTTAGGGGGATAATGTTCACAATCAATCACTGACTATCAACGCTAACTAGCAAGCTAAATTAAAAAGTAGCTGCCTTTGTGATTTCAGAATTAATTTATACATTCACTATTAATTCTGTAGGATAAGATATTTAGAAAGAGAAAGCTAGATGGCTTCAAGGAATTAATTGTTATAAAATGCTATGGGTTCAGTTTAGGGTATATATTATATAAACTGCATGTTTAAATTCTCTCTTCCACAGTCTGGTGAAGACTCTGGACTGAGACCTTTCAGTGCTGGGGATATGAACGTTTCTTCTCCATAAGTAATTAAAGCATTTAGAGACTGAAAATAGTTAGCAACATGAATATGAAGTTAATATAAGAAGTTGATATAGACATAAGTTTTAAATATAAGTACTAAAATAGATTCCGGTAGAATGTTCTTTTCCACTTAAAATAATAAGGTGCATTATACTGTGAAGAAATTGGGGTACAGCAAATTACTTTAGCTAGGACAATCTGGCTTGTGTAGAATGGTTAAAAATTATACTGAGTTGTATTCATGCAACAGCATAAAATAAATAATTTTAGAACAAGTATAGAGACACTTTTAAAATGTAGGACACAACTAAAGTTGGCTATAAGTTATTAAATGCTATGCAAAACACTTTTTTCAAATCTGGGGTCACATCTGAACATTTTCAGTTCTCTCAAAAGACTTCTGAATGATGTGATAAATTAAGTATGTATGCATGTGGAAAGGAAATGGGTTAATGCACATCTCAGAATAACTTTGTCAGAATATTAAATATCTTCATGCATTCTGTGGGCATTAAGATTTAATGTAGAAAGAAAAAGAACTTTGCCATGAGAACTAGCAAATAAATACTAGAGAAATCTGTTACTGGACTGAGAAAGCAAAGACTTATTATCAAGCATTTCTTAAATTATTTGATAATATTATTTATTTAAGCCCTCTCAAAATGCAGATGTAAAATGTTGATTAAGAAAGTTCTATTGTTTTTTTAATATGAAATTTTGTTCAGAGATTCATCAGATCTTTTTTCTGTATTAAGCAACTAACTTAGTACAGATATTTTGCCTGTGCTCTTAAAAGTAGTTGATAGAAAATCAGCTGCACCCCTAAAGGCCTACATATCACAGTTCAAATATAGGCTAAAATTCAATAGCAAATGCAGCAATGTAAATACAAATTATGTGATGGGCAGCAACCTACAGGGTGGGAGTGATTGAGAGGACAAAAAATGCCTCAGCTGGCATTTTATGTAAATGACCACATGAAATGGAAATGAGCAATGTTATAATAATGTGGCTACTGGAAAATGCAAATGAGGCTAAACAAC
The DNA here is from genome assembly GCF_019279795.1 of Protopterus annectens. Lineage (NCBI taxonomy): Eukaryota > Metazoa > Chordata > Ceratodontiformes > Protopteridae > Protopterus > Protopterus annectens. The sequence goes on from NC_056727.1 coordinate 744,724,710, forward strand.
ATAGTAAATTGATTCAGAAATCTATAACTGCAACCACAGCTGTACTTGATACAATCCACCCAAACAAAGACCATGTTATGATACTAGGGAGAGCAACAGGATCAGCTGAAATGTACTGGTTTTCGTCATCCTCTCAGCCAACAGACATGAAGGTGTGCATTGTCACCCTCTTTGCTGTCAAATGATACAAATGCATCTAACATTCCTTAAACTGCATAGTGCAGAAATACTGGATAGCTGCTGTGTGGATAGAGACACCGTAAGGGATGGTACACATATGATGTCCTCACATGCTTGCACAAGAGATGCATGGAATACCGACACCAAGGTATTTGTAGCACTGACAATTCTTGCTACATGGACCTTCCAGAGGACAACTGAAAATGTACTGGGTGTATTTGAGGCATCTGCTTCAGATACAACATCAGTTTATTGATGCTCTGCTATAGCACGTGGAACAACATATGTGATTTCCATGTGCTGCAGAGGACATAATCAACACCATATGGCATTCTATGAAACATACCATTTCCCAGAAGCATTTGGTGCTATCAGCTGTATCCACATTGCCATCGAGGTCCTATCTGGGATACAGTGACAACAGTATATCAACTTTAAGGGATTCCACTACATCAACAGCTAAGGTCGACTGCCACCAGTGAGTGCATGTATATGTGTGTGTGTGTGTGTGTGTGTGTGTGTGTGTGTGTGTGTGCATGTGTGTGTGTGTGTTTGTGTGTGTGTGTGTGTCTGTGCGTGTGCGTGTGCGTGTGTGTGTGTGTGTGTGTGTGTGTGTGTGTGTGTGTGTGTGTGTGTGTGTGTGTGTGTGTTTGTGCGCGCAAGGGGGCATTAGCTCTCCATTAGAGGTTGCCAGTGGTGGATCACAGTATGCAACCCTGCAATATTTGCAGGATGTTGTGACAATACTTCTGGACTAGCAGCTTGTTGTCTATATTGGCTGTCTGGTGGATGCCCTTGTGCAAATTGTTGCACTGATGCCTAACCCTACCGAATGGGTCAATAGTAGGTAGAACCAGCCAGGAGGGCAGTATTGCAGGAGACTCAATTTTAGCTGAGTATGGTACTGGACAGTGTGACAGTCAACTATCACCCCAGCCTATCTCCCATCATGGTTTCTCTTACAAGTGTTTCCTTTTTCTTCTCAGTCTGTAGTTCAGTCCTCCCCATCTTCAGTTTTCCTACCTCTGTCTCTGTGTCTCTTTTATGTGTTTCCTACATTTGTGTCAGTACCTCCATAACTTTCTTTGTTGTCTTTTGTGTTTCTTTGTCTGCTCATAATACTAATGAACCTGTCTATTCTTTCCTGTACACTCTTTTCCAGTGCTACCATCCTCCTTTATCATTCTTGTGAAAAAGAAAAATGGTCATCTGTCCCACAATATACATAGCAACAAATCATCAATTATCAAAAAAATCATCAAAGCATCAGAGTCAGTGGCATAACAGGTAGCAAACTTTCCTTTGATGCAGGAGGCTGTGGGCTCTATTCCCACATCAAGTAGATCAGTGCAGTGCAGTGCAGTGCAGAAGAAGGGAGGCGCTGAGATATTACACTGAGAACCCATCTGCCTGAGTCAGTGGTAGCTCAGGTAGTTGTAAAAGATCCCATGGCACCTATTAGAAAGAGGAAACAAAGTTTCTAGATGCCCTGGCCAAATTTCTCTTAGTAGTATAGCTACCTCCTTGGGTCTCCCCTGAAAAGAAGCTTTGAGCCTAGTGGGACCAACTCAGTCAGCACACAATAAATGATCAAATTGGTAAGAACTTTGATTTTGAGTTCTTACTAGGGCTCAAAGCTGAATTTGTTGTGGTGCATTTTTGAAAGTATAAAGGCTCATTATGGCAAGCAAGCTACATAACCATTACTGGCTAATTAGGGCATTTGACAGCCATACCATGTAGTGCTGCTGTTCATGAGACCTGCTTTTCTTTTGCCGCAGCATTCTATAATTAAATTGATTCTGCCACACTTTGCTCCAACTACATTGATGATGAGTGTGATACCTGTGCACTGGCCCAGTAATCAAGTGGCCTCAATCCTCACCACTAGCTAGCACCAGTGAGGCACATCCACATTGGGAGGATAACAAGTACACACACACAATAAAGTACAATTTCCCTTAAGACCACACAACTCTGGCCTCCGACTCAAGTCTCTTTAGCTCCAGACAGATTTTTAAGTCCTCTGTAGAAAGGTTGAGCTGTCCATTCTCTGAGTGTCTTACATCTCCACGGCCAGTCTGATCATCCTCCTGGTTGCTATTCTCTGATGCAGCTGTGACCAAAGCCGCAAACATGTATGCCTTAGTCAGGTTTCCATGCACCAGTCCTTTAGCCTGGCACATCTCAGCCGACTGCCTCCTTGTCAGCTTGCCATACTCCTCTGCTAACATGCTTGCCTTCTCTCCCTGACTAACTAAGCTAACAAAAGAAATAAAACAATTCTGATCTGAACTCTGAATGTTGACTGCATGGCTGATTTAGTGTACAAAAACAACTTGAGTGATCACTGTACATATGCTACAAGAATTCAATATCCACACCACTACAAGCCAATTAATATGTGATGTGGCTAACTCACCACTATCAAACAATGAATATGATATGGATATCCCACCACAGCCAAACAATTAATATGTGGTGTGGATATCCCACCACTGCCAACCACTTAATATGTGATGCTCATGCACTGGTCCAGTAGTCAAGAAGCCTCAATCCTCACTACTAGCACCAGCGAGGGACATGCACATTGGGGGAATACCAAGTACAATTTCCCTTAAGAGCACACAGAGATCACAATCAGTCTGGGGCTGGTTTTCCCTTTCTCTCCAGATCCCCAGTAAGTCTACCACTGGCACTGCTATAGGGTTCAGATCTCAGCCTAGCAGTCAAACTAAAACCTCCAGCATCCTCTCTGTATAATCAGTGCTTTGTGTCTCTACCCAAGTAGCCGACACACACGCACACTTTAAGATTTGATTTATATACAAACACACAGACACTCCTAGGGAAGGAAGACACAGGTTTTCCAGCTATGCCATCTTTCTGCCCAGACTATAAGGTAGTACTGACTGCCACCAACCACTACTATCAGCTACTATAAAGGCCCTTACCAAAGGGTGTCCTATTTTACTGTGCAATATTATTATTATGCAATTAGTAAATGTGACGAACAGCAAGGATATTGCAATGGCTTTGTACAGTATCATCAAATACATGCAGGTACGCTAGAGCTGAAATTATCTATACAAAAAACAGCCACAGTTGAAAAGTTTAAAAATATTTAATAATAAATAATAAAAACACAAGACAATACTTATTACTTCAACACAATGACAGAGAGTTCAGAAATCACAGGAAATACTTTAAAACAATATTGTAGGATAGTCTGACATAAATACAGAAAACAGCTAGACTAATCACGCTATTTCTATCTATCTCTAAGAGAAATCACTTTTGTAAATACTACTTATATAGCAAGGAAGTGCTGGTGAGTGGATATTGTTACTAGATCCAGCAAAAGATACAAAATGCCCTTTTCCTTTCTGAGATGGTCCTTAAATTGATAATACACAGTACTGCTGAGCCATTTCACATTACATCATTCTTGTCATCCCTGCCAAGGTTTCCCAGGCTCACAAAACTTAAAATTTAACATTTCTACAGCTGCCAGGAAGTCACAGCAATAAAAGACACTTTATATGTGAAACCTTTTAATTTTATTTGGCTTAAAACAATAGAAAGAAACTGTTAGTCCAGACATCCTGTCTCCAAGCTTGAGATCAAACACAGTTATAAAAATCTTTGCTCATCGGCTTTCTTCCTGCAGGGTGCACTGTGGTTACATTTTGAAGTTCAGCATATAACATAGTTTTCTAACATTTAGTTTTCTTACATTTGTAAAAACAAGCCTATGGATCATATTAATATTTACAATGACAGAATTATTTACAAAATTCTATCTAGCTGGGCTGGCAGTCCCTCAGTTTATTACAATGAGTGTGGACTGCCCTATGGTACTTTGACCATGCTATTTTACCTTTACATAAACATGCAATCTAAATTTCCAAATCGCAGCCGTAGTTTTTTTTTTTGGCATTTAACTGTAGCTTTTTGATTCCATGGCATTCTGCATTGCAGTATTACATAATAGAGCTTATCTAAGCAATCCTGTCTTAGTTTGTGATTTACTGTGGAGTTGCCTGGTAACAAAAGATTTATTTGAATTTGTATTTTATTTCTTACCACTGTTTTTTCACTGATCCGCTGTGGCGACCCCTAATGGGAACAGCCGAAAGAAGATAATAATAATTTTCACTGTTTACAGGGAGGAAGGGATAGCTAGTACACAAAATTTACTTTGATTTATATTTTGTTGTTTTTCCTTTAATTTCCACTGTTCATTGTTAGAAAAAGATAGGTTTGAGATAGGCAAACTCTAGGCATCCTAAGGGATCTAGTCAGCTATAAAATCACACAGAGCAGAAACAGGACAATACAGAGCTTATCTGAACAATACTGGTTTGTGATTTTTTGATCTTTCCTGTTAAAAAGAGGTGTGACTGCAAGCAAGAGTGAGCAGAAGCTGCTCTGTGCAATGTAAAGAAGTTCCATCTATTGTCTGACTTTCAGAACTTGTACGGTCAGAGCAACAATTTTATTGCACTTACTTTAATACTTAGTTGTATATTGTTTGCATGTTTTTTTCACATAAGTTGATTTAAGTTCTCTTTGAATTCTGTGGTCACTGATTTGGATTATTCTTTTCTTTTATCATTTTTTTATTCATTTGAAACTGAATATGGATTCCTTAAATGAGCATGCTACTACTGATTTGCTAAAGCACAAATATCTTGAACAGTGTAATAAATACTACGTATATTTAAAGGTAACACCTGATAGCCCTCTGATCAAATCAGTCCCACACTAGACTTACCCTCCTTCTCACCAGCTGAACTCCTACTGACCAACTTCAAACTTAACAGTTTCAACACCATAACTGTTGCAGCAATCTATATTCCCCCTGGTGATAACATTAGCATACTTGAGAGCATCCTATCTCACCTCTCACATACCATCCACAATGAAATAATTATACTGGGAGATGTAAATATTGATTGGCTTACAATACAAGCTATTAATAAAACAACCTGGAGTAATTCCGCCAAAAGCAACCAGTAACCAGATATCAAGGCGAAAAAAGCGGCGATCGCACCCATCAAAATTAGTGCACAAAACTCTTTATCTCTATATTATAAAAAGTTTTGTGCACTAATTTTGCTGGGTGCGATCTCCACTTTTTTTGCCTTGATATCTGGTTACAATACAAGCTCCCAACACTACTTCCTGTATAAACCTACATGTGTTTGAGCAGCTAATCACAACCCCAACCTACATTAATAAATCTCACCTACCTAGCTCTCTTCTTGACTGAATATTGGTCTCCCACCCTCAAAACTATCATAACTCCCAAACCCTTCCAAATGCCCTGCGACCACTGCCCTATAACAGTTACTCCCCACCTTACCAAACCTAACAAATTTATTACCACCTGCTCACTTTCTCATTTCTGTCCTAACTCCTTTATTCACCAACTCTCCAAAATTAACTGGTCTTACCTCACCACTCTTCCTTTAGATGAAGCTGTCCATTCCTTCAACACTACATTCCTAAACATTCTTAACTCCCTTGCTCCTCTTTGCACAATTAGAATCAAATCTAATCCTGCTCCCTGGCTGGAAAATGTGGACTAAAACTAGGACCCCTTCTCTTCTTCAGAAATATAAAGAACTCAGAAATAAAATAAAACAAAATCATCCATTATGACAAAATAAACTTCTATGCCAATCCTCCCTCTACTCTTAAATCAGACCCAAAGTAATTCTGGAGCTCTATTAAACAGACTCCATCCAGGAAACCTTTCACCTCCTAACCCATGATCTCCACTAACTCGGTAAAAAGGACTCATCAGAAACTTGGACACCTTTTCCATAGCAAGAAATATTTAATTAACACTGCCCGAATAACTCTCTCCCAGGCATTATTACTCCCAACACTCCTGTACAGCTGCCACGTATTCACAAACCTAAATTCTACACTTTTTTCCAAGCTTGAAACTACCTATAATAAGATCGCCAGATTTGCAGCTAACCAAACCAACAAGTCACACCACTGCTTAGCACTACAGTAACTAGACTGGCTAGAATTCCCTCAGCTGTTCCAACTATACCAATTACAAATCATCCACTCTATCCTCTATCTACCTTCCTTCTGCCCCAGTCTGTCCACTATCATATCCAAATATTCCCCTGCTAGGACACTACGCAGCTCAAATCAAGAATTATTAGACATCTACAAACCCAAAACCAAAATAGGCTGCCTTCTCTGTAACTATAACCCAGCTACATCCTGGAAACAACTCCCCTTGGAAATAAAATCCTTCCAGCATAGCAAAAGTTTCAAATTAGTCACAAGGAAATACCTAAAACAAAGTGGTCTTGACACTGTAGCCAACCACCCTGAAACCACCATCCTTTCACCTATTTCACCACCTCACTCTTACTGTATCTCTAACACTATTCCCCTGCCTCTTCTACCTCTTCCCGTCCTCTATCTCCAAATACTCTTAATTCTTACAGTCTCAAAACAACCTACCTGTCTAGTCTGTCTCCTATACTCTACCTCCCCTATATCTCCTACTAGCCATTCTTACTTTCCTTTCTTGTTTCCGAACTCCTATACAACTAGATCCTACCCACTTTAAATAAGCATCTGCCTAACTATTAACTCATTTTGCTCTAAGAAGCTTAAATAATATTGTAACTAGTCACATTTTCTTCTGCTAATTGTTTAAAACATTGTTTGTAACAACTCCCATACTTGTCTGCCAATTGTTAATACTCTGTATAATTGAATTGCCTGAGGAGCTTTTTTTCTCTCCAGGTCTCTGCTTGTAAGATCTTATAGCTGATTTACTACTATGTTACTAAAATTTAATAAATGGTTTTCTAGTCCTAAGGAGCTTTTCTCCCTGGGTCTCTGCTGAAAAGGAGCCAAAAGCTCAGCCAGACTAACCCGGTTAACAAATGTAAAATAAATAAATAAAATAAAATCTGTGTTCCTCATGTCAAAACTTGGATGATTTGCTTACCATTGTTAGAAGTAAATCTAGACTTACTGATGATGATTGCACTTGTGCAATTGACATTGCTTGGAGAACTATTGTTACATATATTAATGACTGGACTGGTGAGATAAATAATGTTAGGCAAAGAGTAAATACAACACATTTAGGAAAGGATGTGTCTAATCTCTGTAAAAACAAGATGATGTCCCTGACAACTTTGGAATTCTGGATACAAGTCTTCAGCAATCTGAATATTCAGAGCATTTAGAAAGAAATATAAAAATAAAGGAAGAAGTTCACAACAAATAACAAGGAAGAAAAAGAAACTGATAAATGTCTGTAAAGTAAAGAGAGTACATACTAAAAAGGAACACTTTACGTAACACACTGATTTCAGGGAATGATAACATTTTTATTTCAGAAAACCTTCAGTCTACAGAAAAGGGCAGCATTTTTCTAAAAGAGAGGTAAAAAAGGCAAGGGGCAGGTGAAAACAAAAAAATCAAAACTGAACATGAGACGATTGAAGGACATTACTGTAAGAAAAAAATGATAAAGACAGATACTGACAACGTGGCTCAAGCCGTCAATGTATAAAGCAAGGTGGATAAAATTGTATGTTTGCAAATGTAATACGTAAGGAAATCAGTAGGAGTAATAACACTGATGATGACGGATATCATTCCTTTAACTGATAGAGCAGATATTTTTGAATTAGAAGCTGAAGACTCTTCAGCTCTGGTCAGAAAAGATATTCTTTTAATTGGAGTTTGAATTGGAGATTCAGTTATTAGACAAACGGATACTTACATGTGCAACAAAGATAACGAAAATCGAATAGCGTTACGCTTGTCAGGAACAAAAACAGAGGATGTGAGACCAGCCTTAATGCACCTTAATGGAAGGAAGTATGTATCCGTTTTATTCACGTTGGTACAAATCATCTCATTTGCAAGGGCTCTCTGACTGTTAGCAGGGAACCTACAGCCATCTTACACAGTACAGCTTGCACTGGTGTTAGGACACATTCTTCACAAATCACATAGATAAAAGAGAGTCAGGTTACTGTGACTGAAAATATTTTGGGGATAAATGCCTACATGAAAAAAGTCCCATTTTAAAAAACGGAAATGTGTACACCATCTAAACCTAATTTTGGGCACACATCTGTTCAGACAGGATGGCGTATATTTGTCAAGATCAGGGAAGAGAATTTTTGTACCAGGCATTTTGCAATATTTGACAAACACAAGGCAGGCTTTTTGCCAGGTCAAAAATTTAACAGTTCACAGATAACAAAATTTGATGCATCTCTGATGGTTGTTATTGCTAGGAGCATTAATAATATATATATTTTTTTAATTGGAAGATTTGGTGTGTTCCCACAAGATTGATGTTGCCATTGTTTGTGAAACATGGTTAAAGAACAATCACTAGAAACCAGCTCTGTCAGGGCATAATTTTTTTACTGTAACAGACATTCTAACAAAAAATCAGGTGGAGGTGTTATGATAGGGATTAAAGATAGTTATAAGACCTGTGGTTATTACATGTTAAGTGATAACACCAATTCTACAGATTGTGTATCTGTGACAGTAAAGACAACCCCGGAACATATAACAATTGCTGGAGTGTACAGACCACCAAATTAAAGCGCTGATGACCTACAGGAATTCATGCATTTCTTGCGTGAAACTCAAGAGGAAAGAATAATAGTGGCTGGGGAATTAAATTTACCAGAAACAGACTAGAATCATATTGATTCAGCCACATCAGTATGGAAATTATTCACAACATACATTCAGGAACAACAATTACTTCTGATTGTGAGAAAATCTTGCAGGGAATGGAACGTACTAGAAATTGTATTCCTAAAGAAATTACTGTTACTTCATGTCAAGTTTTACCACCATTGATGTGCAGTGATCATGGGGTTATAAAGGGTAATTTTTTGCAAGATAATTCTGCCAAACTGAAATCTAATCCAATGCACAGAAGATTAATTACAGATTATATGGAAGTAAAACAGTCACTCGGTCAAACTAATTCGAATGATGCATTCAGTGGAAAAACTGTAGAAGGAATCTGGAAAGTTTTAAAAGAGAAATTGTTTAAGTGCTAGAAAATAAAAAAAAAAGTTTAACATCAGGATCTAGGCATACAACATCAGGGGGCTATATTTGCATAAGAACAAGATACCTTATTAAGGTAAGAGGCACAAAATATATGAAATGGAAAGGAGGTCAAAATACAAATTTGAAAACTGAAATAAGCAAACTGGACAAACAAATTAAGCATAGTGTGAAATCACATCAAGAAATTTTTGAAGACAATTTATATAAAGATATTGAGCATAATAGAAAAACATTTTCTACATAAATAAGATGTGGAAGGAGTAAAGGCATACAGATTGGTAAACTGTATGTAGATTATAAAATGTATTCTCAGACACAACAAATTATAGATGCATTTACAAAATCTTAAGCAAAGTAGTTTGGCTCCACAGAGGGGGGTGATAAGTTGTTCCGGTGATATCCAGGTAACCTCAGATACTGGAAACATATTTGATTATATTGAAAAAGAAGTATGCAAACTAGATCCAAACATAGCACAGGGAGGAGACAGAATTAGTAATAATAACCAGAGAACACTTCAGCAAGAACTTACAGTACCATTGTATTTATCATTTACTAGGTCATAATAATATGGGGAGATTCCCCAAGATTGGAGACATGAGCTTATTAAACTTGCCTTTAATGGAAAGAGTAGTAGGACAAACCATGAGTCATGCAGATCCTTAAATCTACTTTCATGTTGTGGAAAATAATGAAGAAGGTAATATTGGATACGTTATTGTCAGAATTGGAAAGGTTGGGACTTAAAATGATATACCAGCATGCATATGTTGAAATTAGATCTATTACTACCTGTAACATGATGTTCTATAACAATATACTAACAGCTGTGAATGAAAATTGGGTTGTGATGTAATTTAGATAGATATAAGTTAAGCATTTGACAGGATTATACACAAAACACTGATCAATGAACTAGAACGACTAGGTATTGATTTATTCTTGATAAGCTGAATAGTTGCATGGCTTACAAATAGGACATGTCAAGTGTCCTACAACAACTGGACATGTGAAATTCTTGGTTGCAGTCAGGGCAACCCACAGGGCTCTCTCCTAGGTCCTTACTTGTTTAGATTGTAACTTTCAGACCTATCTTTTTCATCTGAGGTGTTCTACAGTATGCATGTACCCTGAACCTGGGTAATGTTATTACATGTGTTACAGATAAGGCATGTCTCCAAAACAACTTGACTAAATTAACCATTTGGTAACAGGAGAATAATATGCTGATAAATACATAAAAAACAAGCATATGACATTTGAGAGACATATATTGACAGGTGAATATTTAATACACCACATAGTGATTGAAACTGCAGATTAATTTAAGGACCTGGGTATATGGGTAGACCAAGCTTTGAGTTTTCTAATCATACCAATCAATTGGCTAATAATAGTTATAGAACTATAGGTTGTATACAAATATTTTTAAAGTTTAGGAAATCTGAAATTATGAAGTCATTGTTTGTTAATTACAACAGACCCAAACCTGAGTATGGAATAGAATACGGAGAACATGTAAGACAAAAAACATGAGTAAAGTGGAAAGAGTACAACAGAAATGCAACAAAGGCATCCATTGATGTGAAAATTTATGTTATTATGAAAGACTAAAATATCTGAACTTGTACAGTGTCTCTTATAGATATTTAAGATGAGATCTTACTCAGGTATATAGGACATTTAGAGACAACTACCCTGGGAATGTTTAAGGTTATCAAAAAGTAGCAGTGAATCATCAGACAACCTATATAGAAGATTCTACAGGAATGAGAAGTGTATTAATTGGTTCTGTGAGAGAGCAGCTGATGCATGGAAAAGACTACCAAATTACATTAAAGCAAATACTAGTTTAGATATTTTTTAAGAACAGCCTGGGCAGCTATTGTGTTAATAACTGTTTTGGTATATTGGCAGGTTACAGGGGCATTAATGTCCATGCTCGAAATATTTGTATGCATATATATATATATATATATATATATATATATATATATATATATATATGTGTGTGTGTGTGTGTGTGTGTGTATATATATATAAATATATAAAATTTTATAGACTGTTTAGACACTTAACTGCACAAGCTCATTAACATATCCGAAAAATACCCAATAATCCAATGGTGTTTCAAATAATGATAAGCCATACAGTTGTTGGAATGTGCAAGCTAAGTAGTTCAAACATTTTTGAGTAATGTCTAGTTACATGTTAGTATGTCTTCTTTTTGTGGTAGGCATCATATCTTTGGGTTGGAGGATGACATAATGGTTAAGGTGTTTAGCTCACAGGCACAAGTTACTAGGTTTGATTCTCACCTTTGCAGAAACTGGGTAGACTTAAAATGATCTACAAGGGTAGGTAGTCTACTAATTATTTATGAACCATTATTTAAAAGCATCATTTCACATCTGGGCACAACAGAAAGGACCTCCTCATCTGTAAATATCCATAATGTTAACAAATGTTAAAATGACAATGGCAGAGTTAGAAAATTGATTTAAGCTAAATTTGCAAATGGTGTTAATGGATTTATGCCTCTGCAGTTCTGTAGTCAAACGTATTGTCCATGAGCAATGCAATGACTATCTCCATCATATCGACAGTAATTCAGAGGGTGGTCATGTGGGCTATGAGTGGAAGACAATACCTGGTCCAAACCAGTGGTGCTGTCATAGAACATCTGACGTTCAGTGAAGTGCTGCTAAAGAGTGAGTCACACAAAAAATAGTTATGCACCGCAGTACAACAGGGCATGAAGAGTAACGTGCATAAACTAGGGATTCTGAGTGCCATGTGTTTTCACCAGCATGAGATGACAATGTGACTGCTACCCTGTCAGTTAGGTAATCATTGTCTCGGCAAAGCCTGGTCACTGATAGTGTGGGGGGAGTATAAAGCTAGTCACAGGCAGGGTGTTCAGGCTGGTAAGAAGACAATGACTAAAACCTAGCATAGTGGGGAGACAGTGAGGGATTACAATCATTATAGGACTGAGCACAGTGCAATAGACAGCCAAGCTGCAGCTATGGTGTGCAGGATCATGATGATAATAACGACTGTTGACTTACTTGGATAAATAGGGAATTCCGACTCCTAAGCAGATGGGTAGGAGAAGACATGGGAGGCAATTCCTGGCTTGATGAAGTACAGAATGTCTGGAATCTAGTTGCTACTGAGGAAGAAGAGTGTTATGAGAAAGTGGGGTGCTGAATGATTAAAAAAGGATAAGCACAGCTCCATTTACTGCTCAGCTAGGTGGAGACAGGGTATCGACTTTGATCGCTGATAAACTTATTTGGGTGGATAGATGGTTCTAGCATAGCTCTTAGGAAAAACTTGGAACTCAGTTTGCTGCTGGTGTGAATGATGCCACTCAGGACCACAAGATCCTCCAAGGTGGCAAAACAGTGGGAAAACTCAACTCATGACCACAATAGGAAACGTCAGGAGGTTTTAGGTCCATTGTGCAATGATTTACTACTTTCTAAAGAGAGTACGTGCAGAGAATGTTTTTAATTTTTACAGAAGTAACAGGAACATAAGCATTCTTTCAACTGCAGTAGAGTCTAATTTAAAAATCATAATCCATCACAACTGCATAGGCTTATAGGTAGCTTGTATACATTTATCACTGTAGCACTGGAAGTCTACAAAAGCCAATAAATCACAAATAATTGTGTGATATTGTTCCCAGTTGTTCCTGGCATACATCTCAGCCGTACAGAATTTCTTGGGATTTACTGGTTTTGAGGTCAAAATAATGGGGTGTCACAAACTCTCGAGTGGCCCCTTCAATTTCTGATTTTTTTTTTTTATAAATTTACAGTTGTGGCTGATGTCACCATGTATTGCCAGAATATCCTGCAACTTCATCAACCTGCACAGGCAAGCATGATGACATCAACTCTGTGAGGTAGACTGCAGCCTGTTGGACTCAGCTGAACAATTCTGTGACCACTGAAGAGTGTGTGGAGGCTTGTCTGTCATCTAGGACTGGAATACGAGCAGCAGCAGTGACAAGCGGAGTGGAACTGTGCACACATTACAGTTTCAAGATTCAGTTCTGAACTTCTGCAGAGGTTGGCAGTCCACAGGATGAGAAAATTTACTTTCTCTGGTGGCTCAACCTCCCAGTAAGTGATAAAGAATTTAAAAAAAAATGTGCATATGTATATGCCTAGAAACTGCAGCAAAGAAATCAGAAACAATTCTGCAATCTGCTGCAGCCTGCTCACTTTGTTCTTTTATTGTTAATGTTAAATAGCACCACTTTCATGTGAATTCAACTGAGAAGAACCTTTAGTCAAGAAACAATAATCAATTTAGTTTATTTTAAATGTCTGAGAACTTTTGTTTTATTCATAAGACCTGACTGTTCATTAAACTCAACTAAAATGGCTGTTCAAAATGTAAGCATTAAATTACAATAATACAATTTGGATCAGAGTACTGAGTTGTCTAAAAGAGGAGAGTGACACTACATTTTATTAAAATTAAGAGGAAAATATTAATGGTTTTATAAGTAAATCTGAAAAACTGAGAAATAACTGAGGTAGCATTCATTGGTTAAGGGAGGGCAATGAACTACTATTTGTTCACAGGTAAGTATCTGATCAAATTGCAGAAAAAAAAGCAAAAAACTAACTTCTGAAGTAATATCTTATGCTAAACAGTATGAAAGCTTCTTTAAACCTATAGAAGTAATTTGAGGATGCTAGTTCTGATTTCTGACATTATCAGATGTGTGCCTTTATTCAGTCTGTCACATCCTATTGCTGCAACACTTTTGATTTTGTTAAGAGCTAGCTAGTTTATTATGGCCTTGTCTATGACTGGACAGGGCTAATGTCATTTTTTTTCAATCAAGAGTAGTTCTTCCTTCTCATACCTGTATGAACCATTCTATTGCACTGCTTTATCATAGTAACACAAGCCATATTTTTTATGCTTTTGAGGAGTTTGTTTATTTTGTACAGCCACAAAGTAATATATATATAATTAAGAGGATGTTTGTGACATCCCCCACATGACTGTTAATATCAGCTGTAGCTTTGACAGGTGTGTTGCTTAGTGAGTTTGACTTGTCCAATTTGTTCTCAATATTTGTTGTATGTCAACCTCTCATACTGGCCTTAAACGTGTATAGCTGTACTTTATGTGAACCTGGTAGCGAAGGAATGGATTCTATCACAGAAAATAGTCAGGAACATACATCTCCACTGTTACGGTTTATACACTGTATCAAATCTAGTCCTACACTTCCTGGATTTACTGATATCCCTCATAACGTCAGGCCTGTTTATGCTTGCATACCTTATTAAATAAACAAGCAAGCCTACACAAATATTCTCTATTGCTGTATGATCTTGTATATGAAGACCTTTTATTCTTAAAAATAAGAAAGTGGTCCTTTTTCTGACCCCTGCTGTGATTTTTAAAGACCACTGTTATGATTTTAATGTTCAGCCGCTGAAAGAGAGATGCTCTGGGAAGAGGAAAGGCTGTAGGTAGTCAAGTGTAGCTGTCCAAGTGGAGCAGCTCCTAAACAAGAAAGCATGACACTGCTAAATGACCGATCCTAACTCCACAGTTGCTCTGCATTCAGAATATAATGGATCTGTAGCACTTTATGAAAATCACAGTGTTTAACAGGTTTTTTAATTCAGATGAAAATTACCTGTGGGGACAAAGCATAAATAGCTAGCTTTGCTAGTTAGACTATGACGCAGCTTAGGAAGTTAGCACAGCTGCCTGAAAATTGTTTGGAGATACAGGTGAGTGGTTAATGACCAGCTCTATGTTCTTGGTTTGAAGAATAAGGTGGGATTTGTTGCCATAGACACCTACAGGAGGATGGGTGCAGAACAGGTGAGCCTTCCATACTTGTGGATGGGGACTAATACAGAAGACTGACTACTCAGATCATCAATTATTTTGCAGGGAGTCAGGATAAAGCAAATGCACATAAGCGCAATCACTAGAATCTACAGTTGATGATAATGTTGAATGGGTAGGTTAGTTTGTGATTTTCTACAGATTTTTTTGCACTAAAAGGTTGAGAAGCATGTGGATGCAAAGTATTCTGTGTGTTTCCATGAGCTACAGTACTCATGTGAAGTAAAGGAGGTGGTGGTGTGGTGATCATTC
This sequence comes from Protopterus annectens, assembly GCF_019279795.1. Classification (NCBI taxonomy): domain Eukaryota; kingdom Metazoa; phylum Chordata; order Ceratodontiformes; family Protopteridae; genus Protopterus; species Protopterus annectens. The sequence goes on from NC_056727.1 coordinate 744,740,142, forward strand.
CCTTCTGTTTAGTATTTTGTCTGTTCTTCAGTTTGCCTGTGAATGTTGGTATCCTACAATTCCACTTCAGTGGGCGCGGTTACATAATTAGATATGCAAATGTTATACTAATCAGTGCACAGATTTTTGGCCAGCTGTACCTACTTTTCATGGACCTTTATCCAGATTTCTGATGTTTCCAGGTTGAGAGATATGGTTCCTGGTATCACCTGATACCACAAGAGTTGTATGTAAATATAATTCTGCAAAAGTTGGAATAAGGCAGGATCCTATGACTTAGACTTCACTATAAGGATTATAAGTGGCTTGAACTGGCTGTAAGTCTTGTTTAAAGCCAGCTTTCTGATATACAGAGTAAGTTCTATTAAACATGTACACATGGCATTTTATACATTCAAGTTAATTGGAAAATTCTAGGAAAACTAGTCATGTGACTCCCAAGTGGTCCCATTTGGTTATGTGAGGTGCTGCCTGAGAGGAAGTGCTATATCACTTTCATATGGCCCATGTGTGAGTGAATGACCTAGGCACAAAAGCCTTAGAGGCATGCAGAGGGAGATAGAGATGTCAGTGAGATGATTTGCTTTCACAACTGGCTTACTGACTGACATCATTCCAGGGGCATCCAGTATGAAATTAAAAGGGCTCTCACTACTTTTTAAAGAAACCACAAAAACAAAACAGACAACAAACCATAAAAATGAATGAATGAAGAAGGCAGCCAAATCCCCACACACATTATTTATTAAGCGCTTTCGTCTGCAAATTACAAGGACTTCATCAGAATAACCAGTGTTTCATAAAGCAGCACATTTATAGTCACATTTAATCACATAACCTCACCTTAATTAGCATCACCTTAGCAACAGTGTGATCTAATTAAACACAATTTACTTAAAAACATAAGCATATATACATTGTAGAATTACAATATAAAACCCTAACACAAATACAAAACATACTAAAACCCTATATTTAGACCATACACATTATATAAAAAATGCACTCTTTAACCTCAGTATACTACTTAATGACATTGTATCATTTAAATCAGGGCTAGTCATGGCATTAGTTTTTAACTGCCATTTTAATTCTAAAACGTTGTCACTGGGACTTCCCTTCTGCCCTAGGTCTACTTGATCTATAATTACAAATTTAAACCATGTGAGGGATTTAACTCAATATGCTTACACAAGGCATTCTTTTCATTTTTCTTCCTAATATCACAAATATGTTGGTAAATACATTTCCTAAAATTTGATCTAGTTTTTCCTGTTTAGAATGCATTGCAGAATCTACACAAGGCCAAATAGACCACTCCTTTGCTCCCAGACTGAAACTTTCCATGCAACTTAATGCCACCAAATTCTTCTACAAAGAAAATATTCCCTTCTGCAATATAAGAACATGAGGAACAGTGGCCACATTTAGCCATTTTTTCCTTCTAAAGATTTTGTACCAACATTTTCAAGCAAATTCTTAAAACACAAGTCTTTTTTATGGGTTCAGGCTACTAGGCAGTGAGACATATCCCTGTGGTACATTTGACTGGGGACACATGGCTGAAGTGACAGTCAGCTGCAGAAAAATATGTCTGTTTGCAAATTCCCTGTGGGCAAAGAAAATAATGTGTTGCCATGACCACAACTTCATTAACTAAATGCACAGGGGAAAACAATGTCCATGGTCCCCAAGAGAACATGAGACAGTAGGCAATATGGCAGACATCAGCAGCAGGCTGGCCAGAGTGCATGTCAGTGGCAGTAATAATGCAGTGCACAATGGGCAGTGTCTTTATAATTGGTGTGTGTGGACCACTACCACCTTCAAAGTGTCTAGGGAACATTACCTAAAACACATACTGGAGCATAAATGTGACTACAATAGCCTGCAGAATTTCCACCATGCTATAGCACACTTCTACATGTTGTAGTTACATAAGTATGTACTGTACACTGAGCACTACACTCATTACTTCTTGTGCCTCCATGCATTTGATTATTAAAGATGTGAGCAGGGCAGTGTGTGCTTCTCTTTACCCACAGGGAATTTGCAAACAGCCGTATTTCTCTGCAGCTGAATGTCACTTCAGCCATGTGTCCCCAGCCAAATGTACCACAGGGAAATGTCTCACTGCCTAGGTGCCTGAACCCCTTTTTTATATACAATTACTGGTTTATCACCCACAATTCCCTTATGATACTCATCCATACAGAAAACTCTCCATTTTTTCTTAATTATAGACCCTAGCTCAAAACCATTACTACAGTAAGTTAGGACTAAAGATCTTTCCAAATTGTTATGCTTACCCCCTGCATTTTCATTATCACACATAGCCTCCCCCATACGACCTCCCTTTGATAATGGGGTAAACAAATTCTGTATTCTTTTTCTTGCTTACCTCTAAAGAAATACCAGCTAGAAACTCCTCAGGGTAGCCTCTTACCCTGAGCATAGATCTAAAGACTTCACACTCATTCAAAAAATCAAAGTCTTCTGACACCATTCTAGCCAGTGGCACACACTGACGTTTAAGAAGGGACTTTTTCTGGTGTAAAGGGTGCATACTCGTGCAATGTAACAGGATATTGGAATAAGAAGGTTTTCTATAAATATTAGATTCATACCTCATTATCTCACTGTTCTTCCTAATAGTCACATCCAAGTAGTTACCCACATCACCTTGAATATCAAAAGTAAAGCTAAGGAAATTGGTAGTCTTATTAACATATTCCATTCATTAAATTTGTTGATATTTTCTTTCCATACAAAAATCAAATCATCTAGATATCTACCATAAAAAACCCAACAAGTATGAAATTCTGAGTTCAAGACAAAACTGGTTTTCCAATAGACAAGGTCGGCATTAGCAAACTTAGGTGCACAGATGGCCCCCATAGCCACTCCTGTTCTTTGCCCAAACAATTGATTTTCAAAAACAATTAAATTATTTTCTAGTACTAACGCCATAAAGCACCTTAATACTGATGCTTTTTCATTATTAACTTTTGCATAACAACAAAGATATTCATAAAACCAATCAACACCCAACTCATGAGGGATGACAGAATATAAATCTTGGACATCAAATGTAACAAAAATATATTTCTGATTAAATTCCACATTAGCCATTTTAGTTAAAAAATCCTAAGAATCCTTAAGTATACATTGAATACTATTAAAAATGTCTTGTGCATGAAAATAAATATATTTAGCTAAACAATAAGTTTTGGAAGCCTTAGCATCCACTATCGGCTGTAAAGGAGGATTCATGATATCCTTATGGAATTTGGGGATACCAAACATGGTTGGGGTCTTAGGTTATGGTACGTCAACAAATTCTAACACATCAACAGTGATATGACCATTTAGCGACATCTCTTCCAAGGTAAGATCTATCTTTCTACATGCTATATGCAACTGATTTAAATAAATCTCTTCACAGGTGTCGGAAAATAGCATAGTAAACATCCTGTTAACATAATCATCGCAGTCCATGATTACTAAGCCCCCAACTTTATCAGGCTTCATTATACTTATTTGTTTATCATTAACAATTTCCCTTAATACATTTCTTTCCTCAGAACTCAAACTAAACTCAGTAGGGTAACTAGCTGGAGAATTCAAGTATTCTCTAATATCAAAGTCACATAATTTGTCAGATAAGGTGACCATAGGATGAGAAGGGGGAATAAATGTATTAGATTTCTTTACATCCATATTTAAAACTGAAGGAAACTAATTTTGTGTCACATTTCTAAAAAATAATGCATAATTCAATTTCCTCAAAAACAATTTTAGTTGCAATAAAACATTTACAACCTGTGCTCTCTGGGTGGGAACAAAGGTCATACCTCTTTCAAACAAATTGACCCATAAAACATTAACTTCACAAGAACTGTAACTGTAGACCTTAAAAATCTCTTTTTATCATTATATACAATATTAACTATCTGTTCCTCCACACATTCATTTTCCCTTCACTCTCCCCCTCCCCCCTGCCTCTCCCTCTGGTATTCTGAGCAACAACATATTGATCCTGTTGTACAGGAGGCCTCCACACATGCTGGTCCAACTGGTTCCCCATCCTCTGATTCTGTAATCTTTCTGACCACCAAACAAACTGGAGTGAAAGCAAAGTCCTCACAAGTTTATTATGAAGCCCTTTTCATTCAAATATTATTCAAAACTTCATCAGATAAAATCTTATTCCAAAACATCAGTTTAAAACATTTCAAAAAGAACCGTGTGATATCATTTTACTCAATCGGTATCACTTACTTATTAAACCATATGTAATACAATTATCCTACTTAACCCTAAGCATTCCATATACAACTTTAGTCTCCAAATTTTTCTAGGTGCTATCTTGTTTTAAAACATTTTCCTAGTGAACAAAATATGGTAAAAATATAAAATAAGAAATTATATAATAAAAAGTTGTTAGCAATATAAAACATAAATACTCCATATAGTATTACACTTATCTCAACAAACTCTTAAGTTTCAACAAACATGAAACTGAACAAGAGTCATTCAAGCGAGGGTATATGCATGCATTCAATCTGACCTGCCATAAAAGTTTTGGTTTCTCTAATAACAAGGAGTATGGACCTCCTCTATTATCAGGTTCCACTTGGTCAATGCATCTGAATTTAATGTGCTTGGCTAATGCATTGTCTACTTTAGCTCTATTAACGCTGTACATATGTTCATATACCCACTATCTGAGTTTCCTGTCAGTCTTCCCAACATAAAAAGCTGGGCATTGTTGACATTGGGCTAAGCAGACAATCAGTTTAGAATTACAGTTACATTTTTTATTAACATTATAGTTTATGTTCCTCACCTTAAATGTTTGACCTATGTCTATGTGTTTACAGTAAGAGCACATCTCACATCTGAACATCCCTGGGTACCTAGTCTATGGGGGTTTCCTATGTTCTAATAGATTTTTCAAGTTGTGTCCTCTTTTAAAAATCACTTGGGGGCTTTCACCTATTTTTGTTTGAAATGATGACTCCCCTACAATGAGGTTCCAGTCTTTGTATATAATATCCTTTAAGATATGTGCGTCAATACTATATGGTGTAATGAAACTTACTGTGTGTTTGTTTGCTTCAATATTGGTTGGCCCACTAGTATTTTCCCAGTGGACTTCATACACAACTGATTCTAATGAAGTTTGGATAAAATCTCTGTTGAGGAGTAGTTTATATACACCTCTATTTCTCTTTATTTTGACCCCTTCTACTAGCTCTAAAATTAATGAGTCGGGGTAGCCTCTTCTAATGGACATTTCTCTTAGGCATTCACATTCTGTTATAAAGTCTTTATCTAAAGTTACCATCCTTGCTGCTCTCACTAGTTGACCCTTGATGAAAACTAGTAGTTTCTTTAGAAGTGGCTACCCCGACTCATTAATTTTAGAGCTAGTAAAAGAGGTCAAAGTAAACTTCATCATTCAAATAAGCTTCATAAACTAAAACATTTCAACATTCCTCTCTACTCTCCCAAACATAGACTTATATCCATTGCCTACTGCATTACATTTTTCACCAAACTAACAATATTTCCTACTGCACTTTTACTAAATGGGGATATCCACCCCAATCCAAGTCCATCCCTTCCCACCATCACTACCAGCACTACCAAACCCACAAGGTACCAATGCCTCTCCTTTGCATCTAAATACCTATCACTCTATTCCATAAAACTATAAAGTCTACCAAACAAAATAACAGATTTTCATGCTTGGATTGCCCAGCACTCTCTCTCCAGATCTTAACTCTCCCAGAAACTTGGTTAAAACTACATATTACAAATTCTGAAATTCTGCCTCCCAGATATAACATCTTCTGGCAGGATAGATGTTCTAAAAAAGGGGGAGGTGTCACCATCCTATACTCAGAACAACTTAACCTCTCCTCTCCTTACCACTCACAGACTTCTCCCCAGCAGAACTTATCTTTCTTAACTATCTTCTCAGCCCTCATAAAAAATGGCCATAGTGTCTTATCTACATACCCCTGGCAACAACATTCCAAGCCTTGAAAATATCTTATCTTGGATCTCACAAAATATATCATATGAAACATTCATACTAGGTGATGTTAATATTGACTTGAATAAGCTCTCCACCAATCTCCCCAGTTCCTCTATTAACCTATTTGGCTTCAGTCAACTTATTTCTTCTCCCACTCACATACACAAAATCTCTAGCTCCATTCTTGATTGGATCTTAACTTCCAACCCCAATCAGTATCACAATCCCACCACCTTACCAGACTCAATAAGTAACCACCTGTCTATCTCAATACTACGGCTACCTTCTCAAACCCCAAACACCCACCTCTATAGACAGTGCTGTAACCTGTCCATATTCAATGCAGAAACATTTAACTACCAATTCTCCATGATCAACTGGTCTCACCTGTATAACCTTCCTCTAAATGGGGTCTATATTACGAATGCGAAAAACCGTATGAGGGAATACGAAGACATCGACATGTATTGCTCGAAGTATGGAAATCCCAAACATGCAAAATCGCAAATTCTGAAATGTCTAATTGTTTTGGTTGGCCCGTCTGCGGTATAGCTTCATAAGGTAAGTGTGCAATAGATAGGACTTTTGTGTTAGGATTTGGGTTAAGGTAAGTGTATAGATAGGTAATGTATGTAAGGTTTAGTGTAGTGTTAGAAGTAGGGTTATTTTAAGTGTATGTATGTGTATTGTTTATTTTGTTTGGGTGTATGTCTGTAGGGGAAGTGTGCGGTAGTTACGGACCTTAGGGTTAGGGAGGGGTTAAGGATAGTGCATAGATAGTTGCGTATGTGGGGCTTAGTGTAGTGTTGAAGGTAGGGTTTTGTTAAATGCATGTATTGGATTATTTACTTTGTTTGGGTGTATGTGTGTAGGGGACGTGTGTGGTAGTTATGGACCTTAGGGTTAGGGAGGGGTTAAGGATAGTGCATAGATAGTTGCGTATGTGGGGTTTAGTGTAGTGTTGAAGGTAGGGTTTTGTTAAATGTATGTATGCGGATTATTTACTTTGTTTGGGTGTATGTGTGTAGGGGACGTGTGAGGTAGTTATGGACCTTAGGGTTAGGGAGGGGTTAAGGATAGTGCATAGATAGTTGCGTATGTGGGGTTTAGTGTAGTGTTGAAGGTAGGGTTTTGTTAAATGTATGTATGCGGATTATTTACTTTGTTTGGGTGTATGTGTGTAGGGGACGTGTGCGGTAGTTATGGACCTTAGGGTTAGGGAGGGGTTAAGGATAGTGCATAGTTAGTTGTGTATGTGGGGTTTAGTGTAGGGTTAAAGGTAGGGTTTTGGTGCTTTACCTTAGGTTAAAAGTATGGTTTGGTTAGTGTATGTGTGTGGTTTATTTATTTTCTTTGGGTTGGTACTATCTAGTGGGTAGTGGGGTTGGCTAACTATGACAGTTTGATATTTTTTTTTCGTGGTTTAGTGCATTCGGGATTTTCGTGGTTTGCGGTACAGGTGTCAATGTTTAGGTATTCGGGAATAGGATTTTTCGCTTTGGTAATATAGACCCTCTAAATTATGCCGTTCTTGAATTTAACAAAATTTTCCTAAAAAAACTAAATGCCCTAGCTCCCATTAGAAAAATTAGGATCAAACCAAATCCCACCCTCTGGTTCTCCAAAGATACCCTTTCCACAATGAAACTTAGAGACAATACCTGGAAACAATGGTCTAAGTAAAAATCTCCTTCTCGCATCCTTAAATATAAAGAAATCAGAAACATCACTAAAAAACGTATTACTCAGGACAAAATAAAATTCTACCAAGAAGCCCAATCCACCCAGTTTTCTAATCCAAAAAAATTCTGGCACACTATGAACGGTATACTCCATCCTATTAAACCCTCTACCTCCAACCCCTTCCCTGACAAAACCCATCTTGAAACTGCCACTCTTCTAAATAACTACTTTATAGACTCTATCAGAAAACTAACCCCCCCCCCAGACAACAACCCAAAACCACCTTTAACCCCCTTGACCAACCAGCCCCAATCAGCCTTCTCCCTGAAACCTGTTTCCACTGCCTATATCAAATCCTTTGTGCTACAAGTGAAACCTCATTCACCTTCTTTTGTCAACCTACCCCACAACTTCTAAAACTTGCTGCTGACTCTATTTATTTATTTTTATTTTATTTTATTTTATTTTAGTTTACATTTGTTAACCGGGAAAGTCTGACTGGACACATATCCATTTTCAATGGAGGCCCGGGGAGAAAAGCTCCAATAGCATGTCATAAAGAAATTACACAAGAATATCATACGGAGATATAGGTTCCATAGAAACATAAGTTATTTATAGATTAACAATTCCTTTAGTAAAGTCAGCATACAGCATTCTAGTAGTAGGGTTTATATAGAATATAAACTATAAACACAAGAAAACATTTTTTTTTTTTTGTATTTCTAAATTAGGAGTACTCTCAATATTTTGTTACAGAAATAACTAGTGATTATTAAGCTTTACGGTGAAAGGAATTAGAGGACCTTTATTAGAATCCTTTAACATGGTATTGGTGCAAATTAACCTGGGGAGTAGCATGAACAAAGCCATCCCATCTCATTTCTTATTAAACTTTCAATCAAAGAATCCTCATTCCCTGAAATATGGAAATCCTTCTATATTATTCCACTTCACAAGGGAGGTAACTCCACTGAACCTTCCAATTACTGACCAATAGTCATCCTTTTTCCTCTCTCAAAAATACTCGAGAAATGCATTCATAAGCAACTTATGTCTTATTTACTTCATGAAAACCTTCTTAAGCCCTCTCAGCATGGATTTAGACCTCACCACAGCACATCCACGGCCCTGCTATATTTTACCCAGACTGTAGCAGAAGCAAGGAAAAACAATAAACTCATATTATGTGTGCTCCTCGACCTCTCTTCTAAAGCTTTTAACACCATCTCCCACTCTAAACTCCTCTCTAAACTATCCAAAAGTAACCTCTCCACCTCCACTATCTTCTGGTTCCCCAGCTATCTCAACCACCGACATCAATCTGTTAAATGACAGACTTCCTACTCACCCTTCTTACCTATCCAAACTGGTGTCCCCCAAGGATCCATCCTTGGCTCCCTTCTCTTTAATATTTTCACTAACAATCTTCACTCTGTCTGTACATCTTCACTAATCCAATACGTGGATGATTCTACACTTACAACCCTCTCTGGCAACTCCACTGACCTACACTCTCTCACACAGACTTCCTTTAATATCATTGAACACTGGCTAACTGACAACTAATTAATCCTTAACACAAAGAAAACCAAACTCCGCCTTTTCCTCCCCAAATCTTTATCCCGTCTTAAAACGTCTTTCAGTCTCTCTTCTCTTGACAACACTAATATTTATGCAGACTCCACTACAAAACTTCTAGGAATCACTAGTGACGACCAACTGAAATTTGACCATCACATCCTACAATCCATCACAAAGACCAATCAGAAACTAGGCTTGCTGTATAGACAAAAAAAATTCTTAACTAACACTGCTAGGACCACACTTGCACAAGCCTATCTTCTCCCCTGCCTACTCCACACTTCCCCTATATTCACACACATCAAAGCAAATCTCCTAACCAAACTAGAACAAACTTTCAACCAGATAGCCACATTTGCCTGTAATCTCCCCTACAAATCCCATCATTGCCTCAGTAAAAAAACTTCAATGGCTCGAGTTCCCACAACTACTCCAACTTTCACAGCTACAAATTGCACATTCTCTTTTCTGCAAACTTGAAAACTGTCCCTCCCTGTCCACCCTCCTATCCCTCTACAAACCTGTATGATCTCTCCGTAGCAGTGACCAAGCACTACTGAACACCTACAAGTCCAACAAAACCATAGGCAGGTTACTTTATAAATGCTCCATATCTCAAACCTGAACCAAACTCCCATCTAACATACGACACAAGTCTACGCTCCCATTCAAAAAAAGAACTGAAAAAAATACCTAGCCAACTCTGACTCCTACAACTGCCACCACCCCACCTAATCTCCCACTACCACACTAGAACTATTCCCTTCATACATTATATATACTTACAATCCTGTGAATCGATAGCTATACCACTGAGCACTCTTTAAAACTAAACTTTCCTCCCAGCTTTGCCCCCCTATTTTACTCCTTATTTCCCTGGTCACCCCAACTCTTTCCTCCTCATTGCCTTCTCTCCACGCTATCTAGCCGTACCACCTCTCCTTGCACTCCACCCACTATAACTGACACAACTACCATTCTTTGCTGTTCTCTGTCTCTTCAGTTATTCACTCTTCTCTGCACTCCACTTACTATTCTTCTATTTTGTCCCACCAACTCAACCTCTATCATTTTGTTGTTGTACATGTACAAAATGCATACGTTTAATGATTTCTACAAGGCATTAATGTTGTTACTCACATGTCGCTTTATCTTGCCCTTTTTAATGTTCCTAAACTTGCAATGTAACTTGGTATGGTTATGATATATGTGTATTATTATTTTTTGGCATCATCTTTTTTATCACGTGTTTGTGGAGCTTTGTCGATACTTTTAATGATTATCTACAAGGCATTAATGTTGTTATTCACATGTCTTTTTATCTTGCACTTTTTTATGTATTTAAACTTGCAATGTAACTTGGTTTTGTTATGATATATGTATATTATTTTTTTTGGTATCATCTTTTTTATCATGTTTCTATGGAGCCTTTCTCTTCGAGTCTCCACTGAAAATGGGCCCGCAGCCTAGTGGACTAACCCAGTTAACAAAGTACAAACAAACAAACAAAACAAACAAACAAACAAACAAACAAATAAATAAGTATCAGCTTGGGATTAGATGACAGAAAGGCTTAAAATGGCCCACAAAGACAGCTAGTTTAGTACTATCTATGATCCTCTGAACCTATAATTTGTGAACTGTGAAGCCCTTCAATTAAAAAGAGGAGAAACACATAATTTCTACTCACAATTACTAGTAAATGCCATTGCTAGGTAACATAAAGGATATCCTGGGTCCATAGGTAGGTACTAGGCTATTGGCCCTAGGGCCTATACCAGCCTAGCCAAAAAGGTACCCTGGCTTTCGCCACCCAAGAAAATTATTTTCCTGTGCCCCTGTCAAGCAGAGCCACAGAAGTGATCCCCGGGGTGAATTTCCTATTTCCCATCCAATCATCAAGATTTTTCTTGAAGAATGCTAATGAGGAGCTCTGTTTGACATAGATAGGTAGTCTGTTCCAGAGTATGGGAAGTCTCTTGGACAGTAATCTATCCCTCCAGCATGTTCTGTTTATTATGGTCACAAGGTTTAGGCCCCTAGAGCATGTAGCTTGGAGGGATTGGGATTTCTTTAAGTGGAGCATGTCCAACAGCTCTGGGCTTGACATAGCTTGGTATGTTAGGCAGAGATCGCCTCTGAGTAGGCGATATGCGATGGAGTAAAGCTGGTGTTTTTTGACATGGTCTGTGTAGGGCATCTGTCTGAGGTCAGTAATCCTCTTTGTGAGGTATTTTTGCGGTCTTTCCAGTTGTTGTAGATGTCTTGTGAGGTACATACCAAAAGGGGCATTGTACTCTATAATGGATCTAATGAGTGATGAGTAGAGGGGAACAATGACCTCTTTTTTTCTGGATGAGAAACGTTTTGTGATGAGGTGTGCCATGTAGAAGGATTTCCTGACCACTGTGGCAATGTGATTATCAAAGGAGAGACTACTGTCCACCTGTGTCCCAAGGTCTCTTATCACACTTTCAGTGTTAAGTAGACTACAGCCTATGTGGTAGTTCATGGGTACAGAGTTTTTACCAAAAGGTATAACAATGCACTTTTTGGCACTGAGCTTGAGGGCATGGCTTTGACACCAGGCATCTGTCTCAGTGAGGCCCTTTTGTAGGATGTCCACATCGTTAAGAGTTTTGATTATGGCTCCTAGTTTACAGTCATCTGCGAACTTAGTTAGCCAAAGACCTTCTGTGTTAGCCTGTACTTCAGAGAAGCAGATACCAAACAGGAGGGGACCCAGGACTGAACCCTGTGGTACTCCACTTGTCACTGGTCTGAAGTCTGATTTGGAGCCTGCTACTTTCACATTGTGGGTTCTGTCAGTAAGCCAGTTGGCAACCCATCTTGTGACACAGGGATTTATACCTAGTTTAGTGAGCTTATCTATAATTCCAGAGTGGGGGATGGTGTCAAACGCCTTGGCGAGATCTAGATAGGCTGTGTGAACCACCTTACCCTCACCTATGGCTTTGGTGACAGGTTTAGGAGACATGATCTGCCTTTTACAAACCCAAACTGTGTGGGGTCCAGAGTTTGGAGATCTCTAATGTCTTTGTTTATGAGCTCCATGATGATACGTTCCATGAATTTGCAGACCAGGCTTGTCAGGCTAATGGAATGGTAGTTCCTGGGGTCTGTCATGACTCCCCCTTTGTGGAGTGGGATAACCATCAAGGTGTGCCATTCAATGGGCACAAAGCCTGAGGTGAGGCTATGACTGAACATGGTACTTAGGTGGGGTGCCAGTTCATTCTGTAGTTCATGTCGAAGGCAGCCTGGGATGTTATCAGGTCCCATGGATGCTGTGTTCTTGGCTTTGGAGAGTGAGTTTTTTACCTGTGCAGCCGTGATTACAGGAACTTTGCATTCTTCCGGTACAGAGATGAGCCCTTTAGGGGGTGAGAGGGGGGTAAAGTTAGCACTGAACCTATCTGCCAGGATGTTGGCAATATCAGTTGGTTCTGTATATTTAGTGCCATTATGCTGTAACTCAGAGCAGATCTGAGTGTTGCCATTGAGATTCATGACATAGCTGTAGTAAGAGCTGATCCAACACTAACCACCATGGTTTAGGAGCTGAAAGGCATAGCTATGGTGGGAAGGGGGCAGGCCACCCCAGGCACAAATTGTTAGGGGGCACAATCAGCAGATGGCAGTCAGTCTTTTGTGCATTACCAGCATTTGGAAATGTATAGTGGTATTGCCTTTGCAGCCAGGACTGAAGAGCTTTAGCATTCTATATATTCATGTGTGGTCTAAATTGTATATTTTTGGTCCTCAAGTACAATAGAACCTCTTTTATTATTTTTGTCCTTAAGAAAGAGAAGACTGTTAGTGAGGGGGGACTAATAGAACAGAGTACCAGAATTACTAGCTATGATTTGTAGAAACTTATTGCTCCATACTCCTGCCACCATTTAAAATCAGTACAGAAAGCTATGAAATCAGTCACTGCTAGATACTGACTATTGTTCATGTAACTCAGCAGAGATCATTAAAAGCACAGTAATCCTGGTGACATAACATTTATATGCCTAAGCCTTGACTTTGCAACAGTGCTTATTGTGAAATTAGAAAAAATGTTTATATCTCTAGCTTCCAAAACGGATAGATGAGTATATCACAGGCAATATGAGCTATGTCAGGAAGCGGAAGACTGGATCAATGATGATCTTCCCAGGGTAAGTAATCACTCATTCAAAAACTCACAAAAGCTAAACCCCACCATCCTCAACCCACCTCTGTGGGGGGCTACAACCCCCACACTGCCCAATGTGGGGGGCTGTGCCCCCCTAACTCTCCTAACTAAATATACCAACTCAGACATTGCTCTACAGTTGGGAAAAAGTCAAAAGTTTGCCTTATTGGCCAACAGATTGCTTACCCTGGGAAGATCTTCGTCAATCCAGCCTTTTGCTAAAATTGGTTTTCATTCATTTTGTCTTGATGTGATCTTTGATCATTTTCGCTTTTGATACTTTCAGGGAGATCTATATATATATATATATATATATATATATATATATTTTTTTTTTTTTTTTACAAATACGCAAAGAGAAGTATTTTTGCAGTTGGGCACCAATGCAGCAACACACCTCCTACTAACTTCATAGTTAAACATATTTGGAGAAAGAACAAACACAGTGAAATAGTAAGCCAGTTATGCATTCTGTCTATGTGATTTCACTGTGAAAATATAATCAAACTGCAGTTGCTTTTCAAACCAGTAATACTTCCCTGCATGCAGTAACATTTAAGTACAACTGCAGTTCATAGTAAAGATAGATACCGTATAGTTATCAATGAAAAATGAACTTCACACAGACAAAAAGATGTGAAACTTTGATATTACTGGCATTAAAGTGAATGTGATTTAATGACCAGCTTCCACTTCTAGCATATCACGTCTGATCTGGAGTTAACAACATAATTGTTGCCTTTCTGTTGTCCTACTGTCTGTCTGTGCCCTAACTTTCATATTCCTAACAAGTATAAACATTTGCTCCCAGCTGTTGACATTTCTATTATCTTCCTGTTTCATACTATAGCCCTCTGGCACCCACATACTAATGTGGTTGGCATAATTCATTATGAAAATACTTAAAAATACTGTGATGATTATGCAATACAATCATTCTTGCCATGTAAAAAATATGAGTGCCCATATAGTTGCTTAGATTCCATTTAGGTAATAAACCTATTATTTTAAGACTATCTCCTTATTATTTCCTAGATTTTCCTTTCCTAAGTTTAACACTCACCCTTGCCCATACATTTCATTTGCAGCTTCCCCTTTTCCATCTACTGCTGCTGTAAATGTAACTAATAATAAAGGGATGCTTATTATACAAAATGATTGCTTCTGGAGAGTGTAATATATTGTCCTTGCTGTACTAAATGCACCATCTTCTACCCCTGGAACCTGTGAAACCATAAAGATAACATACTAACGGGAGCAGTGAAATGTATGCATCATACCTCCCAATATGTTGCACATATAGAGCCACGTGACACAGTCTGTGATACAGTATGGCCACGTGTATACTGTGTGGAGCAGGTCTATATTAGATAATCGAACTTTCAAAAGTTCAGTGTCATATGGTCGACCATTTTAACGGTGATCTCTGTACAGCGCAGAATGGGAAGATTTCCCTTTTCTGCACTGTAGTGCAATCTCAAAGTTGGTATATTTAAAGAGCGGTGGGTATGAGGGGGCGCACGTGGGGAGTGCAGAGGGGCTTGTCCCCCTGCTTAAAACTTTCAGGTAGGTTATTTGTGTAGTTTATTTTTTTTTATTAGATAATAGGCCAGATATACATGGACGAATATAAAGGCATTTTGCTGAATACATCCACATTCTGGTGCCTGTACAGTATGGGATGTGATGGCTATTACTAACTTGATTAATTTCTTACAGACAATCACAATGTCATTCACAGCACACTTGCTCTACCCAAGCTAATGCTGGGTATGAGGGTCCTTTCACCTTCCCCAGTGAGGGACAGCTCCTTTGTTCACGTTTACATTTTATGTTCTGCCTGTTTGTCCACCCTACTACCATCTCTCTCCCTCTCCTCTAACTGTCCTAAATACATAAATAAAATGGGTGAATATTCTACAAAATGTCTGCCCCTTCCCCTCCCACCTATCATCTATTATGGTTATTGTGTGTTTTCTTCTACTTGTTACTCCCCCTTCCTTACCTTTACTATCTCACCTTTCCTCCTCCTTTAAATGAGGAAACCATACCTCTCAACTGTCCAAAGTTTTGCCTTATATTTTTGGTCTGTTTCTCATAAAATTTGTGGTTTTCTGGCAAATCACTGGGGTGATCTGAGGAATGAAGTCATTAAATAATGACATACATTTGATTTTAAAAACATCAAATCCTTCAGAAAAAGTATGTTAACATACACCCTGTTACTCTATTTACTTTCTATGTTTATAACAGCACTGTTTAAAATCTGTCTCTGTTTTTGGGCCTCTGTCTTCTCATTTCATCAGGCTTTGTCCTGATTTCTTGCATTAAGAAGTTGAGAGGTATGGAGGAAACGTGTCAGCTCCTTGCTGTGCAGTCTGTCACTGGGCTGCACACCGTACCCAATCTGCAGCAGTGAGCTGCTTTACTGCACTCTTGAACATTCTCATCTTATGAATGCCTATGTTCTTAGGTGTGTACTAGGCTAATGGCCCTGGAGCCTTTACAAGCCTAGCCCATAGGATTACCCTGGCATCCTGCCACACGACCTTAGTTCCCAGTGCCTCTGTCAAGTAAAGACACTGGAGTGATCCCTGGGGTGAATTTTATATTTCCCATCCACTCATCAAGATTTCTCTTGAAGAGGGCGATTGAGATGCTCTGCTTGACATGTATTCCAGAGCATGGGCAGTCTCTGGGTTATGAACGTGCCCCTCCAGCATGTTCTGTTGATTGTGATAATGAGGATGAGGTCTCTGGAGCATGTGGTGTGGATGGATTGGGATTTCTTTAGATGTAGCATTTCTAACAGAAATGGGTCAGGCATGGCTTTGTAAGTCAAGCAGAGATTGCTTCTAAGTAGGCTATATGAGACAGAGAATAGTTGGAGTGTTTTGAGTCTGTCCATATAGGACAAGTATTTAAGACCTAAGATCCTCTTTGTGAGGTACTTTTATGGCAGGCGTTTAGTGAGATACATGCCAAATGGGGCACTGCACTCAATGATTGGCCTAATGAGGGAATAGTAGAGTGAGACAATGACCTCTTTCTTCCTGGATGCAAAACCTGTAGTAATAAGATGTGCCACACAGAAGGACTTTCTGACCACAGTGGCAATGTGGTGGTCAAAAGAGAGGTTGCTGTCAACCTGTGTTCCTAGATCTCTTATAATGCCTTTTGTGCTCAGTGGACTACCATCAATGTGGTAATTCATGGGAACCAGGATTTTCCCAAAGAGGATGATGACACATTTTTTGGCATTGAGCTTAAGGCCATGGTTCTGACACCAGTCACTGGTCTCAGTGAGGCCTTTCTGCAGGATGTCAACATCACTTGGGGAGTTAATAATAGCTCCCATCTTGCAGTCATCTGCAAACTTTGTCAGCCAGAGTCCCTTCATGTTGGCCTGGACTTCAGAGAAGTAGATACCAAACAGGATAGGATCCAAGACAGAACCCTGTGGGACTCCACTTGTGACTGGTCAGCAGTCTGACTTGGAGTCAGCTACTTTCACACTGTGGGTTCTACCTATGAGCCAGTTTGCAACCTACCTAGTGATAATAGGGGTTGATGTCTAGCTTAGTGAGTTTTTCTAGGATTCCTGAGTGGGGAATGATATCAAAGGCCTTGGCCAGATTAAGGTAGGCTGTATGATCCACTTGCCTTCATCCACAGCTCTGGTGACTGACTCAAAGAAGTTGACCAAGCTGAGAAGGCATGATCTACCCTTCACAAAACTAAACTGTGTGGGATCTAGAGTTTGGAGATTCCCTATATCATTGTTTATTAGGTCCATGATGCTGATGCGTTCCATATCTTTGCATATCAGACTCATCAGGTTAATGGGGTGATAGTTCCCAGGGTCTGTAGTCATTCCTCCTTTGTGCACCATTCGGTAGGGACAAAGCCTGAGGTGAGGTTGTGACTGAACAGGGCACACAGGTGAGGTGCCAGTTTACTCTGTAGTTCATGTAGAACACAGTCAGGGATATTGTCAGGTCCCACAGAAGCTGCATTTCTGGCCTTGGACAGTGCTGTTTTAACCTGTGCAGCAGTACTGCTGGGTACCTGGCAATCTACTGGTATTGTGACTGGTCCTTTGGGGGGGAGAGGGGTAAAGTTGGCAATGAATCTGTCAGCTAGTATATTGGCAATATCTGTTGGCTCAGAATAGGAGGTACCATTGTGCAGTAGCTCAGAGCAAATCTGGGTATTGCCGTGGAGATTCTTTACATAACTATAGAAGGCCTTGTGGTTGTCTTTACTATCTGCTGGAATTCTGTTTTCATAGCTAGCTTTAGAGGATTTGACGACGGATCTCAACCTTTTGTCGAGGCTGAAAACAGAGATTTTCCAGTCTTGGGAATTTACGTTATTCCACATCAGTTTCCTCCTTCTGTTGTAGAGTTTGTTTATGGCAGGGGACCACCAGATGGCTTCCTTTTTTTGGAGGAGAGTGGCTTGGTTCTTTTGGGTATGGCAAGATTCATGCATTTGTGTCCTTGTTCTTACAGTGCACTGGTGTATGATTCGGTGGTCATGCAACTATTCTCCATTTGTATGGATGCCGTGAAGTCAGCCATCTCTGTTTTTAGGAGCCCAAAGTTAGCTTTGGAGGAGTTTTTCCTGGTGGTTACCTTTGCAGTGGGGGGGGGGGTGGATTTCCAAGGTGATTAGTTTGTGTTTGGACCTAATCAGGGAAGAGTTGACTATCGGTGTAGAGCAATGGTCACCTATATTATTAATGACCAGGTCAAGGATGTTTCTACCTCTAGTAGGGGTAAGAACGAGCTCGTCCAGGGCATTGGAATTAATGAATTCCAGGAAATGTTGGGTAAGTATATTGGTACATGAGTAGTTTTCCCAGTTAATGGTGGGGTAGTTGAAGTCACCCAGTATAAGAGTGTTAGGTTGGACCCTAATATTCTCCAGGGTGCTTAGGAACGTGGAGTGTGAGTCCTGTGACATGGTTGGGGACCTATAGCAGGCTATGACCTGAATCGCTTTCTTACCCAAAGTTAGCTGCAGCTGAAGTATCTCAGATGCATTATGTTGGGCTACTAGTCTGGAGGTGTGCACATCCTTTATGAATATGGAAACACCACTGCCTTTGGAACTTCGGTCCAAGTTCTGGGGCCGAAAGGTGTGCAATGAGTTTTAGCCTGGTAGTGCAGCGGTGCTTTCTGCTGCCTTGAACCAGGTCTCTGTTACAGCACAAATGTTGATGTTCTCCATTTTAAGGAGTGCTTCAAGCGAGTGCATTTTGAGATTTAGACTTCTAGCATTGGGCAGCATGACCCTCAGATTGCACTTGTTTGTAGCTGTTACGGTGGTAACACCACCTACAAAAGGCACTATAATAGTGTTAAGAGGCTTGGCCAGTATCCGGAAGCCCATGGGTGACAGATGCAGGCCAACTCTGGCAAAGCATTGAGGTCTGTCAATCATGTCATCCCAGGCAGTCAGATACTGGATCCCCTTAGACTGACACCAGAAACTTTGCCAATTGATAAAATCAATCATTTTCTGCTTGTACTGTGTTATAATTCTGGGTGATGGTAGGATGCTGGTCAGGGCTAGGGTCATACCTGCCTGGGCTACATAATCTGAGAGCTCCTCCATGTCTTTTCTCATGTAGTCCAAGGAGGTACGTCTCAGGTCATTCACACCCACATGTACAATGACAAAGTCAAATTTGTACCTGCTGTTGAGAGACCTGAGTGCATGCGTTATGTGGCAGATCCTGGCAGCTGACTGTTACTTTCTCCTTATTCAACATAATGAGTGGGACATTAGTGTGCCTCACTATTGAGTCACCTATGACTAGTGTATTGGGCATGCTGTTTTGCCTTAGGGGCTTCCTTACCTTTCTTGTAACATTGGTCACATGATGTACACTAGCATAGCTCCTTCACATGCAACTGCTGGCTGTAATGTGCTCATCACTATCTTACTCTACATCTCTATTCTCAGAATACTGCTGCTTTCTGATTAGCTTTTATATATGGCTAAACATCTAAGGCCGTGTTGTGCTACAGAATCTTTGCTTTTTATTGCTGCATTGTTTCTGAATATCCCTCATTAGGCACATGTCTGTGTTATTTATGTTGTGTGTTCTCATTTTAAAATAATTTGGAGTACTATAGAGTTTAACTCTGTTTCTCTTTAGCTGGTGCTTGCATTATCTTTAGAATAACAGCTTGTCTTACACTGCAGTGGTGTGAAGTACTCTTGTTTATCACATACAATGTACTGACATAGTTATATTTTAGTAGCACTAAAAATGCATCTTCCATTGTAATGTTTCTTCTCTGCTCACGTTTTTTGGATGTGAATACTGTCACTTACCTCACGGTGTGGTTCATGAGAGAAAGGATGGATCATGCTACGTAACCATTCAATGAATAAAAAATGCAAATTCCTTTTGTAAGAAGGGTATCAGACAATTTCTGTTGCCTTACAAGCTGAACATTTATAACATGGCCTACCAATTTCAAGTATGCACTAAGACTGGTTTTAGAAAATTGTTAACAACATGACTTTGGGAAGTTAGAAACACAAAGCTAAGTGAAGCAAAATGGTTGTATTTCTAATATTGAATGGGCACCCTAGACATTTATTGGGAACAGTGAAGTGTTCCCGGTTAATAATGGAGGATGATAATAAGGTCACTATTCATATATTGGCCTTATATAAACTACATGCAGATTCTAAGACACAGAGAATGGGATAAGGCAGAGGCATGCAGTTTCAGTTAGGTAAAATTAGCACTAGACATGTAAATATTCATTGCATTTCTGTTTAAAATCAGAAAAGCTTATACAATTGCAAATAAAATGAAAGAGTCCTGACTATTTCTTGATGGTAACAATAGTTTTGGCTTTGATGGTAGTAATGTGGCACTCCAGTGTCCAGTATTAGAAAGAGAAAGTACTTGCAGCACCTTGTCTAGTGCTGATAAAAGAAGACATTAATAAAATTACTTATACAAGATTTTTAGTAGCAGATGTTTATGCAGTGAATGCACTTCTAGCAGCAAAGCTTTGAACAGTTAGGCCTATTTCACATAACAAATGTCGTGAGAAGCAATAGAAAGCATTTTATTTGGGGAGCCTGGTACTTGGCTTTGAAGGAAATGGATGAAGCTCAGTTCTACAACACACTGTGTGCCAACATAAACTACAAGACCAACACAAAAATGGGCTCTATTGTCACAAAAATGGTTGCATCATGACAAACGTCAGGGTGCTCAACAGATGCAGTGTGTTTAAAATATGGAACATGGCATACCGAAAAAAAAAAGTAGCAATGTTTTGTTAATTGATGTCTACCTCTATACAAATTCATGAAACTGATTTATATAGATACACAATTTATTCGTGACTTGACCAAAAAGTCAGTTACACTTTGTATTCAGTATGTAGACATGATGACATTAGACAATAATTATTTATTTTTTTATTTTTTTTTCAGCGGAGAGACAAAAATAATTCTCTCTTCTCTCTCTCTCTCTCTCTCTATATATATATATATATATATATATATATATATTTTTTATATATAAATATATATATATATATATATATATATATATATATATATATATATGGGTCTATGTCATATGGTCGACTGTTCATTTGACTGAAAGTTCATTTGGTCGACAGTTCATTTGATCGACAAGAATTATAGGTGAGGGGCTTCGACCCCCACACCCCCCAATGTGGGGGGCTGTGCCCCCCACACCCCCCCTAACTATATATATCAACTCCAGGGTCGCACAACATTGGGGAAGGGGGCAAATTCTTGTCGATCAAATGAACTGTCGACCAAATGAACTTTCAGTCAAATGAACAGTCGATCATATGACATGGACCCATATATATAAATATATATATATATATATATATATATATATATATAGATATAGATATATATATATATAGATATGGGATCCGAACACATGCTCGACTAGCATATGTCCGAATCACAAAACATCGAACACACATACACGAAAGCACTTAACATCGACAAGCGCTTCCGTGTATATGTGCCTGTTTCGTAGATCGGACTACAGTGCGGGTAAGGGAAAATTCCCTTTTGCCCACTGTAGTGCGATCTTGGAGTGAGAATAATAAAGTAGGGGGTTGTGGGTTTTATATATATATATATATATATATATATATATATATATATATATATATATACAGATATATAAAATACTGAGTATTTTATTTCTTTCGCAAAATGAAGAATATCTAGTAAAACAAAATTTCATTTACTGATCAATATTGTCACTAGCATTAGAATCAATGAGTAGTTTTCATTGTATACCATTCACAAAAATATGGCAATGAAAGATTTATATAGAACAACAAATCCTTTGTGTAATTTAGATATTGCATTCTTAAGCCTTCGTCTGTTCCAGAACACTGACTGATAACTAAAATGAATTATTAAAATGATATCTAACAGACTATAAAATAAGTACTGTATTTCACCAGAATATCATATTTGCTGTCTATTTGTCCGTAATTTAAATTTTTTGAAGAATGCAGTGTTTCATAGGTTTGGGCTGCTTTTCAATGGATCTTGAAAACATGACTATCTGAATTATGCTTTGATTAACACAACACAATTAAAAATAAGCTTCATGGAGAGAAAACATGCATATATTGTTCTGCAGGTGTCTTTTTTTTCTGTTTCTGCTACATAAAATAATCATCTCTGAGATCACAACATCTCTGAGAAAAGAAAATAATTTCATATTTTAACTGATCTCAGATTAAAACAAAAATTTTCAAAAAGATGCTTTTCAACCATTTTCAAATAATGATGAGTGAATTCATGACTGATAGAAAACTATGCCATTATCTTTTTAGCCAGATGTCGAGAGTGAATTCTTGTTGAATAAATGCCTCCTGCTATGTAATTATCACTGTTAAATTATAATGGTAAAATTTTGTCAGTCGTTTTCAAGGCAGCTCGCATGCCATGACTCTTTCTGAGTCTGTTTGTTTTTTTCATGTGCTTGTCTATTCATGTTTTCTTTTATCCAAATTTTAAAGTAAAAAATGATTTTAATTCATAGATGAACAAACAGAACATGTCTTGGTTTAAATTATGACCTGAATAACAAGACTATGGAAATGATTTCTACCATATATCAGAATTATTATTTTTGATTCTTCTAAATTATTGATATGGCTATAGAAGACACAAGTCTGATCTTTTAGGAGCACACAAAAATACAGCAAAAATACAGAAACTATCTACCAGCAGGCAGAGAGTAAAGCAATTTCTATGCTTTACAATTATTTGCAGTTTACAATTGGTACTAGAGGAAAGCTTTTGTTCATATCTGCTTCACAGAGGTTACATATAAGGTGGCATTCCCAGCCAGTCATGAGTTTCGCTCTTTGTAGAGGTAATCCACGAAGAGTGGTACTATGTCTATAGACAAATATGGTCAGTGGAGGTTATTCATGCTGATTCCAGAAATGTGCAGGCATTTTGATAAACATGTCTGTTTACTGCAAAAGTGTAAAGTACCTGAAAATAAGCATTAAGTCAAGACATGCATACGGTGCCGCACCTGTTAGTGTATTACTGCTGTTTGTGTAAACATAAAAGCACCTCATTTGTATACAAAAGACATAAATGACTCTGAATTTACATACATATTAACTTGGTTCATAGGTAGGTACTAGGCTATTGGCCCTAGGGCATAATTAAGCCTAGCCAAACTGTTTCGGCTTGTGCCTCCCAAGTGGTTTAGTTACCTGCACCGCTGTCGAGCAGAGCCACAGAAGTGATTCCCAGGGTAAATTTCCTGTTCCCCATCCACTCATCAAGACTCTTCTTGAAGAGCGCTAATGAGGAACTCTGCCTTACACATATGGGGACCTTATTCCAGAGCAAGGGGAGTCTCTTGGATACAAACCTATCCCTCCATCAAGTCCTGTTTACTGTTGAGGTCAGGCTTAGGTTCCTAGAACATGTAGCTTGGGTAGATTGGGTTTTCCTTAGGTGGTGTATTTCCAGCAATTCGGGGTTATACATAGCCTTGTATGTCAGGCAGAGATCACCTCTGAGCAGCCAGTATGCAACCGAGTACAGTTGAAGTTTTTTTTAGCCTGGTGGCATAGGTCATATGATTAAGGCCCGTTATCCTCTTGGTGAGGTATTTATGAGGCCTCTCCAGTTGTTGCAGGTACATCCCGAATGGGGCATTGTACTCAATAATGGGTCTAATGAGGGATGAGTAGAGGGGGACAATAACTTCCCTTTTTCTAGATGCAACCCCCTTCGTGATAAGGTGGGCCATGTAGAAGGATTTTCTAACCACTTTAGTGATGTGGTTATTGAAGGAGAGGTTACTATCCACCTGGGTCCCTAGGTCTCTTATCACACTCTCTCTGTTAAGTGAGCTACCACTTATGTGGTAATTCGTAGGAACTTGTTTTTTCCCGAAGGGGATGACAATGCACTTTTTGGCATTTAGCTTGAGGCCATGATTTTGGCACCATGTATCTGTTTCAGTGAGCCCCTTTTGAAGGATATCTACATCAGCAGGAGTCTCAATTATGGCACTCAGTTTGCAGTCGTCTACGAACTTTGTTAGCCATAGTCCCTCTCTGTTTGCTTGTACCCCAGAGAAGTAAATAGTGAAGAGGAGAGGTCCCAAGACTGAGCCCTGGGGTACTCCACTTGCCACAGGTTTGAAGTCAGACCTAGCATTTCTTATTTTCACTGTATGGATTCTGTCTGTCATACAGTTAGCAACCCATCTTGTGATGTAGGGGTTTATATTTAGGTTAGTGAGTTTGTCTATAATTCCCGAGTGGGGAATAGTATCAAAGGTCTTTGCAAGGTCAAGGTATGCCGTGTGGACCACCTTTCCCTCATCGATTGCTTTGGTGACCGTCTCGAAGAAGTCAACCAGGTTTAGGAGACATGACCTGCCCTTTACGAAACCAAACTAGGTAGGGTCTAGGGTTTGTAGGTTCCCAATGTTGTTGTTTATGAGTTCCATGATGATGCGCTTCATGGCCTTACAGACGAGGCTCATCAGGCTTATGGGGTGATACTTCCCAGGGTCGGTGGTGGCTCCTCCTTTGTGAAGCGGGACAACCATTGCTGTGCGCCACTCAGTGGGCACATAGCCTGAGGAAAGGCTGTGGTTAAACATGGTATTCAGGTGAGGGATTGGTTCATTTTGGAGTTCATGTGTCATGCCTGGGATGGTGTCTGGTCCCATGGATGCTGTGTTCTTTGTTTTAGAAAGCGCCGTTTTCACCAGGGTGTCCGTGATTATTGGGATTACTTGAAATATTTAGCAAATGACTTGGGAAACTGCAGACTTTTTAAAGTAGGAAAAAATAATAGAAGTATTGGAAATTAGTATAAAGCAGTTCAAAATAAGGTAAGATGACTGAGTTGACTTTAAGAAATGTTTGCTTTATTCATATCATGGGCATATTATAATGGCTTTGCTGAATACTGTAAGCTATCATGTGTAAATGGGAAATTGTTACATCACCAGTGGATCTGATTAGCTATCAGTGAGAAGATCATTTACTTTGGAGTCTTTAAGTGATTCTGCACCCATGGTAGAAATGCAGAGGCAAGGATATTTTGTCAGCTCAACATCTGTCTTTACTGGGAGACTCCCAAGTGTCACTGATAAATAAGAATTGACAGTATTATGATTACAGTAATGTGGCAGGGGATAATGAAAAGACTGATGTGTTAATAAACTGCTTTCTTTGCTGTTGTGAATGACTCCTGATAGTGCAAACATGGCTTCAGCACAAGGACTTGAGTGTATAGTTATGGGGTTGTGCCACGTAACTTTTTTCTTCTTTTAGAGGATGGCAGGCATGATTTCATTTGTTTGACTGATGATTATATCAAAAATATTGTGTATGACTGTGGCATTTTATGTGCAGTAGTAATAAAAAATAAGGATCAAGGCAAAGAAAGAACAACTTAAATCATTTTTACAGGGTCACCAATGGAAGCAGCTAAGCTACCAGCAAGTACAGGGATTGCAAAGTAGACATAATAGGTGGAACTCTGCTTTTATAAAGAATCTATAGACAGTGAGGGAATTTGACTATGAACCACAACTGGGTGAAGGAGCACTTCATCAGCATACACCATTTTAAATCATTCTCATTTACAACTCAGTATGAGCTAATTTGCTTATGTTTATTCATGGTCATCACACAATAATTTAAGTGGCCTCTATGAATCATGGCTTAGTTGTGCTCATTCATGGATAGTGTGGATAGCTATAACATGTTTGCACAATGACTATTAATATTGCCCATAGTTTTTTTATACAGTGTGGCCACCACATTTTTTATTTCAGTTTCTGCATCCATTACATTTTTTTCACTTGAATCATGAAGAGTAGTTGAAACTTATCCACAGGTATTTCAGGCAAAGCATGTCATTGGTTTTACATCCTCTTTTCGGGAAACCTGTTGAAAGGTGAAATGACAGCCTATGATCAAAATAATTGCAGCTAATTTATTGTAAATGTATATTGTTTGGGTTCAGGTAGTACACAGCCAAGTTTTAATAGTTCACACATAAGTATAAGTATGTGTGTGTGTGTGTGTGTGTGTGTGTGTGTGTGTGTGTGTGCGTGCGTGCGTGCGTGCGTGTGTGTGTGTGTGTGTGTGTGTGCATGCGCCATGCGGGTGTAGATATACAGTATTTAAAGTCAGTATTTGTTTTACTGACACATGCCAGTTGAAAAATCAGAAGGACAACAAGTGTGGAATATCACACAATCCCCAGAATGGGGAAGTATGCCCTTTTCCCAGTATTTTCCAACTTCAAGAGTTAGTACATATAATTAGCAAGTTGTGTGGAGGTACAGGGTACAGGTTAGAATGCATTGCTAAGGTGATGAACAGGGAAAAACCCAATCCCTGTCCCAACCACACATACACACACACACACACACATATACATGTATCAACACACACACACACACACACACACACACACACACACACACACACATGCATCAACACATACACTCACCATGCAAGCAGTATCCTCTATACTGACCCTTACACCTTAACCATAACTCACATACACTCATACTTAGGCTCACACAAACACAAACACACACATAAATAAATAGATATATGTATTTAATTATACTTATATAATTAGAAATACCAACTAAGTAGCTCACCTACGTGCAATAAGTCAAGTGCAAAATATTGACAGCATAAGTCAACAAACTCCCTAAATCTCAACTCTGAAAATATTGTACAGAACACAACACTCTCTCTGTCATACAATTAAACTCTGGAGCCACTCACGCAAACCTGTATGCATACATACAACATAGCATACACACCAGTAAAAAAATCCACCATCCACCATATTTCTCTACAATATGACAAATCAAACAAAATATATCAATGGTTTGAAATAACTTTGAAAATATTCAGACAGCATACACCTTACACACAGAATAAAACATCTCATTGTCGGTGTTTTACATGGAGGTTTGTCAGCAAAACTTCACAACACAGGGGCTTTGCCTCCACACCCATTTACAGGTCTGTACTACTAACTGTATGGTTACAAAACAGTGTCAAATGACAAAAGATCAAAGTGTACTACAGTTGCTTAAACATGAGTTGATTATTGCATAGTCTGATATACTGAACTTTCAGTGAGTAAGAACAACTGCACTACTTATTGATCTGTTGAATGGAGAAATTGAACAATCAGATCAGATCCGGACATTATATAAGTAGCTCTGCTCAATGACAGAAGCTTATATAAGAAACTTTTCTTCCTCAAAACCCTTTTGACCCTAGAAAACATTTCCAGATCCATCACCAGTGTAGTGATAACACAGCCACCCTCCCAGGATTTAATGCTGACCATCTGCTGGGTGTGTCTCTGCTACTTGTGCTGCATCCAGATTCCTCCACAGGTCCATCACATCTAGACTTATACACCAAGATAATGACTATAAACCCCTTCACCTCCTTGTCAATGTCAAGCAAACTTACCATATCCTAGCCAACGATAGGACCTCTTCTGTGACACCCACTACCCATAAGGCAAATCTTAACAAGCAGTAGTCCCAGACCATTGAACCAAAATAAATATGCAAAATGCTCCCTAGATTCAGTTAGTGCAATGTCTATTAACTAGACAGTGGACTCTGCTACGAGGGTCCCAAATTCATTAGACCTGGTCATCACAAATATACTACCATTATGCTCTAAATTTATAGCTAATCTATTAGTGGTGAGACTGGGCCACCATTTAGTCATTTTCAGCATTAGGACCCAACCCAAAATGCCCTCAAACACTGCTATCTTTACAGATTTCTCTAAGCCAGACTTATGGCTGCTAGCTGAAGACCTGAGGCAGCTTAATAGCCTTTATTCCCTTGAGGACCCAGTAGCAAGTGTCACTGCATTTGCTGAAAGTTTCTGTTCTTATCTCAATGTCTGAATTGAGACATCAGTCCCAGTCTGACACAAATACAGTGGGAAATTTAGGAACAAAACACTATGATGGAATCTTAGTTTAAACAAACTGAAAACCTCAAGCTCCAAAACAAACTCAAAAAATGAAACAAATAATTCAGAAACAAATCAAATCTACGAAAGCTAAGTATGAAATTAAAAATCACCATCTTTATTAATGAAAACCATATGGCCTTTTTCATCTGTGTTAGAAACTTTAAGAACAATGCACAACATTTCTATGAACTGATATGTAGCAATGATGCCCTCTTCACACCCTTGGAGACATCACCAACATAGCAGCAAGTAAGCTTAGTTCAAACTTCTCCCCCACCCTGTCTTGCTTCCTGTCACATAACATGATGTCCACACCTCCCAAAGATCACCTTTAACAAATTATACGGGTTCTCTCTGAGGAGAAAAGCTATAAATCAGTGGTCCTTGGCATTGTGTTAAGCTGCTTCCTTGTACTTTCTTGTCAGTGTGAGACACTGTCTCACTGAGCATCTCCTATGCCCATTCATCAACCTTAGCCTCTAAATTGGTTCCATACTGGAAGTGTGGAGAACGGCAGTGGTTATCCCCTCTACAATGGAGGTCCTACCACTAATTCTGACAACTATAGATCAACAAATGTTATCAGTCTTATTTGCAAAATAACAGAATGCATCATCATGGACCTCATAAATATATTGGAAACTTATAATTCCTTGCCCCAAACATGAATTTGTTAAGGAAATGTATTGCCTGCTTAAGCTAATGAACATCTTTGTTAAAGTCCCTGAGACATCTGATTAGGTCAAATTAGTAGCCTCTGCATATCTTGACCTGATCAAGGCATTCAGTAACATTCCACACATGAACACTAAAGTAAAACTAGTGAAATTAAATACAAACCATTATGTAACCTACTATATAGCAAACTAGCTGACATACAGAATCCAGCAGTTCTGGATTAGAGTCAAACTCACATCTTATAGAATCATTACTTCAATGCTTTGTACATGGGCCACTTCTATTTCCTATTTACTTCTCTAATAACAAAGCAGAAGTCATCGGTTTCTAGCTGATAAGGTTTGCAGATAATTGCAAACTTGGAGCTACCATCAGCTCTTCAGAAGACTCCTAGATCTTACAGCAGGGACTAACACATACAAGGAAACAGAGCCAAGACTGTGGTCTAAAACTAAATGCTCCAATGTGTGGCATTCTGTGAACTGGAAAACAGGAGTACCTGTACATCTGTGACATAAGCAAAAGCCCCCTCAAAATAAATACATTTATTAGGAAACTGGCTGCTTTTGTAGATAATGACTGCCAAAGATATCTCATCTAGGTCCAAGGATGCTATCATCCTGATCTTCCAAGATGGCTGCACACTGAGTAACAGCTTAATTCTTGCTCTCGCAATGTGAAAACAGAAACTCAGCAGAGAAAGACAGTGGACCTAAATTTCTGGGTAAATTTCAGTAACTGGCTAGTAAGTACATTACCTACATTCCAGAAAAAAAGAAATATAGAGGACCTAAAAGATTATAAGCTACCAAGGTGATGAAAAACACTGATTGGGAAAGGTACTGCAGCTGTTGAGCAAAAAGCAGTGCAAGCTCCGGACATGACTTCCAGTAACCTAGAGGAAAGTATAAGGCAACTGCACACAGAGCTGACTAAAATAAACGAAACACTGATGGAGTAATTCAACTCAAACAATAAAAGACTGGAAAAAATGGAAGATATTAAAAACAGATATTCAGATAAAGTAATAAAATTGCAAAACTCAGAGGTTGAAATGAAGAAAATGTTGGCTGAATATGAGACTACACAAGAAGAGATGCTTCAAAAAATAATATAATTAGAGGACAGAACATGTAGGGACACCTGCTGTACACAATAAGCTGGAAGGAACATACTGTATTCATTTTATGAAAGCACAAATAAGCAACTGGATTGGTACTCCATAACAGGAACTGTTAATTTAAAAGTCACATTGTGTACAGGTTCCAAACTTGGCTATGAGAAAACAACCACAACCTTTAATAGTAAAAATGCAATTTTACTAGCAGAAGGAGTTGATTCTGACAAAACTGTGGCAGAAGGACAAAATACTAAAAGTGGGAGACAGCAGAGTGTTATGGAGAATGAACACTCACTGTACACCAGGCAGATGAGGAGTAAATGTATCCCGTTATTCTGGGAATTTTGAGAAACAGGCATGAGATTCAAACTGCTGTACACAGCTATCTTCAGAATATTTTTCCTAGAGTAACAAAATCATTTTTGATGAAGTACATGCTAAGGAGGAAATACAAATGTTTGTCTAACAAAAAGTAAGCTGTGAAACAGAAATAGAGTCTGCTTTTTGTTCTTCTGGATAAGGACCACATAAAGACTGTGTCAGTGAAACCTTTTCCAGCATTTCAACAGACTATGCTTGATAGAGGCAAAAAAGCACAAAAGTTGAATAGAAGAATCAAGAGTACATTAGTAATGAAGCAGAGACAGGGTTTGGGAGAAGGAGATAAACAGGAATAGAGCAAGAAAATATAGAAATAATGGACTTTCTTGAACTTTGTTAAACTTGTAGGGGACTCCAAAGCATATGCCCTATTTCATGTCATGAATGTTTGGAAAATAAAATCAGTAACTTGCAAACTGACAAATGTAGAATTACAAAACAATAATTATATTTGTGAAACATGACAGAACAATAAAATCTGTAAATATTGGATGTTTTTGGACTTTGTTAAACTTGTAGGTGACTCTAAAGCATATGCCTGACTTCATTTCATTAATTTTTGGAAAAGTTCTCAGGAGAGGAGAAGAGGAGGAAGAAAGTTAATTGTAAGTAAAATAACATTTTCCTTAATAGTACTATTTAAATAGTGCATGGCTTTCTTTGCATGTTATAAAGTTTTTTTTCAGTTATTTTAAGAGTAATGGGGATACTATTGTAAATAGGTGTTCCTGTTTTTATCGTTTTGTTTCTTTCTCCATTCTGTCTTTCTCCTTGTTATGTTTAAATGTAGGCACTGCAATGTAAAAAAAGAGAAAATTACAAAATAAATAATAGTGTGCTTTTTTCTCATTTTTGCATAAAGGAATGACTGGGTTAAGGCCATTACCTTAATCTAGTAACAAGTTTTAAGAGAAAGCAAGTAAATGAAAAATAATATTCAATATTATAGGGATATATTTCTAATAAAGAGTTGTGGGTCTGGTTCTCATGTATCTAGCAGACAATTTGATAAAGGGAAATGGCTTAAAGAAAATGTTTTCTGAAAGCATTCAAGTGTTTTCCCAGCTGAGATAGCTATAAAGGTAAGGCAAAACCAGACAGCACTTAACAGAACCACAGGCTATACCATGCATCTTTAGCGTGGATAACCTTTCTTTTATGTTATGTGAATATGTGAGTATGGCTGTTAGTTTGGAGCATTTGTTCCTGTTAGGAGGGTAAAACTTCAATATTTGAAGTTGTATATAGTTTTACAAGTTATTATTATGTCAATAGGTTTTAGGGGGTATTGGTGTATGTGTGTGTTTGTATTTTTGTTTGTGTGTATTCAATATAACAAAAAAAAACTTCTGTAAGATGTGACATAGACTCAAATGGAGATGACATGAAACAACTGTATAAAAGATTAACCTTCCATACAGTACATGCATATAATAAAAAAGCTGAAACTAGACATTTTACAACAATATGGTCATACATAAAAGGTTGGAATAATAATCTTTCAAGAATATGATGCTTATTATAATGTCTTTAAATGTTAATGGTCTCACAGATAAATACAAAAAAGAAAGAGTAGTGAGCTATATTAAAAAATGTAGCGTCCAAATAGTTATGCTATATGAGACACATTTGGAAAGCACTGAACATGTGAATTTGATAAGAAAATGTTTTCAGGATGGTTATTCAGTGGAATAGCTGGGGCAAATAAAGAGAGGAGTACTTATTTTAATGACAAGAGGAGCTCCAATAGTAATAAAAGAGAATACAAAAGACAATAATGCTAGATTTTTAGTACTAAGTGGCTACAGGCAAGGGAGGAGGATTACAGTGGCATGTATTTATATTCTACCGAAAACTGCTATAATGGAGCCTAAGAAAATTCTGTGAGAAATAATCACCTTTCATGAAGGAATACTACTTAGAGGTGGGGACTGGAATTTGATTTGCAATAGTGAAGATGTGTCTGGGGTCCCAAAAGGGAAATACAACAAGAGAGTAGATTTTTTTAAAGAATTTATGAAAATATTTGGCATGGAAGATGTGAATTCAATGCTAGGAGTTTGGAGTGAATTTACATATTATTCCCCAAGATACAAAAGACGAGCTAGGCTAGACATAGTTTACATTTCATAGGAACATGTGCATTTAATTTAAGGTCTTGATATGCACCCAATAACTATTTCAGATCATACACCAATAATAACTAAAATAAAAGCACAGGGTAATGAAACCAAAATGAGATGCTGGAGCTTTCCCACCTATCTGTTGAAAAGAGAGAAATGTAAGGGACTGATAGTGGAAATTATTCAGGAGCTACTGGAGAAGACAGACATTTCTTATGAAAATATATCTAGGGAGTGGGATAAAATTAAAGTGGAGTTTAAAATTAGGGTGGAAATAAAAGAAAAGGAGATACGGTTAAGAAGTAACAATAATTATTTAAACAGATTGACAAATGTTAAAATATTACAAAATAAAGGGAATCTCACAGAACAACTGTAGAATGCTAAACAGAAATTAAGGCATTACCGGGATAATATGCATGAGTTTATAAAACATTGCTGTTAAGCAACTGTTTTTTGATAATAACTCTGCAGCGCAAACACATTTTGCACAATGACTCAGGCAACAGAAAATAGAAAGGGGTGTCACCAAGCTTAGGGAGCCTATAACAAGGAAGACAACAAGGGATCCTGTAGAAGTATTAGAAATATCTTGGAAATGCTATTAAAGTCTGTATAAAGCAGAGAATATGGAAGTCAAGAAAAGGTAGAAATGCAAATGTTTATGGAAGAATTAAATATTCTAAGAGTAGGGGTAGAAAAGGCTCAATTACTAACAATCAGGATAGGAGGAAATGAGATAAAAATGGTGACAAATAACCAATCTACAGTAAGGTCCCCTAGAATAGATGGTATTCCTGTGGATGTTTGGAAGCTAGGAGGGAAAAATGATAAAGATCTGGAAGGTTTTGTTTAACAGTATTTTAAGAGGAGAAGAAGTACCAACATCCTGGAAGAATATGGTGGTAGCTGTAATACCTAAAGGGGGCAAAGATCCATCAGATCCAGCTTCATACAGACCCATTTCAATACTAAACCATAATTATAAAGTATTTATGTCTATAATGGCTACAGGAATGGCAAAAGTGATGCCAAAATTGATAGATATGGATCAATGTGGTTTTATGGAGGGGAAGCAAACATTTGACAACATTAACAGAACACTAATGATTCAGAGGGAAGCAGAATGTAAGAAAATACTACTGCTGTTGGTGGCTCTTGATGCAGAGAAACCCTTTGTCAGAGTAAGCTGGGACTTAATGAGCAGAGCAATGGAAGCATTTGCATTTCCTGATAAAATTATAAGGTTGCTTAAGTGGATATATGAGGGATCAGAGGTGAAAATTAAAGTGGATGGGGTCCTCTCTGATAATCTCTGCCTGAGCAGAGGAACAATTCAGAGGTGTTCTCTCTCCCCTTTGTTATTTGAATTATGTTTAGAACCATTGGCAAAGAAAATAAGGGACTCAGAAATTCAAAGATGTAACTAGTATGGTAGTCAAGAAAAGCTGGCTCTGTTTGCAGATGACATTATTTTATACCTGACAAAACCAGAAAGGTCCATTACAGTGCTGTGGAACATATCAACACAGTTTCAAATCTTTTTGGGATACAAAATTAATGAAGCTAAAACAAAGGCAATAGTGGTAAATTATGTATCCACATATGAAGTGGTTCAGCAATATGCATATTTATGTGGACATGATAAAATGAAGTTGTGATGATGTGAGGTAGTGCTAGCTGTGCCGGTGGAGCAGAGTAGTGCATGTGTAATATATGCCAGCATAGCTAGCTGGAGTTTTATAAAGAATTGTGTCTCATTTGAATATGAAAATGATTTGTACAGATGCTTGTTTTAAAATGTATTTGTAAAGTTGCTTCTGTTAAAAATGTATCAACAGTGGGTCCTGCCGGACAGAAAAGAAATATACATGTATGTCAGACTGTATTGTTGTAATTGATGGAATATATATATTTTAACAGAGGATACTGGAAGAGATGGGGTTAAGCTAATCCCTGATAATCTTATGAAAAATAGCCTGAAATTAAATGACTTGGTTTAGGCCATAAAAATTTTATCTCAAAGGTCTGAATGCAGTCAGAGGTGCAATGTCTGTGAAATGCATGGGCTGGAATCCTGCTATATACTCCTCAGTGGTGAACTAATTGGTATCCTGTGGTGCCAGAGAATGGCTTATTAGTTTCGGCAGGAAGGGTGGAAGTGTTGGCATGGTTTTACAATTTCCAGATGCTGTAACAAACCTTATCTAAAGTTCTCATTTTACAGTTTTAAGATGCTGTAATAAACCTTACCTAAAGGTCTATGTGTGTATTGTGACACATGAGTGCCATATCCTGGCTCAGTTTCTAATGAAATGGTAGTGTGTGAACCACACAGTCAGGTGACCAGGTGTGACATCATCATGTAGCCAGCACTGAAATTGTATTTGAACACTAGTGAGAGATGTGAGGTGTGTCCTCTGTTTTTGGACCTGATAAGACACTCATCCACTTTTATCTTGCCTTGCTTTAGTAAGTAACTAGAGAACAGTAATTCTTCAGTCAGTTAAAAATATATAGTGAGATTAGCTAAATGTTGTTTTCTGCATCTATCTGAGTCTTTCCATTTTTATATTTCTTGTGATTGAAACTCTGCTGTTTATTGTAAACAGACATCTAGTATTTACATGTTTTTTATTACTATTTATTATTAAATATATCTAAACCTTTCATTGTAGCTGGTCTTTTAGAAAATATTTAACCTTTGAGAGTACTTGCATTTATTTAGTGGTACTGTGGCTCCATGTTTCTGAAAGTCTTGCTGCTTGGTTAAACACTACCATCTGTATAAGTATTACTTTTAATAAGTGTAATTGGGTATCCTGGTAAGAGCGTTAAAGTAGCTGGCTTTAGATGTTCTGGTTGAAGCAAATCTACCTTATAGTCTGGGTGGAGATGACAGAGTGGGTAAGCTGTGCCAGCCTTTTCCAGGTGTGTTTGTGTGTGTGTGTGTGTGTGTGTGTGTGTGTGTGTGTGTGTGTGTGTGTGTATGTGTGTGTGTGTGTGTGTGTGTGTGTGTGTGTGTGTGTGTGTGTGTGTGTGTGTGTGTGACAGCTACTTTGAAAAGGGACAATGTAAGCACTTATTTCATAGAGATGGTGATGGGGGACTTGGCTTGGAACACCCAGCAAAGGACTCAGCTCTATAGTGATCAGTGGGGATTCTTATTTGGGTCCCAGAGAGGAAGTCCAGCCCCAGAACTGGCATGGGCAATCTCTGTGTGCTCTTAAGGGAAATTGTATTTGGTGCTGAGGGCTGCATTTGAAAATACTGTGTGTCTACATTTCTCACTATGAATGTTCCCCACTGGTGTCAGTGGTGAGGATTGAAGCTCCTTGTTCACTGGTCCAGAGGAGGGATGTCACAAACTGGTGAGCAGCGGTGTGAATATTAATTGAATATCTGTAGCCTGTAAGCAGTTGTCACTAAAGCCGTGTGTACTCTCAGCAACCACAAGGTAAACATAAAATTTAATTTTTCACACAAGTTTAATTAATTTATTTTTTTAATTTAGTTTAGTCAGGGAAATTGGGCAAAGATGTCAGCAGAGAGGATTATGGCAAGCTGACAGTGAATCAGTTGGCTAAGGTGTGCAAATCAAAAGGACTGGTGCATGCCAACCTGACTAAAGAAGAAATTATTTCAGCCTTAATCACAACTGCAGCACAGACCAGCAAGAAGGAAGACAACCAGTTTGGTGATGGGGATGTGCAGCCCTCAGGAAGGGGACAGTTCACTTTTTCCTCAGAGGACCTAAAAACCCATCTGTGTTAAACAGACTTCAACTGGAGGCAAAATGTATGGAATTAGAATTGGCAGAGAGAGTGCAGCATTTGGAGGCTGAAGTAAATGAGAAGCAGCACCAACAAATGAGGGACATATTGACTCTTCAGGAGCATGGAGGTAATGGGGAAGGGAATAACTGAACCCCAGAAGCAGCAATGGTCAGTAAATTTCTTCCACAGTAAACAGACAATGATAATTTGATAGTTTTATTCACATATTTGAAATAGGATGTAAACAGTATGATGCTGACCAAGGGCTCTGGGCATGGTTTTGAACCCCTTACTCCATGGTAAAGCTATAACTGCTGCTTCTAAATTGTCTGATACTGATTGTTTAAATTATGACAAGGTTAAACAATGTTTATTGGAATTCTGTAAATTAACACCTGAAGCTTTCAGAAAAAAATGTGTGAACATAGATGTGGGCAGATGAAAGTGTATGTGCTTATATTGCTGAGCTAAGCACTTATTTTCATAGGTGGGTGAGTGGGTGTCAGACCACCATTTTTGAAAGGCTGGTAGACTGGTGAGGGCACAAACCCTTAACACTTTGCCTGAGGACATGAGAATCTTGTTGGCAGACCGGGAGACCAACTATGCAGGTGAGCTGGGGAGAAAAAGGGATCTCTACTTGGTAAGCAGAACACCACTGTACATGAAGGGGATATCCAGG
Organism: Protopterus annectens; assembly: GCF_019279795.1. Taxonomy (NCBI): domain Eukaryota; kingdom Metazoa; phylum Chordata; order Ceratodontiformes; family Protopteridae; genus Protopterus; species Protopterus annectens. The sequence continues at coordinate 744,776,989 of NC_056727.1, forward strand.
GCTGCACATTGATATAAAAGAACCCATGGTGGGCAGCCTAAACCACCCCAACAGAGTCCACCAGTAAAAGGGGAAGCCATTAGTTCAGGTGCACAGCTAGGATCAGGATTTAGATGTTTTAAATTTAAACAGAGGGGCCATGTAGCATACAGATATCCACTGAAGCAAGGTAGAGAACAAAAGGTGAAGGAGCCAGCAAGTGGAAATAACAGCGCGCCAATGGTAGGTTGTGTGGAGACAACAGGCATACCAAACTATCACCAGAGTTTGTATCCCATCTTGGCAGACGGAAAACAATCCACTGCCAAGAGACACACAGCCTCTGACATAACCATTGTGAAGGCTGCAGTGTTTAAAGAGGAGCAGTACTTGCTTGGGCAGTCCATTCCCATCAGAGCTTTAAGAAGGACCCCTTTCCAAATACTTTTAGCCATGGTTTACCATGACTGGGATGGTGGCAAAGAAAGCAAGCAAGTTGGTGTGTTTGAGGATATCCCTGCAGATGTCTTGATAGGAACGTATTCTGATAATGTAGTACCTTGTGTGCATGCAGTTACAACACAGTTAGGTTTGAAGACATGGATGTGGGTCTGGTAGCCTAGACAAACCCAGACAGACCTCACACCTAAAGATGGGGTTGGTGATATGGCTATTTCAGGGAGGAAACAACCCTGTAGCAGTGAGTCTGAAGGTGAGCCATAGCTGCTGATAGTTACTGATGTTCCCTTGGACAAGATGACTGCAAGGGCTGAGGTGAGTGGTAGTACCATGGCTGAAAGTGAGACACCACTGTCAGAAGATACCAGCCTTCCTGAGGAAGGGCAACTGGGAAGGGTCACAAAGGTAGAACTGAGACAGGCTCAGCTCTCAGACTCTTCATTGCAAGACTTGATGGAGGTAGCTAAGGAGGCACCTAATTCTCAAGGAAAGAGGAGTCTGCATACTGGAAGAAAGGGTTACTGTATAGAGAGTGGTCCCCTGAGGCAGGGCTAGAGGTTGAGGTAATACAACAATTGCTAGTGCCCAGAGCCTACCATCTGTCACTTCTAGACATAGCCCTTGACATTCCTTTTGCAGGTCATAAAGGCATAAAGCATACCAAGAGACATATTATGCATAACTTTTATTGGCCTGGGATTGAAGGAATGTAACCTTTGAGCAGTGCCAAAAAGTAAGCAAGGCAAGAGACACGGTCAAAGCTACTTTATTGCTTTTGCCTGTGATTGAGGAGCCATTATTTTGGGGCCTTTGAATATCCCAAGTTCCACAGAGAAGAAATATATCCTAGTTGTAGTAGATTATGCTGCTGGATACCCTAAGGTGGCTATGTCCTCCAATGAGGCAGAGAAGATGGCAAATGCTTTGTCAGATATTTTCAGCAGGGTAGGTTTCCCCAAGAGAAATACTGACTGACAGAAGTGCCAATTTCATGTCAGTCCTACTGGCTAGTCTGTAGGAGCACTGTGGGGTGAAGAACTTAAAAGACTTTCCCCACCAACCCCAGGCTAATGGTCTTGTGAAGAGTTAAACTCTATACTGAAGACCATGCTAAGAGCATTTGTAGACCAGTTTAAGTGAGAGTGAGACAAATATTTTTCCCATCTCTTGTTTGCATATACAGAGGTACCCCTGGAATCCACAGGTTTTTCACCCTTTGAGTTGCTTTATGGGCATAGTGTGAGGGGGCCCTTGGATATGATTCATGATGAGTGGGAGGGTGAGTGTGAATCAAAAAAGGAGTCTGTTGTGGCATATGTCCTAAACCTCAGGACAAGGCTTAGGGTGCTCATGGGCTTGCCCCAGGAGAAACTGGCAAAAGCCCAACAGCAGAAAAAGGTCTAGTATGACAGGAATGCTCGAGTCTGAGAGTATGCTGTGAGGCAGCAGATTATGGTGCTCATTCTTGTCAGACACAGTAAGCTGCAGACAGCTTAGAAAGGACCCTTCAAAGTGGTAAGGAAGGTCAGTGATGTTATCTACTTGGTAAAACAGCTAGGCAGGAGGCAGTGGCACACACTGTACCATGTTAACATGATGAAGCCTTACCATGATAGGGGGGCCCTTGTGCTGATTATTTGCAGAAGGTGGCAGGAGGAGTCTGAGGGGGGATCTGGTAACTGATCTCCTTAGTGAAGCTCAGACTGACACCACAGTACAAGGGGTAGCAATGTCGCAGCAGATATCCCCTACCCAGGTTTGAGAAATTTGAGCAGTGTTACAGGAATTAGGGGATATGTTCACTGGGAATCATGGGTGCATCCACTTGGTGCAGCACCATGTGGATACAGGACCCCAAAGACCTATTATGCAAGCCCCCTACAGGGTGCTTGAGTGAGTCAGACAGACTCTGAAGGAGGAGATACAGGAAATGGGAGTAATCCAGGAGTCCAGCAGTCCCTGGTTCTCCCTAGTGGCTGTACCAAAGAAGGATGTCAGCACCAGGTTTTGTGTGGACTACAGCAAACTAAACAGTCACACAGAGCCAGATGCTTACCCCATGCCTAGGATAGATGAAGCCTTAGAGCAACTGGTGGCGTTAAGCATCTGACCACTACTGATCTGACCAATGGCTACTGGCAGATGCTGTTGACTCCCACCAGTAGAGAGAGGTCAACTTTGTGAGGGATAGTGTGGGGACCCCAGAGTCAGGTGACCAGATGTGATGTCATTCTGCAGCCAGTACTGAAACTGTATTTGAATAGTAAGTAACTATGGGAAGTAATTCTTCAATTTTCTGTATCTGTCTGAGGCTTTCCATCTGTGTTGTTTTTTTCATATTTCCTGTGATTAAAACTCCAGTGTTTATTGCAAATAGATATCCAGTATTTTCATATTTTTTTATTATTATTATGTATTATTAAATGTTTAACCTTTGAGAGTACTTGCATTGATTTAATGGCACTGTGGCTTCATGTTCCTGAACATCTTGCTGTATGGTTAAACACTACCATTTGTATAAGTATTAATTTTAATAAGTGTGTTTAGTTACCCTAGCAAGAATAGCTGGCTTTGGGTGTTCTGGTGGCAGCAAATTTATCTTGTAGTCTGGGTGGAGGTGGCAGAGTGGGTATGTTGTGCCAGCCTTTCCCAGCTCTGTGTGTATGTGTGTGTGTGTGTGTGTGTGTGTGTGTGTGTGTGTGTGCGTGTGTGTGTGTGTGTGTGTGTGTGTGTGTGTGTGTGTGTGAAAATCAACTCTCAAAGATAGTATGTATGACAACTACTTTGAACAGGGAGACAGAGAGCACTGTCTTCACAGAGATGGTGGTGGAGGACTTGGCTTGGAACACTCAAGTAAGAACTCAGTTCAATAGTGGTTAGTGGGGAGTCTTATTTGGGGCCCTAGAGAGGAAGCCCAGGCCCATGACTGGAATGTGCATTCTCTGTGTGCTTTTAAGAGAAATTGTACTTGGTGCCGAGGGCTTCATCTGAAAATACTGTGTGTGCCTATTTTTCTCACAGTGAATGTTCCCCACTGGTGTCAGGCCAGAGGAAGGATGTTACAGAAGTATTTAGGAGTATGTATTAACAATTATTCTGGTGTGGCAGCTAAGGATATGTGGGAAGAGACTAAAGAAAAAATAATACAAAAACTGAGAAAATGGAAGCTCTGTTATACGGATATCAATGGGAAGATACAAGCAGTTAAAATGGTTTAGTCCCTTTAGTCTTATACACAGGCCAAGCATATTTCTTATCAACTAGAGTAGAAATTATGGATAGGAAATAGTAAAGAGCTGAAGGATTTTATCTGGGAAGGGAAGACAGCAAGAGTGAGGTGAGATAAGCTTCTTCTTCCAATAGAACAGGGCAGATTGGTATTACTCAATTTGAAGGAGTATTTCAGAGCAACACAGTTAAGGCTCCTATACATAGCACAGTAGAAATCTGTAATTCAAAGTGGAAAAAGATGATAATGAAACAGGGGAAGCTCAAAAACAAGAAGAGACTAGGATTTTGGATGCAGACCTTTAAGGAAAATAACAATAATCATACAGAACATTATATTCATAAAATAGCAGAAAGTATTCTAATAATTAAGCTACCATGGGAATGGAGAAAAGAGATTCTGCTAATAGGGACAACTGCAATTAGGGATACAGAGAGTAGGTGAGAGGGGGCTGGGATTTTTTGGAGAAAACTGGCAAAGGAACCAAGGTATTGGGAGCAAATAACTAGAGAGAAATGTAATAGAAAGGGAAGATGCCAAGAACTTATTTGGACTGCAGGTTAGAGATTGCCTTCCCTATCAAAGATAGATATAAGAGTATAGGCAAAGAGAAAGAAATGGGGGGTCCTAAACAAAAGACTAGCACTGGTAGAGATTTTAATAGAATCTAGAACAGAAGTTGCCATAAGAAAGGAATAATTAGTAGAGCATACAAAATATTGCATGATAACTATAAAAATCAATCACAGCAGGTTAGAAAGGAGACACTGGATAAGAAATTCACAAAGAAACAATGGGAGAGATATGTATATCTCCCAAATATGCAACAAAGTCTAGAAGATTTAGGATCTTTGCTTGGAAGTGTTTGCATAGGTATTTTTTTACACCTCAAATAGACTCCAAAGAAGTTTTCTGCAGGCAGACAGCACATGTTGGAGGTGTGATGGGGAAGAAAGAGATAACTGGGAACATATTTTCTGGGAGTGTAATAAATTGGCAGACTTTAAAAATTCCCTGCAGATTATTTTTTAAAACACTGCATTGATGGGCCCAGACAATATCCCAGGATGCCTTCTAAATAGCATGAAACATGACCTATCAGGGCCTCTGGAATTGCTATTTAGCTATAGCCTCCAAACAGGCTTTGTGCCTCCTGAATGGAGCTATAGTCATCCCTCTGTACAAAGATGGATCACCTACAGACCCTAAGTCTCACTAATCCTATATGTAAAGCCACAGACAAAAATATCATGGACATGACATGATCAGTAGTGATATATTAAACCTCCAGACATTGGACTCAACCCAGTCTGGTTTTGTCAAGGACAGATCGTAGCTTCTTAACCTGGTGGTCTTCTTTGAGAAGGTCATCAAAGCAATGGATGATGGCAAAATGGTTCACACTGCCTACGTTGACCTGGCCAATGAATTTGATATATTACCTCACTTGGGCATTGTTGACAAACTCAAGAGGTTAGGTAGAAACCTGTATGTTACCCAGTGAATAGCCAACTGGCTCACAGACAGGACACAGAAAGTAAAAATTGGGGAGTCCACCTCTACAAAGAGGCCATAAACAAGTGGAATCTCTCAGGGATCTGTCCTTGTACTGCTCCTTTCTGCAATTACTTCTCTGAAGTCAAGGCCAAATATCAATGGTCTCTGGCTGACTAAATTTGCAGATGACTGCAAATTAGGAGCTGTCATTGAATCCCAAACTGATACAAATGTTCTCCAGAAGGGTGACACAGTCAAAGAACTGGTGTCAGAGCCATGGAATAAAACTAAATGTGAAGGAATGCATAATAGTTACCTTTTGGAAGTCATTCACCCCAGGTAACTATCATATTGACAACACACCCCTTAGAGTTGACAAGTCAGGGACTTAGGGACACATATAGATAGTAATCTAGCCTTTGACCATCATGTGTCTACAGTAGTGAGAAAATCATTCTATGTTGTGCAACTTATAAAGTCCAAGGAAGTCATTGTTCCACTGTATTCAGCATTCATTAGACCTGTCATTGAGTACAATGCTCCCTTTGGTATGTACCTAATCAGGCATATCCAACAGTTGGAACACCCACAGACATTCCTCACTAAAAAAAATACAGGGCTTAAGTAAAATGTTGTGTACAGAGCATCTCAATGCTCTATCCCTGTATTCTGTCTCCTACAGGCTTTTGAGGGGAGACTTATGCATGACATATAGGGCATTCTCAGACCCCACACTGATGGACTTCCTGCATATCCACAAAACAAATAGCACCAGAGTTACCCATTCTAAAGACTTAAACCTTGCCTGTGATATAAATAGGACCTGCTGGACAGACAGGTATGTGTCCCAGAGACTACCCCATCTCTGGAACAGGCTCCTCATCCATGAGAAGCAGAGTTCCTCCCTAACCCAATTCAAGTGCAAGCTGGACAACTGGATGGGGAACAGGAAATTAAGCCCTGGTTTGCAGCAGCTATGTCTCTAATGGACACAGGCAGTCTGTAAATGATTAATCTCCCAGGCCCTAGCTTGTATATATTTAATCTCCCAAGCACCTGCTTACACTTATCAAGGGTATCAGAACTTGTCAGAGATTTGCGATGCAGGCTAGGCTTAAAAAGGCCCTTGTGGTTGTTAGCCTAGTAAACACCTATGAAACTGTGATACAGAATTGGAATTGCCTAGACATAGTAAGGCCTTGCTGAGTTTAATTATTATGGCTGCCAAAAAAGCAATTACTAGAAAATGGAAATCAAAGTCTAAACCAACTTTACTTCAAACATTAAAGATAGTAAACAGAGATAAAACAACTGGAGCTGGGATCTTTAGAAAAGGAGAGGTGCAAATTACATAGGAAAAAATGGGAAGTGGGGGAATCTATCCATGAATAGGAAGAATGAGGTTTAAAAGAAGGCAGGAATTGAATGAGCTATGTAAGGGTTGACTGACAATGACTGGATATAATATAAGTGATGTATAATGTCTGCAGCTACAGATGTGCTGGCATGGTTTGTAATGTATAATGTTTGCAAATGAGATGCATTGGTATGGTTTACATTCATTTATATAAATGTAAGATTGCCTATGTCATACATGATAATTTAATGAAGATTTTTCTTGTTTTAAAAAAGATGTTTTCATCCCCGCTTACTCTTTTGTTATTCGGCCCGTAATAGAATATAATGCTCCCTTGAACATGTACGTATTCAGTCACTGGAGCAATCTTGATAGACCCGAACATTTCCTCACTAACAAAATAAAAGACCCTGAGTTTCATGACCTATGCAGAGCACCTTAAATATTTATTTCTGTGTTGCATGGACTCGTACTGAGTGAGCTCTGCCTAGCCTATAAAGCTCTCAAATGACCTTCTCCTGAATGACCTCCTACACATTCATAAAATTTGCAATGCTATAAAATCCTATACCAGACACATAAGCCTTCACTGCAACTTTAACAGAACCTGCTTGGCAGGATACAACTTCTACTAAATGATTACTTCTACCCTTCATATCAAACAAAGTATCTCACAAACCTTCTTCAACGCTCTTCTATCCAAGTGGTTCTCAGAATGCTCTGTGCTATGTCTCATGAGTCCTGTTAAAGATCAGAGTCCACTGCCCTCCAACCAAGTCTATAATTTAATGTCAGCTCTTACCACCTACCTGTACACAGTTCCATAACCAGTATAGGGGGAGGCGTGGCTGCTCCAGTTGTAAGCTGCTAGGTGAAGTAATTATCATGTACTGATGGTGTAAGAGTGCAGCACTGGTGTTTCTTTATAAAGCTGTGAGTCAGGGCTGAAGCACTCAATATGTGCTGATTAAGTGCAGAAAACTACATGTTCTGTAAAATTTGTTGTTAAATTTGTAGCACGTAGTTTGCTACAATTTCATGGAGGCTGTAGTTTGGGAAACTGCATGATGATAAACCTATAGCTCTGCCTGAGCATACAGTTATTGCAGTTATTTCCTACCCACACTAACGCTTTTAGATGTCAGGGTTACACTAGACTGATAATGTTACCCTTTTACCCAACTGCTGTTTAGGAGTCAGAACAATCACTCATAAATTCCCAGTTGCCTGAAAACAATGCCCTGCAACGTCCCTCCCAGATGGTGAGGCAGCAAATTCTTTCACATTTTCCAGAATTACAGCAGTTCTGTGACTAGTTCCATATCTCTACTATGGGCTGCATCCACATGGTCTTGGTGACTTTCAACCTTTATGCCAAATATATATATCAGTTCTTTTCCATGTACTGTTTTGATGGACAAAATCCTCAACTGGAATTAGAAAAAATGCTTTTAGAGAACTGGCAAGAACCGAACATCAGATGTTCATAATAATCAAAATAAATAACAAATAAATTAAACAGTATATTCAATGGAAACCATCTTACTGAATTTTAAAGAGATTCATTTCAGACATATACCATATTTCAAATAATGTAGCATACTTACTTAAGAATGCACTGATGGTGATTTAATTCTCACAGTATCTTAATCAGAACTGCATTCAGTTTATGAAAATATTAATTTTTCAACATATTAATTCAGAATTAAGCTATGTTGTTTACAAATTTTTTTCATTACAAGATTACTTAACAAGCAATATGCAAAAGCACAGCAAATGTTTTAAGTAGCACAAGTTACTACCAAATGAAACAAAGTCAACAGTAAAAGAAACAGATAAATCAATGGAAGCAACTAATGTTAAAAAGTCAATTAAAGTCAATTAACAATAACAGAAATAGTAAATTATATGAATAAATTATATGAAAAGTTATATCTTTAGCAAACATCATGAGCAAATAATTCCTGCCACATTTCTAAACTTTATTAACCTGTTTCCAAACTAAGTTATGGAACTGTGATGTGGTAACTGTTAAAGCACTCTCAAACTGTAGCAGTAGCATATATTCTCCTGCTTTATCCACACTATCCTACATTATTTTCCCCTAAAATACAATTAAATACCTTCTTACTATAGTTACTAAACTGCAGTCTGCTGATACTTTTTCTGCTGTACTCACTTCTTTTGCTCTTGCCCGCTCCGTTCGCCCTATGGGCTAACTCGACTCCCCTACCCTGCCCCCAAATGCCACCCACCCATAGTACTCCTACGCTTATAGTCTACATAGTCAAACCCCCTCCTACAACAGCCTATCACCATCCCTTAGGTATCAAGTCCACTCCCACTTCCATACCACACCCTCCTACTTACAACTTTCCCCACTCCTAAAACCCAGACAAATCATGCAATGCATACTACCACTACTATTACTAACTCTCACTACTCTAGCCTACACCAAATCCTTACACACTAACATACCATTAAACAGTACCTTCCACATAACACATACCTACATACACACACACACACACACACACACACACACACACACACACACACACACACACACACACACTCACACACTCACACACACACACGCACACACACACACACACACACACACACACACACACACACACACACAAATATTATAATCTGCTCCACACTATTTAATAATACCTCATTATTTTATATACACAAAACACACACCACACTACCTCTCAATAAACAAACAGAATCTAGAGTAAATACAGACCTAGCTCACGCTATAAAACTCAAACTATTCCTTAAAAAATGGCTACTAATTCTCAGGAGACATACACCCCAACCCAGGTCCATGCAACAAAACTCTCTCAGACAAACAAAAATCAGACCTACTTATTATTAACCTAAACTCAAGACATATATCCAACAAACTGCATGACCTACACACATTCATAGTCCACTACTCACCTGATATACTAACCATTACTGAGACTTGGCTTAAACCCACCACCCAAAATGAAGATATTCTCCCCCCCCCAGGTTATAGCATCCTAAGGCAAGAAAGAGATACCAAAAAGGGAGGTGGTGTTGCAATTTTATTTAAAAACACATTTAACCTCCAGCCTCTGAAAACCCCACTTCCCAAATTTCAGAATGCAGAAACATTAGGCTCCGTTATGTCCCTCAAAAACAAAAAGAGAATCAACATCCTCCGAGTTATATTCCTCCAGGAAATAACACACCTATAGTAGAGGGAATGTTAGAATGGGCTACAATCAACCTGCCCCAAGGAACTATCCTGCTAGGCGACCTAAACATAGACCTGCTAGCCTGCAACTCCAACAATCCCTCAAACCATATTAACTTATTTGGATTCTCACAACTAATCCAGGAATCCACCAGAGTTGACAAAAAATCAAAAAAAATTCCATTCTTGACTGGACTTCAGTTAATTTCCCCAAATAAAATTATCATGTTGGCTGCCTTCCTGATGAACTCAGTGACCATTGCTCCACATTCCTCTTTCTTAAACAGGTAAACATACCCAAATCCATATTGTATAAGGAAACTAGAGATGAACACAAAGTAAATCCATGAACTCTTAACAGCATGTTACAACAATGTAACTGACACCCACTACAAATGCTAGGATTAGACCAGGCAGTTGAGTTTTTCAATAGTACTTTTATGAATGTTCTAAATAAAGTAGCTCCCATCAGGAAACTTAGAACAAAAGTTAACTATGCCCCTTGGCTAAACAGGACCACAAAAGTCTTACTAAAAGCCAGAGACAATGCCTGGAAGATCTAAAAAAAAAATAACATTAGCCAAGATAGATAAAAATATCAACGGCTTTGGAATCAGGCCAAAAAACAAACAAAAATGGATAAACAAACTACTTCCTAGGTATCCAAAACAAACATTCCCAAAACCCCCAAAAGTTCTGGCAAGCTATCAATTCCCTTCTGAAACCAGGCAAATCTACCACCCCAGCCCCTTAACACCAATACTAATATTGACAGCATAGCTTATCAGTTTAACCATCACTTCACAGAATCTATTCTTTCATTATCTACCCAGTCATCTAACAATAGCTCTATATTCACCCCAACTATAGACCACAATAATATACCCTCCTTTACACTCTCACCTGTACCAACCTCCACAGTTAAAAAACTACTCTCAGAACTAAAACTCACCACCCTCCCAGCAGATGGTCTACCCACTAATTTCCTAAAATTAGCTGCAGAGTCCCTAGCCTACCATGTCTCAATTCTTATAAACCACTCCATAAAAGAAGCTTACATCCGTGAACTATGGAAAGTGTCATATATTATTCCCCTACACAAAGGCGGCAACTCGTATGAGCTATCAAACTACTGCCCCATTGCTATCCTATCCCCCTTTTCCAAGGTCCTGGAGAAATGTATTCACACCCAAGTGCTGCACTTCTTAACCTCACATAATCCCCTCTCCTTCACACAGCATGGCTTCCGCACAAACCATAGTGCAACTACTGCTCTTCTCTCCTTTACTAACCAGGTTAACCAACTCAGAAACAACAACCACTTCGTATCAGCCATATTCTTACACCTATCTAAAATGTTTGACATGGTCTCGCATAACCTACTTTTAGACACTCTATCTACCATGTCCTTTGCCCCCTCCAATACTTCCTGGTTCAAAAACTATCTCTCTGATAGAAAACAATCAGTCAAATGGCAAGGTGTACTATCAACTCTACTACCAACTACTATAGGTGTTCCACAGGGATCAATAGTGGGTCTTCTACTATTCATCATTTTCACCAAAAAACTACATAGCTCCACCCTGCATGCATCACTTATACAATATGCAGATGACTCAACCCTAATCTGCTCAGCCCCATCCATAACCACTCTTCAAAAGCTTACCCAAGAGTCCTTCTGCTCCATTAAAAAATGGATTACTGATATCCAACTGATTCTAAACCTCAAGACCAAATTACTTCTTTTCACCCCCAACAAATCCAGAACCACACCTCCTTCCTTCACTATCACCTCCAAAAATGGCACAGCAATCTCTCCCTCCCCCCATACTAAGCTCCTCGGTGTTGAACTAGATAAGGATCTTAACTTTGATGTCCATATCTCTCAAACCATTAAAAACGTTCATAAAAAATTAGGAACTTTATGCAAACACAAACAGTTTCTATCAGACCAAGCGCGAATTACCCTAGCCCAAACCCACCTTTTGTCTACCCTAATCTATGCATCACCAATCCTAACCCACATCAGGAAAACATACCTAAACAAACTAGAATCATGTTACAATAAAGTTGCAAAATTTGCCAATAACTAAACTTTTAGAAGCCATCACTGACTTGCCCTAAAGGAGCTACAGTGGTTAGAACTCCCTCAATTAATTGGTTACCACCAACTGGTGCTTACCTTCAACATACTAAAGAATCCCCACAAAACCCCAGCCCTAAACCAACTACTAAAGCAATATTCAGCAAACCGTCCTCTATGCTCATCCAACAAAACCCTGCATATCCAAGGCCAACAATACTGCAGGGAAAGTTCTTTTCTCTCATACCATCGCCAGGAAATGGAATAACCTCCACCAAAATATCTCTTCAGCACCATCTGTCTCACTGTTCAAAAAGTCACTTAAGTCACACCTCTTGCAATCCTGGCTCTGTCCCTGCATCACATAAATGCTTTCCTGCTCTCCTCCATTTCTTGCTACCTTCCTCTCTTCACTGCTTACCATCTCTATTATACAGTACCCAAATACTCCCATACAGGGCCTACTATGTGTAAATTATTACGTCTTGTGTGATGTGTCTTTTGATTGAATCAGTTAATGTGAGTCTTTTCTCCCAAATACTGCCATCCAGAGTCTACTATGTGTAATTTAAGCTTGCTTGGAACAAACCATTGTGTGAGATATCTTTTTTGATTGTACATTTACCACTGTACATAATGTTTGATGTGGAGCTTTTCTCCCTGAGCCTCCGCTGTAAATTGACCTCATTCCAGTCGGACTTTCTTGGTAAACAAATGTAAAATAAATAAAATAAAGTAAAAATAAACTGTAACCACTGCTTATGCTTCAAAGGATAACAATGCTCAAAACTCGAAAGAACAGAATTAGCACCCAGAACAAACTTCAGTCAACAGAAGACAAATCTAAATCCAAAATCAAAAAGACAGGACCAAGATCCAAGCTGAGGAAACTTTATTGCAAAATAATAGCACACATATTTACACTTGCGCTTTTTCAAGTTGAAAGTAAAATTCATTCAAAAACATGCAATTTTGAACATTTCATAAGTCATAGGACACCCTAAATTATCAAATTAAGTGTCTCTCTTTTAACTCAGTTTTAAGACTTTATGAATCACTTATACCAGGGAGCATAGTTGCATTTAAGCTAGTAATCCAGGTATACTCCAGTAATTTGGTGCCAGTCTTAAAAACATTCATACCTCTCAACCTCTTAGAGCAAGAAATCTGGACAAAGTCATACATAAAAGTGAGACAAAGGCTCAAAATTAGAGACAATTTTTAAATATTGCTCTTACAAACTTAGAAAGTTGATAGAATAACAGGTTTGGCATTAGCATGAATTTTCTGAAGGATATGAAGTCTGAAACTCAAATGTCTGTCATTATGTTCTAACTTCAGTCTTTAATGATTTGCCACAAATTTGCCAAACAAACACAGTTTTATAAAAAAGTACCAAAAATACGAGGCCAAAATCTGGACTTTCTGCGAAAATCTGTACAGTTGAGAGGTATGACTAACATTGCCCCTCAGATTTTTACTTATCAACTGGATGACCATAAATTGAAAAGTGTGACTTAATTTGCATCCTGTACATGCCTAAATGATGCATTATTTGCATTTCTCTTAAAGAACATCATAAACCTGTTCAGAAAATTTTCTTTCAGCATTCTAACAGTCTTTCCCATATAAAAAATGTGCAGGCATCAAATGTAATTATATATTCTAAATTGTTACTTCTACTACCAGACCATTGATAGAATTTATAACAAATTTATTTTATAGCGTGTATGAAAGTATCGGCCTTGTTTATCTGCTTGCAGTAATTAGCATTATAACATGGAAGCATTAATTTCATAACAGCAGGTTTAAAAGTGTAATTAGTATCAATATTCTTATTATCTGACATCCAATTGATTCTTAAAAACAAATTTCAGTCTGTCATCTGCTATGCTTTTAATCTTATAGTCTTTGGTCAATATATACCAAATTCTATCAATCACATCGCATATAATCTTTCAACAAACTTCTTTAATATTTCTAGAAAACATAAGAGATATCCTACAAATGTCATAACTAGAATTATTTCTATGTTATCATAACTATAAGTGGAGTGTCAATTAAAATGCTGCATAGCTATAGTAATTCTTAACTGTACTTTATCCTGTGCAATTTGTTGAACTAATATTTTATGACGTCTTCTGTAAATAAAGTCATTACTGAGCTCATTAAATACTTCTTGAAGTCTATTATCATCACGTACTGATCTGCTTTCTGCAAGAATATTACTTTTTAGTTTACTCTTAAAAAACATATGATGGATACGTGCTATGCCTATCAAGAAATGTATTTTTCAGTTTACTATCAAAATTGCGAGGGGAGATGCTCTGCAGATGGAAAACTTGAAACATGGATGTTTGAAATTCCATCTTGCCGAACATCTCCATTTTTAAAGTTCGTATTAGTGAATCCACTGAGCATTCGCTGATATAAACTCAAAGTACTGTACAGAGATCATGGTGCAGTGTGGTATGTGAAATTCATCCCTTTCCTAACTGTAGTGTGATCTCGGAGTTGGAATATATAGTTAGCAGGGGGGGGGGTAAAGGGGGACTTGCCACTCGGCGAATACGTGATGTGAGGTATAGGAGTTTCACTTACTTGAGCTCCTGTATGGACATCACGTGATCTTTTCGGCAACAGTGTTGAATCTGCTGAATTTGTTCAGCTGATTTGACGTTGTGCCGTGTTATAGATTTTGACTTTTGTTTTTTCCCCTCAGTGTTTCGAATGGAATTTATTTTTCCATTCGCAATTTTGATAGTAAACCATACTTAAACAACAGTGTTTACTATACCTACAAAAGCTTTATAGAGTCTGACCTCTAAACAAATCAATAGATGTATCTGTAAAATTCATAGTAAAATGTAAAAAGGGAGAAGAACTGCATAAATATTGAAGAAAACAACTTTAAATGTTCTAGTGTCAGTAAAAAGAAATTATCATTGACAAAATGACAATATGAATTTATATATCTGACAAAATCATTATTATTCAATGCTAATTTTTTTCCAGTACAGATAATGTAATGTTTGAATAACTGCACATAATGTACCCATAGCAACATCCCTTTTTTGCAGCTAAAACTCACATTCAGAGAGAAAACATAATTTTCCATGATTAATTCTAAACATAAAAAAAAAATTTAATTAATTTTTGCAACAGCGAAATTACTATTATCAGACAAAAAACTATAAGCATTTTCTATTCCCAAATGCATTTGGTATCACTGTTAGTAAAAAAGCAATATCAAGGGTAACATGAATAAAATTCTACAAATCTCTGTCAGCATGCCAGTCATAAAATCTTTCCAGGAAATGTATCCTTCAAGATACATGCTTCTTTACTAACAAATGGATGTATAACACTCTGCTCATAGTTCAACAAGGATATGTTTACCAACCTTCTGCTGAAACTGTAGGAAGCTTATGCAGTCTGATAGGATTCTTCTGTAAGTTAACTATCCATACATGATCAAAACTACTGGTGAGAACACATAAAATATTCCAATAGGTCTTTACTATTATGACCAGTCTTAAATAAATCATAGACATTAATTTTTACTCTAGATCTAGAAATAACCTCATTCATGTGATACTTAAATATGTTTTCATATGTCATACCATCACTTAGTTATGAATAAATCTGTTCTAACTAAAACGTTTTATACATTACTATCACACTTCCACCTTTACCTGCAGCTCTAGTTTCAATATGAATATTACTTTTCAGCATATTTAAAGCTAACCCCTCCACATGAGTAAGGTAAAGAATGTTCCTTTCTTGCAAGTATTAATTGTTCATATATATATATGTCTCTTTCACATGCTTGTAAAAATGCCTCAGTGAGTGAGTGAATAACTAAAGGGGACAAATATACTAGGTTTTCAGAAAATAGCTGGCTGTGCTGCATCTGATGAAAATTTGTTTTCAGATTCATTGTCTTTATAAACTACTGAACATCTGTAATACAATCAGTTAAATTGACATCTGAGTCTAAATAAAAGGTTCACCTCTTTCTAGAAAGTAATCTGACTTGATGTCAGTGGTACTGAAAAATACTGAATACCACATTTCCTAAAGTTAATGCATCATGCTTCTTGTTAAAACTTGGAGGTTTTGGTTTTCTTCTTCTCCTACTGCTGCATCCCCTTCTTTTTCTTCCACTGTTCCTGCTGTGGGACATTATTTGCCTAATAGGATATGGTGGTCTAACCGGCTCTGGTAACTATGGAAAATCCTAGTTAGAAAATGACGGTGGTTCACATTGTTGCATTCTGAAATGAAGGTAGTATAGTAAGCAAAGGATTCCGATTTAAACTGCATTAATAGTAACTATGGGGTAGATGGAGCTGTGGGAGGAAATTGTTCATATTTCAGCCATGAAAATATATACTCATCTTAACATCAGTCACGTCAAACCAAAGTTTTTGTTTGTAAGTAGCAAATAGACATTTATCAAACACTACTACATTGAGCAAGACTTCACTGAATTCTGCTGAAATAAATAATGTGAATTAGTAGATGTTTCTAAATTTTGGTAAATAACTTATCTTCTAATGGTTTGAAAAAATCATTATTTGCATACAGTGGTCACTTAACTTCAAATTCAATTCCTGCCATGGCTTAGGGAGATCAGGGTAAGTATTGGCATATGTCAGCATTTTTAATATTTGTAAGCCTCCCTGTGCAATATAAAACCCAGTAAAAGCTTCTAAAAAGTGATGCTGCCATTTAACCTCACATTTTGCACCAGCGTGTGCTCCATTTCTTTTAGTCTGAACTGTAGAATGTCACATGTAAAGAAGGGATGGTTTACATATTTATTCATTGGTTTCTTATGTGTATTTGATGCTGTAGTCCCTTTGCAGTCCATTTTGTCTTGTTTAAAATATTCTTTTATTTCTTCATGAAATGTGCAATAATATTCAGTTCATCATATTTACCATGGCAGTAAACTCTGTCAATTGTGATTTTTTTCCACAAGTGAGATAGATAACTAAATCTTTAATCAGGTGGAATTTGTCACTTATAGTTGAGTCTGGGAATGACTCCTCAGGTAGGGGATACTTAAAATTAAGACACTCAGATAGTCTATAAATCCAAATAATTTGAGTGATTCTGCTGAGTGCTACTAGAAAAGGACCAGAAATGGCTAATCAGGAGCTTGCAGTTAACAATCATATACTGAGGTAAATCTGCTAACACTATTTTGAGACAAACTCAATACCTAATTTTGGGTAATGCCATTTTATTCAGTGCAGAAAAATGAAGGCAAATGAAGGGCAAAGTATTACCATATCATGGAAGAAAGCAGTGTACTTTGGAAGAAGAATCCTCAGTTGAAAACTAAATGTCATGATTATAGTTAATCCAACCATGCCATTTTGGATTACAACAAATTATAAATTATGCTAATCACATTAAGTGATGTAGGTTATGATTAATGTATAAAGCATCACAATTTAATAAACCATTTTTATGTCATGTACTGCCAGGAGTAAATCTAAAGTTCATCTTTGCACATAGGGATGTTACTGTCTATTGTAAATATCATATTCAAGGTGGTTTCATCAGGCATGCAATTAATATTTATTCAAAATTTAAGCTGAAGAAGTAAAATTACCAACATTTCAATACTTAAACAATGAGTGAGAAGGTCACTGAAAAAACAATCAGTAAAAACAAAATAAAAACACCAGCAAAGCTAGAACTTCCATTGAGTGACCTCTCTTATAGCAGAGGCACATGTGATATATGCAAATGATCCTTATGAACATCAGGTGTTTCAGCTAATTGGTGATTGTGAATGTCCATGACTTGTTTCATCATTTTAATGGACAATTTCAGGCCAATAAAGCCAAACCTCACTAGCTGTGGAAATGCATATTTTGGCCTTGTTATGACCTCATCAGCACATATCCACAACTAGTGGGGTTTGGTTTATTGGCCTGAAATTGTCCATTAAAACAACAAAACAAGTTATGGGCATTCAGAATCGCCCATTAGATGAAACACCTAATGTTCATAAGGATCAGTTGCATATATCCCATGTGCCTCTGATATAAGATGATTGGGAGGTCACTCAGTGGAAGTTCTAGCTTTGCTGGAGCTTTCATTTTGTTTTTACTGATTGTTTTTTCAGTGACCTTTTCACTCATTGTTTTAGTTTGTTGTATGGGATATTTTTGCAGTGACCTTAATGATAATGGACATCAGCTGGGTATAAAAGCCCTGTGTTTTTAATGCTTAGTCAAACACTCTGCTTGTCCTGTGCTGATGAGGTCATAACAAGGCCAAAATATGCATATCCATAGCTAGTAGGGTTTGACTTTATTGGCCTGAAATTATCCATTAAAATAATGAAACAAGTCACGGGCATTCAGAATTGCCAGTTAGCTGAAACACCTGATGTTCATCAGGATCATTTGCATATATCCCATGTTCCTCTAATATAAAAGGTTTGGGAGGTCACTTGGTGGAAGTTCTAGCTTTGCTGGAGTTTTCATTTTGTTTTTACTGAACATGTCAATACTTGAATATGCTATAGTATCTGGTAGGAGAAGATGATATTTTTTTTCCAAATAACTTATTATTGAAGTTTTTATAAATTTTAGAAAAAAAGCATCAAACAAGAATTTCAAAAAGAGACAATAAGACAGAAAACACTCATATTAATATTAATACACAAAAGAACTATACTGATCACTATAAACTATAGGATGTTCGAGACACATGCACACACACACACACACACACACACATGCACACACATGTGCGCACCCTAATACAAGACCTTATTATGTCTATACAATTCAAATCTTATATTCTAGCTCAAAAGAATAATTTCTGCATTATCTGAATTGCATGTATTTCAATTTGCTGAAATGTTTAGATAGCATGTGACTTTGTTATTCAGATTTAAATATTTATTGAGCATAGTATAGTTTTTGTGAGGGATATAGTTGTGGTTTATATGCAACATATCATGCCAAAAATGTATCATTATTATGTTAAGAGTTGTACTGCATCCAAAGTGAAGAGAGATAATAAACATTCTTGTATGTATAATCTGATATTAACAATAAGAATGTATTTTGTCACATCTAAATGTTGCTTTTAAAAATTCCATATTACATTAATCATAGGTAAATGGCATTTGGTAACTTCATGATTAAGTCTTAATTCATTTACTGTTGTTAAATTTTCGAGAAAAAAAATCCAACACCATTTTTAAGAAGTAGAATGTCAATAATATTGCCAGCTAATAAAAATTGACTTTAGATCAATATGTTGAATGAATCAAACCTTTCATGTATATCTATCTGTTTCATTAATTTTGGTAATTGTTATGATTGTACAAGAAAAAAATTATGCAAGCAATGTCTAACAATAGAAAAGAGAGAAAGGCAGGGGAAGCAGAATAAAATATACCTTTTTATAAAAATGACAATTTCTTTAATAGTATATGGATTAAATTAAAATAAAGTTACCTTTTGCTAGCATTTCTCATTGCTTTTCTGAATTCAGATGTAGTGAAGGTATAATTTCCTGTAAATATTCTCTCTCAGTGTTTGGACTAGTTAAATTCTCACATTTATTTCCTTTTTCCTTGAGGTATGATCTCCCTAAGATATAAATTTAACAACCATAATTTGAACCATTTTAGTATTATGGAAAGTTCAGTACTCTCCAGCTATCATTATCTGTAACCGAAACCAGGAAAAGTAGGAGTCCAAACAACAATCCAAGACACTTGAGGAAGAAGGTAAGTCCACTCCAGGTACTGTAATTCCTTTTCTTTAATATAGCACAAACAAAAATAAAAAATACAAAATGTATATTGAAGTAGATAATAAAACAGATGTGAACACAAAGTGCTTTTCATCCCACCTAGTGGTGAGACTTCTTCAGGTAAAGTTATTCACTAAAACCATTGCATTTAAATGCAGTCCATGGTGCAAGCATGTTATTAGTCAGCCAGTGGGTGAGGGCTATTCCCAGCACACTGAGTGATGCTATGAGGGTCCACTCAATAAATAATTACTTCTTTTAAAACACCCTCTGAACCTGTTACTAAAGCAAGTATATGTATACACTCTATTCTCCAATGTTGTAACATGGTAGTTCAAACTTATATTATTTAAACATCCAGCTAATAGAAATATTTAGATATTTAAGAACCTTTAAGAATATTATTATTTAAAATGTTTGAAAATGCATGTGCTTAAAATGCATATAATTAAAATACTAATAATATAGTGTAAAAAAGTAAAGTGTACTAATGCATGAAGGTGTACACAAAACTTTTCTGTTTTATACAGCATAGTATGACATCTTACAGTAAAACACTGAGGTGAGATATGTATGAATACATGTAAGTGCAAACAACATTCCTATCTATACAGCATGGCATGATATCCACCATTTATTGTGCATTGCTAATTTAAACTTCATTTAATCCAGGATAAGCACAAGCCGAAGTCCGGAGTTGCCACAATAGTTTTATCCTTTCTAAAAGTAAGGATGTCTACAGGGTCTACCTTTACTATTAGAGACAAGGAGTACCAAATAAAACACAAACTAAACTGTCAGACCAAAGCTGTGATCTATGCAGCTCTATGCCAACAACGTTCAGCATTCTACATAGGAAAGACTGACAGGAGGTTCAGAGAAAGAGTTTACAAACACCTGTACCACATAAAGAAAGGGAGCCAAGACAATGCCCTAAGTAGACATAAACAGGAATATACAAAACACACATTTAAATTTAAGGCAATAGACAGTCTGAAGTCTGACAGTAGAGGGGGCCCAGAATCCTTACTTTTAGAAAGGTTAGAATTATTGTGGCAACTCAGGACTTCAGCTTGTGCTTATCCTAGGTTAAATGAAGTTTACTCTATCTCTTGTATTTTAAAATTAAAAAAACCTTCAAAGAAAACTAATATGATGAATTGAAGGACCAAACTAGCTATGTCAAGTACACACTAGTTGTTATGTTACAAGTTAATATATATGTGCTTTTAACAGCAGTTAAATTAGCAATGCACAATAAATGGCGGATGTCATGCCACGCTGTATAGATAGGAATGCTGTTCGCACTTACATGTATTCATGCATATCTCACCTCAGTGTTTTACTGTAAGATTTCATACTATGCTGTATAAAACAGAAAATTTTGGGGTACACTTTACTTTTTTACACTGTATTATTAGTATTTTTATTAGACGCATTTTAAGCACATGCATTTTTAAACATTTTAAATAATAATATTCTTAAAGGTTCTTAAATATCTAAATACTTCTGTTAACTGGATGTTTAAATAATATGAGTTTGAACTACCATGTTACAACACTGGAGAAGAGAGTGTATACATATACTTGCTTTAGTAGCAGGTTCAGAGGATGTTTTAAAAGAAGTTTTAAAAGAAGTAATTATTTATTGAGTGGACCATCATAGCATCACTCAGTGTGTTGGGAATAGCCATCACCCATTGGCTGACTAATAACATGCTTGCAGCATGGACTGTATTTAAATGCACTGGTTTTAGTGAATGACTTTACGTGAAGAAGTCTCACCACTATGTGGTACGAAAAGAGCTTTGTGTTCACATCTGTTTTATTATCAACTTCAATATACATTTTGTATTTTTTTATTTTTGTTTGTGCTATATTAAAGAAAAGGAATTACAGTACCTGGAGTGGACTTACCTTCTTCCGCAAGTGTCTTGGATTTTTGTTTTGTCTCTACTTTTCCTGGTTTTGTGTTTGTACTCATGGCTTCAGAAGACTCAACTTGTTCACCTATCTTACCTACATTGTCACAAGAGAACGATGTAGGTAATATTACTCTCCTAATAGGAGCACCTACTCAGCGAGTTGAAGACACTGCTATTATACTTGATTCTATAACAAGGACTAACCTATCAGTGTGTCCACTTAACCCTCCAAGTACTTCTCAAACACCTTTGGCCACATAGTTGGTCGAGGAAGGAAGAGAGGATAACAGATATTTGTACAGTACAGTTAACTGTCCAGTAAACGGTGCTGCATGCAACACAGTAGTGGAGCAACAAATCAGACCACAAGAGCTGATACAAGCTCATGAAATGAGATTTACATATCAATAAGTACCCTCAGGGCTTATTGGGGCTCCGTTACTAAACACATGGCTGAAAGAGCCCATTTCCTTTCAAACACCAAGGAAGAGTTGAGAAATGGAGCAACCAGCTAGGGGGGAAGGAGACATCACACAGATATTAAAGGAATTTGACCAAAGACTGCTAAAGTACAAACAATTACAACTGGAAATAGCTTACTTTGAGGAGTGTATGAGTGAGAACATCACCCCTAAAGGATTAAGAGTTTGGCAAGAACTACTGAAACTATTTGACAAGCATGGCTATGAATTACATTATGTGGAAACACTATTAGTTATGTGCAGACAAACTAATGCAGGAAGCAAAAATCTTAGACCAGAAAATCAAAGAAAATGTGGACTTTAACAGGTATAAATTTGATTATGAAAGATCATTTATCAGTATAGACCAGTACATTTCAAAACTGAGAAATGGCAAGCTGAAAAAGCTCAACAGCGATAGACACGCCTGCGAGACTAGTTCAATGTATCCGAAACAGGCTTTATTGCAATCCGGAGCTCTGATTAGCCAAATGGAAGCTACAGGAGGGTCTACAGGGAATCCAACTCATTCAGGAAATGTAACATCCAGAAAGGGATGGCAGGAGAACGCACATCAACAGAGCTGTTTAGATTATAAACTGGGGAACAGAAGTGTAAACAGAAGCCAGGAAGACACAGAACTGTCTAATTCCAGCAACAGACAACAAAATATGATAAATTCCACATCAGGAGATGCCCCAAATTTTCAGCAACCAGTCTCAACCCACAACATGAGGCAAAGGACTACCAGAACATACTACAACAGGAGGAACAACTGGAATCACTGAGTAACCCTGCAGTAAGTGATTCTAGGAACTGAAAAATTATTTATAATACAGAGAAAGACTTTAAAGTGTTTAATTTTTCTGAGTTAACTGTAGACGTAATGCTGGTGGATTTATTGGCTAAAGGACATACATTTGTACCAACTTGTAGAGCAGACTTACCTAACACATTAATTGATTTAAAATTGTTTGTTAGCAAATTGAATTTAACAGTATTGCTGGGTCCAAACAATCACACACTCAACACATTCATTACATATTACTAGTACTTACAACCCCCCATTACACCCTACTTTGGCTTTGTATTAACAGATTTGTGAGTTAGACATCACAAGCTGTCTAAATAATGGTAAAGAGGTGAATGTAACATCACTAGAAAAGAAAAAGAGGCATTGTCATTACTTAAACAAGCCTCTGTCGGAATTATGCAACCTGACAAAGGGACTGGGTTAGTAAGAATGAACTATGAAGATTAGGAAGGTAGAATGTCCAGGATTTTACAAAGTGATGTTTATGTTGAAATATCCAGAAATTAACTGAATGCAGCATATAGGATGATACGAACAGTTTTAAATGGCTTGTTTATTGAGGGGAAAATAGACATGGATCAATTCAACTACCTGAACATGCCAGCACCCAGAATCCCTGTACTTTTTGGAATTCCGAAAATACATAAAAGCATCACTGATCCACCCAGGAGACCCCTAGTTGATGCCAGGAATAGTATTACATACTCCTGTGCTAAATTTGTAGATTACATACTTAAGAAATGTGTCAAGAAAGAGGAGCAATTATTTAAGGATTCTTGAAGTTTTTGCCTAACATCAACAAAATGGAATTTAACAAAGATTTGAACTTCCTGACAGTTGATGTGAAGGATTTGCATTCATCAGTCCCCCAACAAGAGGGTATAGAATGGGTCAGTTACATTTTAAACAAGAGAGGGGCACCAGCAGAAAAAAAATCACACTTATTGAAGTAATTCTGGACATTATTCTATCATACAATTTCATTATATTTAGCAACAAGTTCTACCTCCAGAAAATAGGGGTAGCAATGGACTCACATTGTGGGGCCAGTGTAGCAAATCTAGTGATGGCCTACTGGGAGGAAAAGTATGTCAAGAAATCAGGACAGACACCTCATCAGATCCATTATTACACCTGTTATTTGGATGACATTTTTATCTTAATAGAGGGAGACCAAACCCAAAGCAGAATAACTGGTTTCATACTTCAGTAGTACTACACAATTTTTATCTTTCATGTTTACCTTCGGGAAATATAACACTGAATACCTGGACGTTAATCTAAGCAAAGACTACACAAACAGTTGCTACTCAGCAACTATATACAAGAAAGAAACATACTCGAACACCTTCTTACATTACAGTAGTTGCCATCCCCTTCACCAAAAAGATCAGCGGTGAAGGGGCAACTACTGATGGCAGCAAGGATGGTCACAAAAGATGAAGACTTTCCCATTGAATGTAATAAACTACAGGGTAATTCAAACCACTTATTGAATCAAATAGTGACAGAAGTCCAGTCAAAAAGTACAAGAGGCCTTTACAAAACAATATTGGATAGAAAACCATTTCAGAAAACACAACAATAGACTTGTACACAAAAACAGGCATTAACAATCTTGGACAGGGTAGTTTAATTACATCTTTTAGCACAGATGCATATGAGATCATAAGGATCATCAATAAGAACTGGGACATTTTATGGAATGACCCAACTACCAGGTCTAGGATAGAAGGTCCACCTAGATTAGTTTTCAAACAGGGCCCTAACTTGAAAAGCATCTTAGAGGCTAATCATGGTACGTACAAGTATGCAGTTAGGAATGGTTTGTCCAGATGCAACATGTGCCATTATTGTCCACACATATCTACAGGGTCTACCTTTACTATTAGAGACAAGGAGTACCAAATAAAACACAAACTAAACTGTCAGACCAAAGCTGTGATCTATGTAGCTCTATGCCAACAATGTTCAGCATTCTATATAGGAAAGACTGACAGGAGGTTCAGAGAAAGAGTTTACAAACACCTGGACCACATAAAAAAGGGAGCCAAGAGAATGCCCTAAGTAGACATAAACAAGAATATACAAACCACACATTTAAATTTAAGGCAATAGACAGTGTGAAGTCTGGCGGAAGAGGGGGCCCAGAATTATTGTGGCAACTCAGGACTTTGGCTTGTGATTATCCTGGGTTAAATGAAGTTTACTCTATCTGTTGTATTTTAAAGTTAAAAAACCTTCAAAGATAATTAATATGATGAATTGTAGGACCAAACTAGCTATGTCAAGTACACACCAGTTGTTACGTTACAAGTTAATATATATGTGCTTTTAACAGCAGTTAAATTAGAAATGCACAATAAATGGTGGATGTCATGCCATGCTGTATAGATAGAAATGCTGTTCGCACTTACATGTATTCATACATATCTCACCTCAATGTTTTACTGTAAGATGTCATATTATGTTGCATAAAACAGAAAAGTTTTGTGTACACTTTCATACATTAGTACACTTTACTTTTTACACTGTATTATTAGTATTTTTATTATATGCATTTTAAGCACGTGCATTTTTAAACATTTTAAATAATAATATTCTTAAAAGTTCTTAAATATCAAAATATTTCTATTAACTGGATGTTTAAATAATATGAGTTTGAACTACCATGTTACAACACTGGACAAGAGAGTGTATACGTATACTTGCTTTAGTAACAGGTTCAGAAGGAGTTTTAAAATAAGTAATTATTTATTGAGTGAACCCTCATAGCATCACTCAGTGTGTTGGGAATAGCCCTCACCCACTGGCTTACTAATAACATGCTTGCACCATGGGCTGTATTTAAATGCCTAAATGCACTGGTTTTATAGAATGACTTTACCTGAAAAAGTCTCACCACTAGGTGGCAGGAAAAGTGCTTTGTGTTCACATCTTTTTATTATCTATTTCAATATACATTTTGTATTTTTAATTTTTGTTTGTGCTATATTAAAGAACAGGAATTACAGTACCTGGAGTGGATTTACTTTCTTCCGGAAGAGTCTTGGATTATCTGGTACCGGATAACACTAAAACTCTATCTGTTAAATGTGAAGAGTAATAAATCCACAGCTCTCTTGTGAGTACAGTTCGCTTCTTCTCAGATGGGGTTTGGACAATTATGGATTATGGTGAGCAAGACATATATAACTGTATTTAATGTAGGAGGGGAAATAGCATATGCTCCTCTTGAGAAAATTAGCCAAATAAAGTTGCTTGGGCCAGAAGTCATTTCAATAGGGGATAATCACCACATTTTACCTGTATAAAGTTGGAAGTTTAAAACAAGATGAAATTTATAGACAAACTGCATGGTATACATATCTGTGGCAGTGTACAGTGTGTTTCTGATTCATATTCCAAAGTTGCGTAGCCTTGTAACAGCTTGTCTTGCACAGAATGCAGTTCATTTAAATGAACTAACTGATATTGCCAACATCCTGGTAGATAGGTTGAGTGCTAACTTTACCCCCCCTCTCACCCCCTAAAGGGCCCATATCTGTACAGGAAGAATGCAGAGTCCCTGTAATCACATCTATCTCGGTAAAAGCTGCACTCTCTAAAACCAAAAACACAGCATCCATGGGACTGGACAATATCCCAGGCTGCGTTTTACATGAACTTCAGAACAAACTGGCTCCCCACCTAAGCACCATGTTCAATCATAGTCTCACATCAGGCTTTGTGCCCACTGAATGACGCACAACATTTATCTCACTCCACAAAGTGGGAGCCACCACTGATCCTTGGAACTATCGCCCTATTAGCATGACAAGCCCGGTCTGCAAGGCCATGGAATGTATCATCATGGAACTCATAAACAAAAACATTGGTAACATCCAAAATCTGGACCCCACCCAGTTCGGGTTTGTGAAAGGCAGATTATGCATTCTGAACCTGATCAACTTATTTGAGGCAGTCATCAAAGCCATAGAAGAGGGTAAGGTGGTTCACACAGCCTACCTTGACCTCGCCAAGGCTTTCAACACCATCCCCTATTCTGGAATTATAGCTAAACTCACTAAACTAGGTATAAATCCCTACTTCACAAGATGGGTTGCCAACTGGCTCACTGACAGAACCCACACTGTAAAAGTTGCAAACTCCAAATCTGACTTCAAACCAGTGACAACTGGAGTACCACAGGGTTCAGTCCTGGGACCTCTCCTGTTTGGTATCTACTTCTCGGAAGTACAGGCTAACACAGAAAGCTTCTGACTAATGAAGTTCACAGATGACTGCAAAACTAGGAGCCATAGTCGAGTCCCCAAATGATGTGGACATCCTACAGAAGGGTCTCACTGAGACAGATGGCTGGTGTCAGAGGCATGACTCAGTGCCAAAATGTGCATTGTCATCCCCTTTGGTAAAAACTCTATACCCATGAACTATCACATAAACGTCAGTCTACTTAATTCCAAATGTGTGATAACAGACCTTGGGACCTGATAATCACATTGCCACAATAGTCAGGAAATCCTTCTATGTGGCACACCTCATCACAAAAGGGTTCTCATCCAGGAAAAAAAGAGGTCATTGTTCCCCTCTACTTTTATTTATTTATTTTTTTTTATTTTACATTTGTTGACCGGGAAAGTCCGACTAGGTTCCACAGATCCTGTTTTCAGCAGAGGCCTGGGCAGAAATGCTCCAGAAGCATGTCTTTAGAATGTGGGAGGAAACCAGAGTACCAGGAGGAAACCCACGCGAACGCAAGGAGAACATGCAAACTCCGCACAGAAGGCACCCCGGATGAGAATTGAACTGGAGAACCTCTTGCTGTTAGGTGACAGCGTTAACCACTGCACCACTGCACCGCCCTTGGCCTTACTTGGCAATCATTAGACCCATTATAGAGTACAATGCCCCTTTTGGAATGTACCTCACAAGACATCTACAGCAGCTGGAAAGGCCACAGAAATACCTCACAAAGAGGATTACTGGCCTCAAACAGATGCCCTAAACTGACTGTCTCAAAAAAACTCCATCTTTACTCTGTAGCATATTGCCTACCTGAGGAGATCTCTGCCTAACATATAAAGCTATGTTAAATCCAGAGCTGTTGGACATGCTACACCTAAAGAAATCCTAATCCCTCCGAGCTATGTGCTCTAGAGACCTAAATCTTGTCACCACAATAAACAGGACATGCTGGAAGGATAGATTCCTATCCCAGAGTCTTCCTATACTATGGAACAAGCTACTCATCTATGTCAAGCAAAGTTCCTCATTAGCGCTCTTCAAGAAAAATCTTGATGAGTGGATGGGAAATTGGAAATACACCCTGGGGATCACTTCTGTGGCTCTGCTCGACAGGGGCACAGAAAATTAACTTTCTTGGGTGGCGTAAGCCAGGGAACCTTGTTGGCTAGGCTTACTTAGGCCCTTGGGCTGATAGTCTAGTACCTACCTATGAATGTAGTAATAGATTTAGATTGTAGCATGAATGTAGAATGACATTTAAATGAATGAAAAAAAAACAAAAAATAAAATAAAAATAAACAACTACATGCCTTCAGAAATTACCTTTATTCACCTGGCATATTGGCAAGAAGCCTTCAAGGGAAGAAAAATGCTGGCCTACTAAACATAACATATATTCATGAAGGAAATGCTGGAATCACTTAACAATTAACATAAAAAAAACTTCAAGTTGCTGGCACTATTAAGTCCAAAAAATACTAAAGTATTATGTTTCAAAACACAAATATTTTCTTTATAAAATAAAATAATTTATACTATCCATACCTACCATTAAATGCACCTATTCCAGAAATGAAACTTTAAAACCATCTAATTTACCATTGACCACCTCCAGATTGGTTAAACAGTATATTTCTCTGGAGATACTTCAGGTTTAATGAACTGTTAGTGGGACAACTGTTCAAATCATTGCCAGCTACAGGACCCTCTTCCATGAATCAGGATACCCTATTTGCCTATTTGGATGCACTTGAGTCAATCAAGATACATCCAAACACCATGATTTTGAGTGACTTTAATTACTCATCCATTGACTGGGTAAATTACTCGTGCTCAAACTCACTTGCACTAAAAGGTTCCTTGACTTTGTTAACTCCAGCACCCTGGACCAGCTGGTTGACACTCCCACAAGGGGTGCCAACATCCTGGATCTAGTTCTTACCAATATAGGGGGCCACTGTAGTACCCCCACTGTGAGGTCTTCCCTGGTGAGATCTGACCATAAATCAGTCTCATTTGAAGTAACTATCACACCTGCCCCCCCCCCCCCCCGCGCGCGCAGCAACTAAAGTAAAAAGAAAATTTCTCCAAAGCAGATTATAACCTCTTACAGGCTGGTATAAATAGCTTCACTGCACCCCCCAGATGGAATTGGCAACTATGCAGAGTTCTATACCAATGCTTTATACAAACACCTGTATAACTGCATTGACTTGCCCATATCTGACAGGACTGAAACAAGCTTCTCAAAAAAGAGCAAATCTTTCTGGTGGACAGCTGCCATTAACAGGTTTTACAATAAGAGGAAGAAATTGCTGTCTATGAGTAAGAGGGATCGAGCCCTAAACTGTAAACACTCCCTCCTTAGCTTAAACAAGCAAATAAGACTTCTTGTGCTGTCCTCCAAAGCAAACTACAAAACCAAATTAGCTTCCTTAACTAAGTTCAACCATAAGGCATTCTTTACTTACATCTGTAACCTAAAAGGGTTAGGCCCAGATTTGTGCCAAACTGGTAGTTAATGATAACACATATACTGAGCCTTTGGACATAGCTAACCTGTTGGTCGACAGGTTCTGTGAAAACTTCACTCCGCTGTCCCCGCCACATGCTCCCCATGACATCCTTAAAACCTGTCCCGCACCTTGTATCTCTAAAGAGCAGGTAGTAAATGTCCTAAAGCCAAAAAGACAGCATCTGTGGGACCTGATAATGTCCCAGGCTGTATCCTACATGGGTTCCAACAAAAACTAGCAACACCATTGGGTACACTTTGAAATCATAGTCTAAGCACTGGTTTCATCCCAGCTGAATGGAAAACTGTCACCGTTATTCCCTTGCACAATTAAGGTGGTGCTTCCACTGACCCCGGAAACTACAGACCTATAATCCTGTCTAGCCTTAGATGCAAAGCCATGGAGAGAATCATCATGGACCTTATCAACAAAGATATAGACAATCACCAAACAATTAACCCTACTCAGTTTGGATTTGTCAAAGGGAGATCATGCTTGTTAAACCTGGTGGACCTCTTCAAGACAGTCACCAAGGCCCTGGATGAGGGGAAATCTCTACATACAGTTTACCTAGAATTAGCCAAGGCTTTTGACACTATCCCTCATTCAGGCTTTATTGACAAACTCACCCAGCTAGGTATCAACCCTTATATCATTTGATGGGTTGCTAACTGGCTCACTAATAGAACACACACAGTCAAAATAGGGGAATCCACCTCCAACAGCAGACCTTAACAAGTGGTGTTCCACATGGATCAGTCCTGGGACTTCTACTGTTTGGATTATATTTATCTGAAGTGCAAGGAAAAACTAAAGGTCTGTGACTGTCAAAGTTTGCTGATGACTACAAACTGGAAGCAGTCATAGAATCTCCAAATGACATCAACATCTTACAAGAGGGTGTTACACAAGCAAATGACTGGTGCCAAAGTCATAGCCTTAAACTCAATACAAAAAAATGTATTATCATCCCTTTCAGTAAGAGCGATGTTCTTGCTAACTAGCACATCAATAGCAACATCCTAAGTATGCATTCAGTGATGAAAGACCTGGGCACACAGGTTGACATCAATCTTACCTTTGATCACCATGTCTCCATGGTGATAAGAAGGGCATTCTATATTCCTCATCTCATAAGTAAGGGCATTGTCGCCAGAAAAAAAAAAGTTATAACCTCCTTGTACTTTTCCCTCATCAGGCCAATAACTGAGTACAACACCCCTTTTGGTATGTACCTTTCGAAGCACCTGCAAGAATTGGGGAAACCTTCTCACAAGGAAAATTCAAAGTCTGTGGATCATCTGAAATCACTGTCACTTTATTCTGTTTCATACAGACTACTCAAAGGTGATCTCTGCCTTGCATATAAGGCAGTCTCTGACCCTGCTTTATTGGAAATGCTTCATATCTGCAAGTCAAATGGTATATGATACTCACTCTAAAGACCTTAACCTGATATGTGACATTAACAGAACCTGCTGGAGGGACAGATTTGTCTCCCAGAGGTTACTACACCTTTAGAACAAACTCCCACTTCATGTCAAACACAGCAACCCACTATTTCTCTTCAAACACAAATTGGATGGGTGGCCGTGAATTCACCCCAGGAGTTCCACCTCTGTCTCTCTTGGACAGGGGCATTAGGTGCTGATCATTGAAATAAGGGTAGAACTTGGCTAGGCTTGTAAGGCTGTAGGGCCATTAGGCTAGTAACTTCCTATGATCCTATGATATTCTATGAAAAAGGCAACTAATTCACTACTAGTCTCCTGAGTGTGTGCATTCCTAAGATGCTCTTCAGTTCTAACTGAAAATGCTCTTTTAGTCCCCTGACCCATATAGTATAAACCACAGGGACATTGACAAATATAAATTATAGCAGGACTTTTATAAGTAAATTATCCTTTAATGCCAATGTTTTTATTATTAATTATATCAAATTTAGGGCAAACAAAATGGTAAACTGCACAATTACCACAACGGACAGTGCCCATTATACCCAAAGTATGCACAGCAACAACTTCAGATATAGTAAAATAACTACAGCATAACATATTCCCTATACTTTTACCTACTGAAAAAGAAATAAGGAGAGATTTAGGTAAAATTTTTCTATAATTAGTATCACTTAATTATATATTCCAACTTAACACCAGCTATAATCTTATGAGAAAGAACATCAAACTATGTAGCAAAATAAATATGTTATTTATGTTTTGAACTACAATCCAACATTCGAGATTTAACTTTCTTAAAATCAGAATCAAACCTACTTAAAAATTTAAAACTAGAAGCTGTGGTCATGTCCCAATAAGCTGAAAAAATATTATTCATAGAATAATCCCTTCTATAAAACATATCAATCAATTTATAGTATTCATTAGTAAAATCATTCTTGTTTAAAATTAACCTAATAGTGTGTAAAAACTCCCTCTTAGGAACAGAAGAGACAAATTGTACAGGGTGAAAACTAGTACCATTTAAATAATCAATAGCTGAAGTAGTTTTATAAAACAATTCACTTGAAATAAATTAATTTAAACATCTGAGAAATTAATATTCGCAGAATGAACAAAATAAATTTTAAATCAAATCTATTTAAATTTATTTTATTAATAAAATCACAAATCATATTGGTATTCCCGTTTAGATACAAAAATCAATTCCTCATTAAAACAAAATTATTAAACAACATTGTATTTATAAAAAAAATTATAATAAAGATATTCTAGTTCAAATAAACCTATTAATAAGCAAGCAAACGTGGGAATAAAACTTGCCCCATTGCTGTACTTTTTAATTGTTGATAAATATCACCACTAAAAATAAACAAACTATTTGTCAAACAAAATTCAGGTAATTCAATTAAAATTTTGCCCTGGGAGAACTGCCTGAAAAAGTAAATATGTTTTCAAATCTAATTAACCCAAATGTATGCATAATATTAGTATATAAACTTCTACATCTATTGACAACCCATACATATCATGCTCCCATATAAGACAGAAGTTTCTTAATGTATTTATTAAATTAAGCATAAGTAATTTACCTATATTTTCTAAAACAGAACTACAACCTAAAAAAAATAGTCTGCTATGAGGGTCCAAAGTGATCTTATGAATTTTGGAGACAGTAAAATGAAGCTAGTTCAGTATGTTTTATACAGCTTTTTATCCACATAATTTTAATAATGTATACCAAACAAACTCCTTTACATAGCAAATTATAAACATTTCAACATCTTCATAGCTAGCTTTTGTTTTTAATTGATACGTTTTATCAACAAGATGATTCCTACACACATTTTAAAATATTGGTGTACATTTATAGCTACCACATTTACAGCATCACCTGTCCGTTTTCCTGTAATGTTATATTTTCAAAAAGTCTTGTAATACCACTGATCCTTAGATAAGTCATATTTTACATTTTTTCTATAAAAATTAGAAAAGAAGGTTCTTGAAATTCACTATTAGTCACACAAAAAAGGCTTTGATATTATAATGGGGAATAAGGTCACTGAAAGATTTAATATATGGGGAATAAAGTCACTGAAAGATTTAATACACAAGTTGTAAATATGCATTAATGTCAATTATTTATGTTTTATCTTCAGTACAAGAGAAATACAACACACCATTTCAACTGTCGAAATAATCCTATGTTGTATTAGTATAAAAAGCTACATCTTCATTTGAATTAGAAAAATAGTACAAAAGATGCAATTTCTGCATAACTTAAAACACACAACCTTACATTTATAAAGTTGTGGTGAAACAGTAGGCATAAATTTTAAACCTAAATCCAATCATTTCAATTCTGCTTCTGACAAAGGAACACCTGATACATTAACAACATTGTCCAACTTTTAAAACACAAAATACAAAAGACTCCAAAATCAAAACCAATCCAAGGCAGAAGGTCATGAGCAGCAACTGTTTTATTTGGTAAAACCACTTAAAACCAAAACGAAAGAAAAATAGATATATATTAAGTGATTTTGTTCTTATTGGAACTTCATCAGAATATAAAAACAGTTAAGCTACAAAACTTTAAACGCACATCCATAAGCAATGACAGTACTTTCTTTGATGTTTCAAGAGGGAGTGTCTCCAACCATTCCTAGGCAAAGTAGTATCACAATGTCATCTAGTGTTCAAACAATTTAAGTGCACTTCATCTTGACAGTGTGTAATTTTGCAAGCCAGCTAAAAAATTGTAATTGTTTTTGTATCAAATAGATAATATTTATATATACACTACTTTCTTTGAAAAATCTTAGATAAAAAATAAAAATCACATTAAAGTGAGAAATGTGTAGTCCTTTAACCATGTAAAACTTAACTATGTTAAAATCATATGCATAAAAATTGCACCAAAAAACCTAGTACCTAAAAATAACTCAACATTCAATGAATGCAATGAGATGGTAAAAAGTATTAAAACTAATTGTAATGGGCAACAGGGGCATTCAGTTAAAGGGTATATAAAATAGATGTCATACATCATTTCCTTGAAGGGGCTTGAATAGGAGGAAAAAATGTGTGTTAAATATAAAGTTCACATAAATAGTTTTATTGTATAAAAAGGGTACTTAAAGTGTGAACCCATAGCAAAGGGGGCAGAGGTATTATTGTACCATTCGCTCCTACCACTGTTTCACTATTTAATCAATGCTTTAAATGTCAACAGGAGTTGCTATGGAACAAGACTCATTAAGTCCAGGCCAACCATGGGCATTCAATGTCAGTTGCCAATATAATTCCCTTAGTTCCAATAACTGTACTCATGGACCACCCCACGTTCCCTCCTTTAATCCTTCTATAACTATGAACTTCAATGTGTGACTTTCATTGTCCAAAACATGTCTTGCCAAGGCATTATTGGGGTTCCTTTTGTTGATGTTATACTGGTGTTCATAAATTTATTCCTTTAATCTATGTTCAGTTTTGCCTATGTAAAAACATGGGCGCTGTTGCCATAATGCTGCGTAGACTACACTCCTAGAATTACAGTCAAAATTTGACTTTCTTTGAATTCATTGCCCTTAATAAGAAACATGTCACACATTAGAATGAATTTACAGTGGGGCAGAACCCACATTTCTTGATATGACATATCCCATGCATATTTTCTTGAGATGTGTGTTCCACAATTTCCTCAAGTTCTATCTCTTCTAAATGTAAAACCGGGTATGTGTCCTAACTTCTCTCTCAAAGTGGGATTTTCACAAATAATCACTCAGTTTATTTCAATGACTTATTTAAGTGTTCTGTGGTCCATATTAAAGAAAATTCATGGATTAATGAGGTCTGATCAAATCCCCAGTTACTTTTCCCTTCCATTTGAGCCCCTATATTTTGTATTACAAAATGTGTTGACCCTCCTAAGTTAGGTTTATACCATCCAGTATTACTTTTTCTCATAACCTCCAACTTATGTTCCTCTAGCAGTCCACTGGGGTAATCTCTCTTATGGAACATACCCAGTAAAAGGTCACATTCATTGTGGAAGTCCTCATTCATGGTGATCATTCTAGCATTTCTGACCAACTGCCATTTCACCACAGATTTCTTCTGATGGAAGGGGGGTAGCTGTCAAAATGGAGAAAGGAGTTTGAAAGTGGGTTTTCTAAAAATCATAGCTATAAATCTTTGGTTATTCCTGTTATTACTGAGGAGGATGTCCAAGTAAGATATTTTCTCATTGTTGAATTCATACATAAATTTCAAAATGTTACTAGTATTGCTGATGTATATTAACTGGTTGTACCAAATAAAACATTTGCTGCTCTTCTGCCTTGGATTTCCAACCTTTGCTCTTTTGGTAAAGCCTTCTTTTTCTGAATTGTCAAACCCTCTCTTTTGACCATATAGTCAAAAAATTACAATTATGTCTGGTGTTTATAAAATTATTAACAATCAGCCCTCTTTTTTCAGCTTGAAATGGTAGGCTGGTAACTACATTGCCATTATGAGATGATCTCCATGAAGAATATGCTGATGTTGACATGCTGGCCACTTCCACATAAGTATGACATGCATTACCTGACCTATTACCTAGTTTCTCAATGGAAGAGTAATCTTTTTTCAATGGAAAACACACTTTTTGTAATAATCTGTAGCATCACAATAAGCTTCTTCTTTTTTCTTTCCGTTACGTCTTTTTCAAAACTTTTCACCTTGTTATTAAGTTCTTTCAACATATTAGAGAATTCAGCAGCATGTAATTAATTTTTTAAATATGTATGCACCAACTGTATTTGGTTAGCCACATTTGTTTGTTTAATAGTGTCCATCTCAATTAGAATACAAATCCATTCCAGGGAGCATTGATGCACCACTGCCATCCATAACATGCAGTCTTTTTTCATCTGGGTCATTAACATCAAAAGGTGCTGGCATCTTAAATGATCTTAGTCCTCTTGGTGCCACATTCCATTTATTTTTGCAAAGTGACAATATTCAAGTGATTTTTAGTTTCAGTAATCAAATGTTTTTCTATATCTTTATATAACTCACTTTCATTTGAAATGAAACAAAGTTGTTGAGTCACAGATGTTAGCACAGATGTTGTGAAGCTTGTTAATGCACAACAATATAAATGAAAAGAACACATAAATATTTCAGAGCAGCAGCTTGCAGCATTCTGTACTGGAGCAGTTTGCATTGAGTAATATTATCTTGTCCTGTATATATATATATATATATATATATATATATATATATATATATATATATATTATGTTGACCAGTCTGTCTTTTCATACGTAGGGCTCATATATTGCTGGCAATGCCTGATCTTACCTAACATCCAACCACTAATGATCACTACACGTGGACTGAGATATCATCCACAGCTTGGTCAGTGTACATCATCCACATGTTGAACTTTAGGGAATGCATGTTTTTTTAATATATGTGGATTCTCTGCTATGTGTATTTATGTGTAGCTCTTACCATCCTAGATACAGAGACCATTCATCAACACACTTGGTATTTCCCAAGCTTCTGCCTCATAGGTAAAAGTTCCTCGCTGTTATGCTGCTACAAGTTAATATGTGCATATGCTTCCATAGGACTAATGAGAAGAGCCAGCACTATGCACGGCTTTTATAACCTCATCAACTTCCCTGCTAGACAGGGTACCGCAGAATGTAGTCATGTGATTGCAGAGGCTCCTTCTAACCCACAGTCATAGCGTTGCATCAGTAAGAAAGTATAACAGTCCATCAACTACCAGATAGTCTGCAATGCATTGAGAATCATTAGCAGTGTGTGTGTGTGTGTGTGTGTGTGTGTGTGTGTGTGTGTGTGTGTGTGAGCACGCGCACACGTGTGTGTGCGTTTGTATTATTGCTGTACTTCTCATTATTCCCACATTTTTTATATATAACCCTTGTATTGCCAAGAGGTAGACTGGTCTAGCTTAGGTTTCTGAGGCCAGATATCTAAAGAGAACAAGTAAAAGTATGTTAAGTGCCAGACTGGTGATTTTTGCACAGGATTATTTTGTTGGTATGAATTGGCACAGTGTACACAATAAATGTAGCTACACTATCCATGTAACTAATTTCTCTCTCTCCCTCACAAAAAAAAAAAAAATGTTGAATTGTGTATATGCAGGTGATGCTGGCTACTCCTTGAACCCTAGCTCATGATGAGACCATTGTTGATTTTCATTTCTTCACAGAACATAATAAGGCATGCGGTTAGACTACTTTAAAAACTGTTTCAAAGGCTGGATAACATCTAGGCTTGAAACAGAAAGCAACATGTAGAAGTCTGCACCATGCTCCAGAATGTGATATTATGGGGGCAGTAATGACATCTGACTATGTGGCTGCTTTGTACTGTCAAAGAATGAAAAACAAATCCACAAGTAATCTGAGCCACACCAGCAAAATGTCACAGTGGAAAAAAATAGTCTGCTCGGGATCCATAGAAACATTTTGTTAAGTAAAAAAATAAGAAGCACACAAGCTTTCATATAAAAACACCATTCCAAGTGTTGCTTTATGCTATCCGCCAGTAGCATCACCATCGTCAGCAGTGACTGAGATTAATCATGGTCATCATCAGCAGAATGAAGTACAGTCAGTGACGGCATCTAGACAGTGATTGCTGACATATGTGACAGCACTGAGAAGACTGCAACTATGGGCCATGACACAGGAAGTAAAACAGTAAATATGGTGCATGCAGAGAGATCCCACTTGGTTTTACTGAGAATTAGACATTAACTCAAAAGAACATGGAAAGGAGGGGGGTTTCAATGACAGTTGTCATCATACTGACAGTGTACCATGCAAGAGAGTGATAAAAGAACTATCAACTTAAACTGGGAGTACAAAAAACAAAAACAAAAAAAAAAACAGGTGAACGTAATTGAGAGAGATACCACAGAACTCAATATAAAAATAAGTGCTTTTGTTCCTTTATTTAGTCCATGGGACTTCATCAGATAACACTCATGCAACTTCCTTCTTCTTTATAAAAGAAAAAAAACAACCAATCAAAAACAACAATTAATGAATTAAATTACTTCAGCTAAAGCTGTGTTGTAGATGTCTACTGAAACCCTTTTGTTCATACAGCTTTACAATACAGCAGCTATTGTTAGCACTGTTTTTATTTGTAAAATAAATAGAAACGTACCCGATTTTATCACTCCAAAAATTCACATCATACTAAATAAAATAAAATAAATTAATATGTGAATTCCAAGACAATTGTAATCACACAGCAATGAAATATAAAAAATAAAATAAAATTAAAGTTGGAATTAAAAACTTTCTAAGCTGGTGAATTGCTAGATGATGTTTACTTCACAGATGGTCTAATGGAATAACCATGCAACATAATACCAGCAATAAACCTTTACATAATATCCGCTTTCATTACTAATAAATAATACTAATAGATATTCAGTTATTTATACCTGGGGTTCAGTAGCATTCAGTAGTATTTGTCAATGTGTCTCCCTAAATTCAAGAATGCTAACCAATTACCCCCCCCCGCCATTGTCTGCCACCACCTTTTCGAGAACAAAAAATACAATTTTTTTTAAAATTGGGACAAATTGATGAATGCCTAAATAAGGCATTCATACTGTCCTTTCTCCTTATGGCATATGTACGTTGGTAAATGTTTTCCTGAGAGATTTCTCGGTCTTCCCTATATAGAAGGCAGGGCATGCTGAACAAGTGGCCACATATACTACCCCCTTGTGTTACAATCAGAATTTGCCTTAATGGGGAAGACTGTCTATTGGTTACCTATAGTCATCTAGTTTGTGCCATAAATAAATCTACACTCCCTACACCTGCCTATATGCACCACACTTGTTCATACTACCATGCTACTCAATGTTCTTTTCAAACAAATTCTTCATATTTATTTCCTTTTCTAAATACAGTTTTTGGTAATTGGCCTAACCTCTCAGTTAACCCAAATGTTCCAAATACTGCACCCCAGTTTTTTTCAATTATATGTCTAATAGTAGAGCAGTATGAGTTGCACCTTGGCTGGTGAAAGTTTGCAGGACTCAGGACCTCATGTGGCAGGTGTTCTACGCTACTATATGAAATGGAACTAGATAATGTTTTCTGATGTCAGTTAGTCATAGCCAGCTACAGCACGGGATGACAGGAGTTGTGACAGCTCCAGACATGGTTGTTTACCATGCACTCTACTGTGGTTCACTACACAGCCATCTTGTGTTCATACCCAATACTGACTATGGACAGCACTGCCTGTTTGGGCAAACATGATGAAACTGGCAGTTTTACCAGAGTTGATGACCAGTGCAATGTTACGCACCACAAATGCTTTCAAATGGACAGCATCTTAATGGACTCATAAGACACCTACCGGCTCCATTAAGGAGCATGTGGTAGAAGACACACTCCTGTACATCTGCTAATTAATGCTCAAAGCCGCCAGCACATTATGGGCAGCTGTGATGTCTGATGTTGCTGAGTACCCCTCTGCTGTTGGTCTATGGTGCATGCCTACTGAAGAAGCAGTACCCACCTCTGAAACTGATGGTTTGGTAATTTCAGCAGCACTTGTGAGTCTCTCAGTTACAGATTCTTCACCCATAAGGCATGGAGTACATTCATCTAATAACTTCACACTGGGTTCACTACCTTCAGGTATACATACACCTTCTGTTGTGGCTTGCTTTTCACCCAGGTGTGAGACAGATACTAGCATGAACATCTGCTCTGACTGTGACATATCTTCAGGTGTCTGAGTGCCGTCACCAGACTCTGCAGAATTATGTAAATCAGGACCATATTTGGCCTCAGCAGTTTTAAGCATTGCCTATAATTGTTTCCACCTATGAATACATAATATGGAAAATACCACAGTAAGCACATTATAATGGGCTCCATATTGAAATATTAGCATCTATAATGCAGAGTTGACAACAGAAAGAAAAAAGTCCAAAACTACAAGAAAAGAGTGAGTCTCACACATCACTCTTCTCCTTTAAACATGTTTTTTTGCAGTGGGTAAATCCCCCATACCCCACATTTATATATTCTAACTCCAAGATCACCATTCCTTGGAGAAAAGGAAATATTTTAAAGAATAGCCATCAAGTACTCAGTATATGCAAGTCCATTTTTTGTCAATTAATCTCTGTATTTTGGGACTCACTAAAATGGGTCCTGACATATCAAATGGTTACCATTATAATATGCTACAAGGGTGCCCTTCATTCATTTCAGCGACAGGGTAAGTAACTAGTTGACACCACTTCCCCATCTGCCCTTTTTCCCACTGTAGTGTGGTCTCAAAATTTGTATACATAGTTGGGGGGTGTCAGGGGTGAAGACCCCCACTTTGGGGGTGGTTTGAAATACTGATGTGGGGTACATGGGGAAGTGGTATCCAGCTAGTTGTTTGTCAGTCTTGTTTAACTGACAGCCCACACCCTGTAGTGGATCGCTCTCTCTCTCTCTCTTGCAGTTGTCTATATCTTTTACTAGGCATGACTGAGCATATCAGTGTAGGAGCACTAAACGTGGCTCAATCTGTGGTTGTGTCCAACCACTGTATTTATGTGCTATAGAACAGATTGCAAAACCTGGCCCCATAATGGTTCATTTTAACTTCCT
This sequence comes from Protopterus annectens, assembly GCF_019279795.1. Taxonomy (NCBI): domain Eukaryota; kingdom Metazoa; phylum Chordata; order Ceratodontiformes; family Protopteridae; genus Protopterus; species Protopterus annectens. The sequence goes on from NC_056727.1 coordinate 744,817,710, forward strand.
CTACCCATCATCTGAGGGTCACATGATAGGATACTACTACGTCTTCATTAAAAAATTATTAAATATACTTTAATGAAACATTTTTCTAAACTGAATGATATTTACAAAAACTGAAGCCAAGAAGTAAATGTTTCTACTGGACAGAATCTTATGTGTATATTATAAATTGCAGACACAAAGGATTTCATCAGAAATCTCTTTGCAGATAATACACTGAATACTGGCAATGCATGCTTTAGATGTAAAGCAATGCATTATGTCTAAATGGTTTTGGTAATTATTTATTTTTTTATTTATTGATTGATATCTGTTGACCAGGAAAGTCCACTGGGCTTGAGACCCATTTTCAGCGGAGGTCCAGAGAGAAAAGCTCCAAGTTACATGAAGATCATTCTGTAAGGAAACAAAATTATAATTATAAAGTAGGTGAAGTAACACAGAAAAATATCTAAACAGCAAATATGTTGTAAAAAGGCATAATACAGTAACAATGGAACATTAGCATGTAGGAAAATTATACAGTTAGAAATATTTAACAATACAGCTCAATTTTTTTGGGGGGTAGGAAAAGGGAAAGATAGAATTGGAGAGTTAAATTTAAAGGTAAGACACATGTAGTTAGAATCGTATAGCTAGGTAGTGGGAATAAATAGATTATAGGTGGCATATATTTAAATGGTAGTATTAAAAGTACAAAGTGACGGAGAAGAGAAAATTTGTTAAAATGGTTGTATTGATGTGTGGACTATGATACTAAAGATTAAGATAATTACTAATATGAGCTTCTCTTCTTTTATCAATAGATGTAAAATGGAGGATAAAAGTAATAAACTGTTGCTGGTGAAAGATATTCACATCAAATATTTACAGTTATATTATCAGCTGTGTGAAGCTCAGAAATAAAATGACAAAATAATATTTTTATTCAAAGCCTCACCTTAACAATATATATATTCCTCAGCGCACCAGGGATGCCATTTATGCTGAATAAGATGTGACACTCACCTAAAATGACACAACAATACACAGAAAACATCATTAGCTGTATTTATGGATTAGGATTCTGATGTGGTTCCCATAGTGTTAGACATTGTTTGTATAGAAGATGTTATATAGTGGATGTAAGATATTTCCAACACATCAAACTGGTTGTGGGATTTGGCTTTATTGGCCTAAATGTATCCCTTTTAGGCTTAAAGACTCAATTGAGTTTTATTTCTTGCAGTCTGACTAGTTATGATGTACCCTGGATGGAAAAGCTTTATATGCACACGTTCCACATTGGGCTGCTCTTACGGCAATGAGTTACAGGATTTACAAGTCACAAATATTCATTTCCAATTTTAATGAGTTTTTGTTGTCTTTCACTAAAATAGTTCTAACCAAGAATGTATTTTATTTCAAAAATGCATGTTTTCTGCACATGAAACTGCCTTGGGTACATAATTTGCACACATTTATGCTGACCTGTTCATGGGTTATACAGGGGATGTGTTGATTTGTAATTCTAGTCAAAACTTTTTATTATGCTTTGGACATGTGGTGTTATTTTGTGGATGACTGTTGGTCCATAAAGACTAAAAAGTAAAACGTCATGGGCATTCAGAAGCTGTGTACCTAAAACACTTGATGACCTTATGGTTCATAGTCTTATAGGTATATACTGGGCTAATGACCCCTGAGCCTTTATAAGCTGAGCCAGGCAACCCAATTGCATCCCCTGGTAACATGTGCATCTTAGTTGGGGGAGGGTGAATGTTTAATAGGAGGTGTATGTTAGTTATGAAGTTGCTAAAAAGTTATGTGGGTAGGGCATAGCTCTCAACATTCCATCTCCAAAATGAGGAATACTAGCGCCCTCATAATGTGGAACAAACGGGCAAAATGTGGAACACATACTAATGGCTTACTAACAACTTCATCTAGGAAGGTCATAGGATGGTTAAAATATGCTGGTTTTGCTTATAAAGAAGATTTTTTAATGAATTAATATGATTTATTTCTATTTACCATGGATTCCACTTAAAATAAATTTCTAACACTGAATGTGTTATAGACCCTTTCAATGTGGAACTTCGAGGAACATGAACTTTTTGAGACTCCAAGTGAGGTATGTTCCTCATAATGAGGTACACGAGAGGTATGGGGCAGGATATGTTAGTCAGTGAATGTTTACTGTCAGCCTTTGTCTATAAGATACTTTGGGGGCAATCCCAGGGATGCATATATGATTACCCATCCAGTGTTAGTCAGAGAATGTTTTCTGTTGGCCTCTGTCTGTAAGAGACATAAGAATTACCATGGGGAAGAATTTGCAATTTCCCATCTAATGGTCAAGTTTAAATTTGAATAACGTTAGGGTTGGACTCTACTTCACATGGATATGGAACCTATTCCAGATCATGGGCATCCCTTCAGTCACATATCTATCCCTCCACATGTTCTATTTATATTGAAAGCAAAGTTCATATCCCTGGATTTAGTGTTTCTGGTGCTGCTTGTTTTGTGGATGTGCAAAATCTGTATCAAGGCTGGATCTAAGGATGCTTAATATGCTAAGCACAGATCACCTCTGAACAACCTGTAGGAGACTGAGAATAGAGCTAGGGGTGTGTAAATACACTGGATTCTCTTGGTGAGGAACCTCAGTGGGCATTCCAGCTGTTGCATATACCTTAGGTTAGGTACATGCCGAAGGGGGCATTGTTAAGAGGTCACTTGTATATATTATAGGAGGTTTAAGGTATTACACAGAAGAAACTGAAGCTTGGATGGGTTTTTCTTGTAGTTTGCATGGAATGATTTGTTTGTGCAACCTTTTTACCCATTGGTTTGGGTGATGGGATATTCTGCAGGCAGCTTAATGATCATGGGCATCAGATGGGTTTAAAGACTCTGTGTTTCTAAAGTATAGACAACAAATACAGTTATGCTGGGCATCACTAGTGGGCCTAGCTTTACAGTCCTGATTGTATCCAGAAAGCCATAAAAAGTAAAAGGTCATGGCTTTTTAGATGTTGTGTAGCTGAAACAGCTGATATCCTTCAGCGGTTATTTGCATATGGGCCTCCATTACTGGAGGTTTCAGGTATCACACAGTAAAAAGAAATCTAGCTTGGCTGGATTTTTCTTGCAGTTTGTATTAAACTGACCATATTGCTGATGTCACCATACTAATGCTAATGATTTTAATTCAACTAACTAAAAATGTATCAAGCATTTGTTGCCTTGTAAGGAAAAATCCACTATGATTTCTAAATTATAAATAAATAAATAAACACTTAATGTTACCTTCAGTTTATTATTCATAATTAAACTGGAAGGCACAAGAAAACATAGAAATGCATTTAACTAGAATTAAACTCCATGTTCCATTTTTTTGTGAAATATGAATATTATCTTCTAGACAAGAAGGGAGTGCACATTTCAGTAATATCTGCAGAAAATAAAGGCTATTTTCTACTATTTCACTTCAAGTAGCATTACAAGGGACTACAATAATTTAGCAGAAAGGTACAGCTTTTAGAAGAAAGCCTTTAAGAAATCTCCCCAGTCACTAAATCGTTATTTGCCAGACTAGAACAAAAGCTTTAAAAGAATTATTAAACATAACTTGACCACACACTGCAAAAAGTAGATAAACTACAGAACTTTTAAAAAATAGGGAAAAAGGAGTCTTTTCTTGGGAATGCCAAAGAGATCAGAAGTTCAGAAGAGCTACATTATCTAATCTCTAGAAAACCCTATGGTAAAAGTGACAGAAAGACGATGCATATTGTATGGCTTACCAACGAATTATAAAACAAAGAGCTCCCAATAAGCTTCAGGCTTTATTCCTTTGTTTAATTCTTTAAGTTTTCACTTGCCAAGCTTTAGAAAAAAATCACATAAGAAAACCAGCATTCCTGTTTGCTACTGTTAAGAGATACAGTTGCTTAACAACTTTGTTAGTTGTCAAATGGATGAAATAAATGTCTGCAATTAATTCTGTCATAGTAACCTTTTTGATTTGTGATGTACTAGAAAAAGTACAAATATATATATATATATATATATATATATATATATATATACACACACACACACACACACACACACACACACACATGATTTTTATATATATATATATATATATATATATATATATATATATATATATATATGGATTCCATACATTTGGTCAAATTACACAGTCGAAAATGATTCCAGACATTTCACTTCACTGAAAGCTCACTTGACTGAAAGCTCACTTGGTCCAAGTTCATTTGGTTGAAAATGGAATATAGCCCCTGCCCTACAGCAGTGCAACCCTGGAGTGAGAATATTAAATAAGGGGGGGGGGTGTGTGGGGGGCACAGCCGCCCACATTATGCCAATAGTTTTTACTAGAGATATATATATATATATATATATATATATATATATATATATATATATATATATATATATATCAATGCATTTCTAATGGATATACCTTCTTATAATAGTGAATACATTACAATTATGTGGGAGGCTATACCCCTCACACCCCCCCTTATTTAATATTCTCACTCCAGGTTTGCACTGCTGTGGGGCAGGGGCTATATTACATTTTCGACCAAATGACCTTCGACCAAGTGAGCTTTCAATCAAGTGAGCTTTCAGTGAAGTGCAATGCCTGGTATCATTTTCGACTAAGTGTAATTCGACCAAATGTATGGAATATATATATATATATATATATATATATATATATATATATATATATACATATACATAAATGGATATACAAATAGACTTATAATTTTGCATGCTGCCAGTGAGAAACTGCAGTTGAAAGGATTTGGGATTTACAAGGAAAATAGAAAAAGTAGATGACCCTTCATACCACTATGCAATGAACAAGAAAAACGGAAAAAAAATAGTTATTATATTTCTGAATGAACTGTCTTTCTTCTAGACAGAAAATGTGGGAATTTTAATTACATTTAGAATTTCAGTCTAAAAAGACTAATGCATTTTAATTACTGATCTGTTTATTTATGTATGTATTTGAGAAGTAAATTCGCTTGGCACAAGTGTCTCTTTTGATAACTAACCTAAGGGCTTGATCAAATTGTTTACTCTGAGTCACACAGTAGGCAAATGATCACAGAGGGAATCAAACCCAGAACTACATACGTTAGTTATTTATTTATTTTCTGTTTATTTATTAGCATGATAGATTAACCAATGTGATGGTCCTTTTCAGCAATAACCCATGCAAAGGCAGTGACACGTGAGGTATTCTCAGGTTTGTCTTCAGACAAAGATCCCATGAAATACAGTTGACAGGTAAGCATCCACATATCCAGTATATACAATAGGCTTGATTCAGAATAGATTCTGATGTACGTTAGAGAGATGCCGAATAGCAGGCAAAGAAATATAGACAGGGTTTTATGAGATGGGTAAAATGAAGTGAGATAGGCAGGGGAGGTGGTAAAGAGACAAGAAATACTGTACTCTACAGACGTACTTTAAGAATGATTTCATAACTGCAAATGGATATAGTTGAATAGGCCACTGACTGAGAAGGTGAAGTCTAGATGAGACTGTCCATAGGCTACTTCATTTGAAACCGGATTGTTTAGCTACAGGATAGGAGACCAAAGTTGTAAGGTTTCTTACAGAAGTGCATATACTTCTCCAAATAGCTTGGGCCATGTTATGACAAGTCCATTTAGACAGGGACAGGTTAAAGGCTGATATTTTCAAAGACAGGAAACTAGTTAGGTATATCATAAACAGAAGCATGATTCTTAGTGTGAAATCACTGGATAAGGGGAGGCATACCTCTTAAATGTCCATTTTTTTGCAGAATGTCCAGATTTGTGCCTCATATTTTTGGTCTGCTCCTTATAAACTTTGTGATTTTCTGGCAAATCAATGAGGATTAAAGTCACTAAGTAAAGACATACATTTGAGTTTCAAATTTCATATCCTTCAGAAAATACTTGTTAACACAAATCATGTTATTCTAGCACCTTTCTAATTTTATAAGAACAATATTTACAATTTGTCCCTATTTTTGGGGCTTTTTCTTTCTGTTATTTTAGGCTTTGTCCATATTTCTTGCACTAAGAGGTTGAGAGGTATGTGGGGAAGGTAAAAGTTGGAGCGTAATAGTTTATATAATACAGTAGCAAACTAAAGAGTGGTATCACCTGTAATGCACTTACATTTGGAATTATAGGCAATGATTCAAGTGTTTGTCAGATGAGTTCATGAAAAAAAAACAAATCTTTTATAATGGACTTTGTGTCTGAAAGTGGTATTTTTGGTAAGCTTCATGTGAATAAAGATGCAGTATGTTCCAGTTTTGTTATGTGTACTCCGATTGACATGTAGTATTTTCAGAGAACAGATAATGCAGAAGTTTAGTTGCATGATTATGTCTGTTAGCAGCTCATAGTCTCATTTCTCTGGGCTAAATGGATACAATAAAAATGGTCTCATTGTGGAATCAAGACTCGGTTATACATTTCCTATCATACAAAAAAAATAAATAAATAATAAAAAATGTTGTCCTTAACCCTTCACAGCAGTCAAGCCAATGGTTCAAAATTATGAAAAACCTTACTATCATTATTTTGGTGCAGAAATCTATCAAAACAATTTGATAAAGTACAAACTTTTTGAATTATATGTGTAGTGGAGACATTGGAACAGCATTCCTTTGCACATATAACACAGTTCAAAACCCTCTTCATACATGTGGCAAAATCAATGAATTCAATACAATTGTGTTTCTTCTTATTACATCCTGCCTTTGCATGTTACAGTATAACTGATTTTACTGTTTTCTAGAAAGAAAAAAGAAAAAGATACCACAGCAGCAATATCACACTAAAGAAATTATCATTAAAAATATATTTTACATTTTATGATATAGTCAAAATTAAGTGTAAACACGCATTTACAGTTTCACTGTCATAATATATACTAGTTTAATAAGCAAGTCATTTTGCTAATACTTTATTAAATCTCACAACTTGAAATATGCTATCTTAAGCTAACAATGATTGATGAGAAGGAAATAAGTTCTTCTGAGGATTTTTTGGTATCTTCCTCACAGCACCTGGCACAATGACTCCTCTACCCTCACCCAATTCATTCCATAGAAGCAGTAGCTGGAAATTCCCAATCAAGCTGAGGTCCTGCATCCCATTTGCTTCTGCCAGAGGATCCACACTAAGTTCCATGTCAAGAGGCATGTGGTAGGAAGCAGTCCAGCTTGCTTGTCCTGTGGGGCACTCATCTCCCATGGTAAAGGACCCCCTCCATCAAGTGGTACATCTTCACTATATGCTGCACTCCTAGGGGAAGGATGCCCTTGACCACTAACTTCCCTTTACCTAACTGTATGACTTGCACATAGCAGTGTGGGCCTGTACGACTTACACGTCAGTGTGGAGCTGTACGACTTGCATATGGCAGTGTGGGCCTGCTAGATGACATCCACATGTCAAGTCAGAGCAAACTTCTTCTACCCAAGAGTGTAAATTAACAATGGCTGCTCACTGGCATTCCCCACCTCCGCCACTAGCTTCAGTAGACCTCAATTTGCCTTACAAATTTGGGTCACCTGTGACATAGTCAGGGACTTATCCTTCTACTTCAAAATGTTGATGTTCTTATAGTGCAGATGAATGACTTGATGGCAGTAGAAAATCCACTTTATGTTTTTGATATCATTTGAAAATGTGTGTTCTATTTAGAGCATAGTAGGGCTTTTTATTTAATTATTTAAATTGGTGGTCCTACAACCACCACTAAACTTTAGTTTGATAGTGTTTGATAGTGCTTATAGATGTGTCATTATGATACAGAGGCAGTTCCTACTACTTATAACACCCTTCCCATCATACCCACCACAATGAAGACTGTACACTGTCATGCTGATGTTACCTAGTACGTGGTTTTTATGACACTTAGAAGTTAAAATTTACTGTAGAAATGACTTACTGTAGTTTTATGGCCTTACTGCAGATTACAAAACAACCCATTAGAAGAAATTTATGTTCTAATCTGACTGCATACCAATTGTTCTGTATGAAATATGGCAAACATCAACAGCTTGCCTTTTTAGCCATATCAACAGAGTGAAAGTCATCATAGCAATATCTGTGCATGCAAACAAACCAGGATACATGATGGAGTCACCTATACTGAAGATATAGCAAACCTCCTGGCTGATAAATTCAGCTCCAATCTCTCCTTCAATCTTCCCTCAGGAAATATCATCAAATATAACTCCCCTTATTATCACTATGGAACAGGTCCTTATTGCTCTCTCTAAGACCAAGAACACTGAATCAATAGACCCAGACATTATCCCAGGATTACTTCTAAATAGCATGAAACATGACCTATCAGGGCTTCTAGATTTACTATTTAACTGTAGCCTCCAAACACGCTTCATACCTCATGAATGGAGAAAGGCAACAGTCATCCCTTTGCACAAAGGTGGGCCACTGACAGACCCTGGAAACTACAGATCTATAAGTCTCACTAGTCTTATATGTAAAGCCATGGAAAGAATTATCATGGAGATGATTATTAGAGATATAGTAAACCTCCAGACACTGGACCCAACCCGGTTTGGTTTTGTCAAGGGAAGATCATGACTATTAAACTTGCTGGAGTTATTTGAGAAGGTCACCAAAGCAATGGATGAGAGCAAAATCATTTACACTGCCTACCTTGACCTGTCCAAGGCATTTGACACAATACCCCAGTCAGGCATTGTTGCAAGCTCAAGAGGTTAGGTACAAACCATATGTCATCCAGTGGATAGCCAACTGGCTCAAACAGAGTACCAAGGAAGTTATAATTGGGGAATCTACTTCTACAAAGAGTTCAGTCACAAGTGGAGTCCCTCAGGGATCAGTCCTTAGACTGCTGCTTTTTGGCATTTACTTCTGAGAAGTCAAGACCAATGTCAGTGGTCTCTGGATGACTAAATTTACAGATGATTGCAAATTAGGATCTGCTATTGAATCTCACATTGACAAAAATATTCTCCTGGAAGGGCTGACACAGACAAACCACTGATGTCAGAGCCATGGACTAAAACTAAATGCCAAAAAATGCATAATGGTATCCTTTGGAAAGTCATCCTTCCCTGGTAACTATCATACTGACAGCACACCCCTTAGAGCTGACCCAGTAGTCATTGCATTCTATGCTCATTTGTTCTGACCATTCACATGTAATTCCATCTTTCTTTTCTTTCTTTTTCCTTACGGGCACTGGCAGTTGTGGAAAAAACAATTGTGAATACAGAGTCTTGGGTCTCGCCTCTTACCCAAGACCTGATGAAGCTGCTGGGCCCTTGTTGGAATCGACACTATGAATAGGCTGCTCCTGGTCAACACGATCTTCCTTTGGCTTACTTCCAACTAGCAATGCCTCCGATGGCACCTCCCTTTCCAACTCCTCATTACTTAGGCATGATTGGCTGACAGCAGAAGTTGCAGCAGCTACCTGATTCGTTGGTGCTGGTGTTTGTTTTCCTTCAGCTGTTGCCAACACTGTAGCATTACGAACTGAATGATTCCTGTCAGTTGCTTGCCAAGCTTTTGACCATAAAAAATGTTCCCATTACTAAAATCATGCAAGTCTCTATTCAGCTTCCTTGTCGCAACTTGCTGGAGTTTCGTATCAAAAGCACTGACCAGACAGTACAATGAATATAGCTTCAATAAGTAGCTTTCACTGGGGAACTTCTTCTCAGTCTCTGCCTGGTGCTTCTCAATAGATTTAATTAACTGCTTTTCCTTAGGGGTAAAATATTCAATAAGCAACTGCATATATTTAAAGCTGGTCTCAATGTTGATCTCCTGCCACCATGCCAGTAGCTCCCGGTTGTGTGTCGCCATATGTGGGCATACATAAAACTCTCATCCCTCTAGGCACTATACGAAAATGCATGCAGGCTTCCAAATGGAAGTGCTGCCACTGTAATCTCTTGAGTCTATATAGTTCGTTCTGTCCACAGCAGGAATATATCATCTACAAATCGTGAATAATAAACTAAAAATTCCTTTCATTCATTATCTGGCTGAACCAAATCTTCTTCTTCCCACTGGGCAATACTAAATTGGCATATGAATTTGCACAGGGGTGACCATGGCTACAGCCCAGCATTGCCGATAATGCTGTTGAACATTTTTGTATGGCCGAAAGCTTAGCAAGCAACTGACAGGAATCATTTAGTTCATAATGCTAAAGTGCTGGCAACAGCTGAGGGAAAATGAACAGGACCAACAAATCAGGTAGCTGCTGCAACTTCTGGTGTCAGCCAATCACAGCTGAGTAATGAGGAGTCGGAGAGGGAGGTGCCACCGGAGGCATTGCTAGCGGGAAGTGAGCAGAATGAGGATCATGTTGACCAGGGGCAGCCTAATCATGGTGTTGCTTCCACAAAGGGTGCAGTAGGTTCATCAGGTCATGGGTTAGGGGCGAGACCCAAGATGTTATATTCATAATTGTTTTTTCCACAACTGCCTGTAATGAAAAAGAAAGAGAAGAAGATGGAATTACATGTGAATTGTCAGAGCTAATGAGTGGAGAGCAGAGAATGTAAATGGAGGAAAATCTCCATTTGACTACAGGTACTGTTGAGTTAGTTTATAATCTTTCTTGTTATGGTTTATCTACTCTGCAACATTGCTTACTCTGTAAAGGACTGAACTTTGCTCTGGCAGACTGTTCACAATATTTTGATACAATCTTAGATCTGAAACAATTTGGTAGGTTGCTGCAACTCAGACAAATGTTTGTTAATTCCACAGGTATGGATGCTAATATGGATAATTAGAGGAAACCTAGTGTTTATGTACCACCCATAAATCCAGTGATTGTGACTTTTATCAGAACATGTGAAGATCAGTTAAGACAGTTTACAAATTCTGACAATATTAAATGTTTCCATAATTTGCCTACAAGTGAGAGGGAAGTGTAGAGAACTTTGATAGATAATACTGAAGTTGTGATAAGACCTGTGGACAACAGAGGGGCAATTGTTTTGATGGACTCAATACATTATGTTAATAAAATTAAATGTATGCTTGAGCAGGAAGACACCTATGTGCAGATTACACCTTCCCAGGTGAATAACATTGTTAGACAAGTTAAAAGTGTTTTTTCTGAGCTAAGGGACTGCAATGTTTTTACCAATGAGATTTTTTCTTTTATTTCAGTAGAGCATCCAGTTGTACCCATATTTAAAGCATTGCCTAAGATACACAAAGATGCAACAGATCCACACTCAAAACCCATAGTATCAGGCAGGGGGTGGATTACAGAATGTTGTTCTTTCTGGGTTGAATCTAAGTTGAGATTGGTGGTCTCTTCTGTCCCTAGAATTTTAAAGGACAGTGCGCATTTTTTGACAAGTTTGTATGAATTTTATCCACTAGGAGTTTTAATAAATGTTTGTTGTTAGTTACTTTAGACGTGCAAATGATGAGAGAAGGATTTTGCCTTGGTAGCGAATCTGGAGATTTTATTATAGCATACTTCCAGTTTGGAGGTGAGGATGGAAGATAAATTAGTAAGCAGAGGAGAACCATACAAAAGAGAAAGGAGGACAGAGGTAGTGGCCAAAGTATGTCTAGTAGAGGGAGAGAGGAAGTGGTTGTTTCTGTACAGTAGGCCGTGTTTTATGTGGGTGTTCTTGATGTTAAGTTGGATGTGGGTATTGAATTTTAAGTGTTCATTGATGGTGACCTCCAGGAGCTTGGCGGAGGGAACGATGTCAATAATGGAGTTGTTAAGGCTGATAATTTGAAATGAGATTTTATCAGTGGGAGTGGATTTTGAGGGAGTGAATAGAAGAATCTTAGTTTTGTTAGCGTTAAGTGAGAGGTGGTTTTGGTGCATCCAGTTTTCAGTGGTTGAGAAGGCAGTTTGAGTTAGAGACTGGAGTTCTGTTAGGTTGGAAGTACAGCAGATCAAAGTAGAATCATCTGCGTATTGGATATGTTTGGTATTAGAAATGGCTTTCTGGAAATCATTAATGAAGATGTTAAATAGCAAAGGGCCAAATATGGAAACTTGGGGTACTCCTGTGGGGGTGGGAAGGAAGGTGGAGGAGGCTTGGCCCCATTTCATGGCTTGGGACCTGTCTGAAAGATAGCTGGAGAACCAGGAAAGAGTTTTTTGGGAGATGTTGAGATTAGATAGATGGTTTAGTAGATGGGTGTGGGAGATGGTATCGAAAGCTTTAGATAAATCTAGCAGAACAAACAAAACTATGTTACCAGAGTCTCAAGCTGAATTGACATAGTGTAAAAAGGAAAGAAGGGCTGTCTTGGTATTGTGTCCAGGGCAGAAGCCATGTTGGGTAGGAGAGAGAGGCTGGGTGTTCAGTCAGGAATGGCATGAGCTGCAGGTGTATGCATTTTTCAAGACATTTAGAGATGGGTGAGAGGATGGCTATAGGGTGGAAACTGGAGACATTACAGTTTTTGCCACCCTTGTGGAGTGGAAGAATCAATGCAGAATGCCATAGTTTGGGTACATAGGACTCGAGTAGTGATCTATTTATCAGGATGCTGATAGGGAGAGCAACACTGTCTGAGGCAATTATTAAGAAGGAGGAAGGGATGTTGTCGGCGACATTGGTGCAAGGTTTAAGTTTGGAGAGAAGTTTTTATATAAGGTAGGTGGATACAGGTTTAAGTTCAAAAGTAGGGGGTGTGGGAAAAGAGGGGGAGGAAGCTTGAGCAGAGGGGGGTAGGTGGATGTTGTTGGGGAAGGTTTTGGTTAGCTCAGCAATAGAAGAGGTGAAGAAGATGTTGAATAGTTTGGCAATTTCTTGGTCAGATTTGCAAGTATCAGGACAAGGGTTGTTTTTTGTACCAGGCTTGAGAAGGGAATTAATAGAGTTCCAGAATTTTTTGGGGTTTTTTGCATGATTTATTTGTAGATGGTTGTAGTATGATTTTTTATCTTTAATGACTTGTTTTCTGGCTAGGTTTCACAGCTGTTTGTATTTAAGTAAAAATACAGACTGTTTATGATGGAGATAGCTTTTCCAGGATTTGTCTCTTTGTTGCATAATTTTCTTGGTTTCTTTGGTTAGCCAAGGGGCAGTCTTGGATTTAACTCTTTTTGTTCTTATTGGGGCTAGGGAATTTAGGACAGTTAGGAATGTAGAGTTGAAGTAGTCAACGGCTTCGTCTAGAGGTAGGGTTTTTAGTGGGTTCCAGTTAGTGAACTTAAGGGAGTCAGAGAGGGTAGAAGGGTTAAAGTTAGTTAGGTTACGAGTATGTAAGAGTTGGTGGGAATATGAGGAAGAGGCTGTAGCTCTATGGGTGAAGGCAGGGAGGTGGTCTCCTAATGGGTCGGGAGTGACACCAGATGTTGTGATTCTGTTAGGGTGAGATACCAGGATCCAGTCTAGGATGGAGCCTGGGTGGTTGGTTTTGTTGGGCCTAGTAATGGAGTTAATGAGTTGAGTAAAGTTGAAGAGATTGATTGATATGGTGGAGTTGGGGTAAATGATTTTTTTGCCAGTCAATATTTACATCTCCCATAATGTAGGTTTCAAGTTTAATATTAGAGGAGGTCCAAGAGAGGATGTCTTCCAAGGTATTGGTGTTGTTACCAGGGGGAATATACAGGGAGATGATGCAAATACTTTTATGGTCATTTAATTTTAGAAGGCCAGTTACTAGTTCAGCATTATTAAATGAAGGGATAGGATTAGGGAAGGGAGTGATGGATAAGGGGTTGGAGTAGATTAGAGCTACATCACCACCTCTTTTACTTAGGTGGTCAGATCGGAGAGACTGATATCCAGGGGGAAGGAATTCTGAGTCAGCTATGTGTGGTTTTAACCAGGTTTTAGAGATGGCTACTATGTCAGATGAATTATGGTTGAGCCAGGTTGAGGGTAAATTTATTAGCTAAGCTTTGGGCGTTGATGGTGAGGAATTTGAGGTATTTACTGATAGGTTTGTTGTTGGAGCTAAGGTTTTTTGTTTGAGAAATGTTTGGTCCAGGGTTGGGATGAATGTCGCCTGCTAAGCAGAGGTAAGAGAAAGGGTGAATAAGTTTGTTAGGATTGTGTTTGGTTAGGAATGGATGGTAGGGGGTGGGTTTAGGTTTGCAGAATTTAGTAGGGATTTGGAAGAGTTTTAATGTTAATAGAACGGTGGAGTGAAAGGGAGTTAAAGAAGCAGAGATACTGTGGAAGTGATTTTAAGGTGGGGATGTGGAGGTAGAGGTGGAGGGGGTAGGTGGAGGTTGGTATAAGATGTGGCATGGTACAGAGGAAATAGAATGAGGAGTAGGAGTAATGTAGGGGTAAGGATTGTAGTAGGAAAAGTGAACATTGTAGATGTAGCCTGATTTGAAGTGAAAAGATGTTTAGGTCAGAGAGAGTTAGGTAGGGCTGGTGGGTGAGGAGGAGGAGTGCTGTATAAGGTGTGGTTGGTGGAGAGGGAGGTAGTTTAGGGGAATGGGAGGACAATGTTGTGTGAGGACTGGGTGATGTAAGAGGGAGGGAGTATGGGATGACAATAAATGTAGGAGCACTGGGGGTGGGTGGGAATTGGGGGCAGGGTAGAGGAGAGGAGTGAGACTGCAGGGCAAACGGAGTGGGAGAGAGCAACAGAGCAGAAGAGTCCAGCTGAAAAAGTAACAGCCACTGCAGGTTAGAGCAGCGGGAAGTAGGTAAAAGTACAGTAAGACTTAGTGGAAACAAATTAGAGTTTGAGCAACACAGGGGAAAAGAAAAATATATGGGGAGTTATGTACCTTAGTTAGAAAGGATGGGGAGCTTACCAAGAGTTGGGAAAGTAGAGTAAAGTTAGGGGAAGGTTGTGGCTTTAGAAGTATTTAGAGGTAAAATTGGATTTAAAAAGATTAATAGAATTAAACAGGCAAAAGGTGGAATGGTGCTGCCACCTAGTGGAGAAAGGAGAAATGGCAGGCAGAGAAGGATAGGTAGAAAAATAGAGCAAATGGGCAAGTCTCTAATGTAAAGAAAGATAGAAGTAAAAAATAAAATAATAAGAGGGTAAGTCTCCAATGGGATACAATAGATGGGATAAGATGCTGGAGGTCAGCAAGTACCAGTGTGAGAGGGGAGTTTTAGCGATCTGCTGTAGGCTGCTGAGTCACACACACTAACAAATAAGGATGTTTAGATAATTGAGTTTGGTGTAAGGCTACATACATTTACTGAGAAAATAGGTAAGGGAGTCCACACTGAGGTTATTTTCTGGTAAGCCCAGACTAGTGAACAGGAAAAGTCCAGGTAAACCGACTGAGCTTTTGCAGGATGAAGTTTGTGTATTCAGGAGGTAGAGAGGGACCTTAATGAGTGGAGTAATTTACTGAGAAAATAGGTAAGGGAGTCCACACTGAGGTTCTTTTCTGGTAAGCCCAGACTACTGAGCAGGAAAAATCCAGGTAAACCGACTGAGTTTTTGCAGGATGAAGTCCATGTATGCAGGAGGTAGAGAGGGACCTTCAGGAGTGGAGTACAGGCGCTAAGCGAAGCTGCACTACTTTGGAACTAGCCCAGTAGGGTAGAGCGAGGTGATGAATCCTAACCAGGAGTTCAAAAAACATCAAGGTTATGCACAGATAAAGAACAACTATGCACTGAAATAGGAGATTTTAAGTCTCATTTCACTACTAGAGGATATCATTCTAGTGAAGTGAATAAGGTGGTAAGTGACACCTAGGGTCTGAAAGAGACCAGAGCAGCCCCATGGTATTCTAGGAAAGGTGTGGAGAACAGTCTTGCAAGGGTAGTATTGGACTAAAAGGAAACATAATATAAATGCATATGTTAAATACAGCAGTGATATTAGTGGCATTTGTGACATAATACGGAATAACTGGAGAATTTTTAAAGACTGATTATGCCTTCAGATGGCTGGTTGGAGATGCTCTAAGTTTTGTATTCAAACGAAATAGGAATTTGAAACAGATTCTTTTTGATAGGGACAGAGGGAAGGTTAGTGGGACTGGAAGACATGGAATGTATCACTGTATGCTTTGTAAAGCATGCAGATATATATCCAGTGACCAAATGTTTGTCCATCCTGTTAGTCAGAGGGTATATTCTCCTAAGCTGCAAGCTAATTGTAATACGGTCAATGTGGCATACTTAGCTAGGTGCATGTGTTGTTCATCGCTTTATGGAGGGAAGACCAACTGTAAGTTCAAAACTAGGATTTTGAGGCATTTATCAGCCATATGTTTGCATGAAGTGCATAATGCTCTGTATCAACATGTGAATGAACATCAAGGACATTTTTTTAAGTTTATGCCCTTACAGGTCCTCAAAATATAATCCAAGGAGTGGTGATCTGGTCAGTACTTATACTGAGTACTATGAAACACAATGGATTATAGAATTTGGGGCAGATGGAAGCCCAGGTTTGAATGGGACTGTGCCTTTAAAATCAGTATTAAAGAGGCATAGACCATGTGTTCAGGGTTTTGATTGTTGATTGGGTAATTGTTATTTTAAATAATAAGTTTGCATTCCAAGGGAATAGTCTGATGAAGGGTGTATCCTGAAAGTGCTTACTACATTTGCATTAAAGGTTGTTATTTTAGCCTGGTGGTCTGTCGAGTTCTTTCCTTGATAGGCTTTTGAATATTAGCTAAAACATTGTCCTCTCCATAGTGCCTTTTT
Source organism: Protopterus annectens (assembly GCF_019279795.1). Lineage (NCBI taxonomy): Eukaryota > Metazoa > Chordata > Ceratodontiformes > Protopteridae > Protopterus > Protopterus annectens. Next base: position 744,834,397 of record NC_056727.1, read on the forward strand.
TAGGCAATAGCAAAATGAAAGAAGCACCTTGAGGCGTGCCTCCACTTCAAGGTCATCCCACGAGGCATGCACATCCTCTGCATGCCGAGCTACGGGGATGCACATCCAGAACTGCTGCGAAGATGGCAGTTGTTAAACATAGAGCTTGGAAATAACTACATCCGTTTGCTTATCGACTACTTTAAACCTTTGGAAGAAGAGCTTATTAGCAAAGTGGAAGGTGAGCACAAAAATATCACTCTATTGTATAAAAGTGACTTTTGTATGCAGAGACTAAATAATATGCTGAGACAACTTATGCTCTATAGCAATAAGTTAGAGCAACTTAAGTTAAGAAAGCTTAAGCGAGACTGTAACGACTTTCAGCTCGGTCGCATCTTTATGTGGCCGAGGACAAATGATTTGGCAGTTGTGGAAGAAAAAAGTGAGCGGGTGACTGATATTCAATCTAATACTCCTAGTACGACCATATTGTCTGAAAAACTGACTGATACTTTACTTAGTAATGCTCCCATCTTAACCAATACGGCAGATGATGTTGCTTCATCTGCATCTACCATCCCTTGTAACCAACAATGTCTTAAAGGGATAGTGAATACAGGTGCGAGACCCAAGAATAATGGACAGACTGTGAGTTTGACCCCTGGGGTAGTAGCTGCTCTAAATTTCCACTACCCTACAAGAATCGGGCGCAAGAGCGCTCAACAAGCAGAGGGAGGAGAAAACGCAAGTTATCGGGCGAGAACCGCGAGTCGAGGAGAAAGAAGAACTGAACACTTTGTTTTTTAATTTGTCATCTAAAGAGTTTTCAGACATTGAATGTGCTGTTCTAAATAGAGGCCTCTCTTTTATACCCTCCCGAGGGAGTAGTCTACCTGATACTTTGATTATGTTACGTAAATTTACTAGGAAAGTAGCTCTCAAATGTTTGTTTAAAGCCTCAGGTGAGGATAATACATATTATGACACGACAGTGCTAAAAAGAAAAAGTACTTTTGTGCCGCACTTGTCTGGATACATTGACTGTTTTCAGAAAGCCTGTGAACATGACTTATACCTTTTTTATAAGGGAGGGTCACATAAGCGTTTATTTGTTAACTTGAATACAGCACAGAAGCAGGCATTAGAGTCTTTGATTAATGATGTGAATCTGGTTTTTAGACCAGCTGATAAAGGGCAGGGAATAGTAGCTATGGATACCATCTTTTACAATGATTTAATGGTGGATATGTTAAAAGATGATCTAGCCTATTCAGAATTAAGTAAGATTGAGGTGAGCTCTATAGTAAGAAATGTGCACGATACGTTTTATGATCTCCTGATGACGAGATGTATTGATAAAGGTCTATATGACTATTTAATGATTGAAGCACCCCTAATTCCTCTCATCAAGGGTCTTCCCAAGATACATAAAGGGGTAGTTCCTCCTCCCCTACGACCTATTGTATCTGGGAAGTTATGGGTTACCGAACATGCATCTCATTATGTGCAGTCAAAGTTAGGTCCCCTGATAGGTCGCATTCCCACTATTTTAAAAAATTCCTTTGAATTATTGAAGGATTTGGAAAATGTTGCTTTGCTTGATAGTCTAAGATCAGATACCTTGATGGTTACATTGGATATAAAAAACCTTTTCACTAGCATCCCAAATGAGTTTGGAGTGGATGCAGTTAGAAACTGCCTAGTTGAATTGAGTGATCTAGACAATACAGACCAACTGACTGTTTGCTCTCTTTTAGATCTAATTTTGAACAACAATGTTTTCTTATTCCAAGATAGGATGTATAGGCAAACATGGGTCGTGGCAATGGGCACCCCCTGTGCCAATGCCTATGCCAATTTGGCTGTATATGTATGGGAGAAGACTTATATTTTTAGTGATCTGAGATTTAGGGCTAATGTCACCTTATACAGACGTTTTGTCGATGACATCCTCCTTTTTTGGAATGGAGGCATTGAATCTCTGAATGAGTTTGTGGATTACATGAGTTCGACTACAACTTTTCTGGATTTCACTCATGAATATTCATTTACTGAGGTCAATTATCTTGACGTTACCATCTATAAGAATGCCTTGAATGAAATCACTACTTCTCTGTATAAGAAACCATGTTGGAGGAATGGCATACTCCATTATGGAAGTATGCATCCTAGGTATGTTTTCCCCAACGTGGTTAAGAATCAAATGTCAAGAATAAAGAAACTCTGTAATATTGATAGTGACAAGGAGTGGCTCCTGGATTTTCAGGTTAAATGTTTCTTAGATAGGGGATATCCCTCCCAGTTGGTGCTAGGGTATAGAAATGATACCATCTTGAATGATAAAAGATCCTCCAAGAGTGGGGTCTTAAATAGACATGTAACCTATGGTGTCAGGTCTAGAGCTGGCAACAAGGTTCACTTTGACATTAAATATACAAATGATATAGAGTATATTAGGGATATTATCTCTAGAAATTGGAAATTACTCACTATGGATAATGAATTGTTGAAAATAGTTGGAAAGAGACCAAGTTTTAGGTATAACAATTGTTATAATCTGAAAAGATTATTGTGTAGAGATAATATCAAGATGAAATCCTTGGATATTAGAGCAAATCTTAGACAGGGAACTTATCCCTGTAAGAAATGTTGCATCTGCAAGTATATCTCAACTGAGCAGATTTTTGAACGCAATGAGCTGGGTTTGTTGTTTAAACCCAACTTTTACGCAACATGTGACACAGTCAATGTCATTTATTTGGCTAATTGCGATAGCTGTGAGACTTACTATGTGGGGTTGACCACACGTAGACTCAAAGATCGAGTCTATAACCATGTCTATGACATAAGAACAGCTAATATTAGTAATGCCTTAGCCAAACATTGTCAAATACATCCGACTCATGCCTTCAAGTTTAGAGTACTACAGATACAATACCCAAACAGGAGAGAAGGTGACTCCATAGGGACCCTTGAATTAAATGAGTTGAAGTGGATTTTAATCCTTAGAGCCCATATAGAACCTGGACTAAATACGGCTGTTAATATAAGGCCTGCACTTTTATAGTTTTTCTTGGTCATATATTTTTTCCTTATTCTTATTCAGTTTTTTCTTTCCTATTCTTTTTCCGCCACCCCCCTTTTCCCCCCCTCCCTTCCTTCCCTCCTCCCCCCCTCTCCCTCCCTCTTTTTCCTTTTCCTCCCTTATTCTTTTCTTTTCTTTCTCTTTCCTCCTTTCCCCTTTCCCCATCTCTCCCCCACCCACCCCCTCTCCTTCCCCTCCTCCCTCTCCCTCTCTTCCCCTCCCCTTCACCTCTCCCCCCCCCTCTTCCTCCCCTATGTCCTCCCTTTCCTTTTTTCTCTTCTATTTTTCTTTCTTTTTTTCCTTCCTTTTATGCTTCTTTTTACTTAGTTGTTACTTAGTTGCTATGGAGTCTGTATATTAATATATATTGTTCTTAACTTTTATCAAGATGTTAGATTATTCCCTATTGGGTTAGGACGTTGCCTTATTACATTAAATGCATTTACAAACAGTATAGGAGGATAGTATGTCTATAGGAATGGGGGTATTTTTACTACGATGAAGTTTTAAATATAGCTATCTTTGTTATGGTTTTTATGTTTTGCTTATTTGCACTACGTATACTGAACTTGTATTGTTGCAAATGGTGCTAATGTTTTTACCCTGCCATATAAGGGTATGGTTTCCTGCCTAATTAATTTATCATACTTAATTGTTAAATTTATTGTTTAATTGCCTTGTTAAGTGGATAGTTTATTGTATATAAGGATAGGGACCAACTCTTTTTACTTGTAACCTGATGAAGCGCACGATATATGTGCGTGAAAGCGCTTGTTCTTTTATTAATTAAAACAAGTTGATTTATTTTAACTTCGTGGTGGTTCCAGTGTTTTTCATCCTCTCTGCTACTTTATTTCCACTGGGAACTCTTTGGATGGTCGTACTAGGTTTGGTGCTGATAGTCGTCTTACTTCTTTTCATATTCCTGGTCGATCAACACACGATGGAGATGCCGAACATAGAGTTGGATTACAACCCTGGTACTACAGGGAGTACGGAGAATTGGAATGATATTTTCTATCAACAGGAGAATTCTCTCCTGAACTTTGCTGCTCAAGGAACTGCTCCATCTTCTCTGATATCGGAAACTGAAAACATGCAGGAGTTTTATGATCAACTGAGAGCGCTGGAGAACAATCTCTACAAATTACATCGGCTAATTTGGCAGAGGAAGCACCTTGAGGCGTGCCTCCACTTCAAGGTCATCCCACGAGGCATGTGCGCCCTCTGCATGCCGAGCTACGGGGATGCACATCCAGAACTGCTGCGAAGATGGCAGTTGTTAAACATAGAGCTTGGAAATAACTACATCCGTTTGCTTATCGACTACTTTAAACCTTTGGAAGAAGAGCTTATTAGCAAAGTGGAAGGTGAACACAAAAATATCACTCTATTGTATAAAAGTGACTTTTGTATGCAGAGACTAAATAATATGCTGAGACAACTTATGCTCTATAGAAATAAGTTAGAGCAACTTAAGTTAAGAAAGCTTAAGCGAGACTGTAACGACTTTCAGCTCGGTCGCATCTTTATGTGGCCGAGGACAAATGATTTGGCAGTTGTGGAAGAAAAAAGTGAGCGGGTGACTGATATTCAATCTAATACTCCTAGTACGACCATATTGTCTGAAAAACTGACTGATACTTTACTTAGTAATGCTCCCATCTTAACCAATACGGCGGATGATGTTGCTTCATCTGCATCTACCATCCCCTTGTAACCAACAATGTCCTAAAGGGATAGTGAATACAGGTGCGAGACCCAAGAATAATGGACAGACTGTGAGTTTGACCCCTGGGGTAGTAGCTGCTCTAAATTTCCACTACCCTACAAGAATCGGGCGCAGGAGCGCTCAACAAGCAGAGGGAGGGGAAAACGCAAGTTATCGGGCGAGAACCGCGAGTCGAGGAGAAAGAAGAACTGAACACTTTGTTTTTTAATTTGTCATCTAAAGAGTTTTCAGACATTGAATGTGCTGTTCTAAATAGAGGCCTCCCTTTTATACCCTCCCGAGGGAGTAGTCTACCTGATACTTTGATTATGTTACGTAAATTTACTAGGAATGTAGCTCTCAAATGTTTGTTTAAAGCCTCAGGTGAGGATAATACATATTATGACACGACAGTGCTAAAAAGAAAAAGTACTTTTGTGCCGCACTTGTCTGGATACATTGACTGTTTTCAGAAAGCCTGTGAACATGACTTATACCTTTTTTATAAGGGAGGGTCACATAAGCGTTTATTTGTTAACTTGAATACAGCACAGAAGCAGGCATTAGAGTCTTTGATTAATGATGTGAATCTGGTTTTTAGACCAGCTGATAAAGGGGGGGGAATAGTAGCTATGGATACCATCTTTTACAATGATTTAATGGTGGATATGTTAAAAGATGATCTAGCCTATTCAGAATTAAGTAAGATTGAGGTGAGCTCTATAGTAAGAAATGTGCACGATACGTTTTATGATCTCCTGATGACGAGATGTATTGATAAAGGTCTATATGACTATTTAATGATTGAAGCACCCCTAATTCCTCTCATCAAGGGTCTTCCCAAGATACATAAAGGGGTAGTTCCTCCTCCCCTACGACCTATTGTATCTGGGAAGTTATGGGTTACCGAACATGCATCTCATTATGTGCAGTCAAAGTTAGGTCCCCTGATAGGTCGCATTCCCACTATTTTAAAAAATTCCTTTGAATTATTGAAGGATTTGGAAAATGTTGCTTTGCTTGATAGTCTAAGATCAGATACCTTGATGGTTACATTGGATATAAAAAACCTTTTCACTAGCATCCCAAATGAGTTTGGAGTGGATGCAGTTAGAAACTGCCTAGTTGAATTGAGTGATCTAGACAATACAGACCAACTGACTGTTTGCTCTCTTTTAGATCTAATTTTGAACAACAATGTTTTCTTATTCCAAGATAGGATGTATAGGCAAACATGGGGGGTGGCAATGGGCACCCCCTGTGCCAATGCCTATGCCAATTTGGCTGTATATGTATGGGAGAAGACTTATATTTTTAGTGATCTGAGATTTAGGGCTAATGTCACCTTATACAGACGTTTTGTCGATGACATCCTCCTTTTTTGGAATGGAGGCATTGAATCTCTGAATGAGTTTGTGGATTACATGAGTTCGACTACAACTTTTCTGGATTTCACTCATGAATATTCATTTACTGAGGTCAATTATCTTGACGTTACCATCTATAAGAATGCCTTGAATGAAATCACTACTTCTCTGTATAAGAAACCATGTTGGAGGAATGGCATACTCCATTATGGAAGTATGCATCCTAGGTATGTTTTCCCCAACGTGGTTAAGAATCAAATGTCAAGAATAAAGAAACTCTGTAATATTGATAGTGACAAGGAGTGGCTCCTGGATTTTCAGGCTAAATGTTTCTTAGATAGGGGATATCCCTCCCAGTTGGTGCTAGGGTATAGAAATGATACCATCTTGAATGATGAAAGATCCTCCAAGAGTGGGGTCTTAAATAGACATGTAACCTATGGTGTCAGGTCTAGAGCTGGCAACAAGGTTCACTTTGACATTAAATATACAAATGATATAGAGTATATTAGGGATATTATCTCTAGAAATTGGAAATTACTCACTATGGATAATGAATTGTTGAAAATAGTTGGAAAGAGACCAAGTTTTAGGTATAACAATTGTTATAATCTGAAAAGATTATTGTGTAGAGATAATATCAAGATGAAATCCTTGGATATTAGAGCAAATCTTAGACAGGGAACTTATCCCTGTAAGAAATGTTGCATCTGCAAGTATATCTCAACTGAGCAGATTTTTGAACGCAATGAGCTGGGTTTGTTGTTTAAACCCAACTTTTACGCAACATGTGACACAGTCAATGTCATTTATTTGGCTAATTGCGATAGCTGTGAGGCTTACTATGTGGGGTTGACTACACGTAGACTCAAAGATCGAGTCTATAACCATGTCTATGACATAAGAAAAGCTAATATTAGTAATGCCTTAGCCAAACATTGTCAAATACATCCGACTCATGCCTTCAAGTTTAGAGTACTACAGATACAATACCCAAACAGGAGAGAAGGTGACTCCATAGGGACCCTTGAATTAAATGAGTTGAAGTGGATTTTAATCCTTAGAGCCCATATAGAACCTGGACTAAATACGGCTGTTAATATAAGGCCTGCACTTTTATAGTTTTTCTTGGTCATATATTTTTCCTTATTCTTATTCAGTTTTTTCTTTCCTATTCTTTTTCCGCCACCCCCCCTTTTCCCCCCCTCCCTTCCTTCCCTCCTCCCCCCCTCTCCCCTCCCCTCTTTTTTCCTTTTCCCTCCCTTATTCTTTTCTTTTCTTTCTCTTTCCTCCTTTCCCTTTCCCCATCTCTCCCCCACCCCCTCTCCTTCCCCTCCTCCCTCTCCCTCTCTTCCCTCCCCTTCACCTCTCCCCTCCCCTCCTTCCCCCCCCTTCCTCCCCTATGTCCTCCCTTTCCTTTTTTCTCTTCTATTTTTCTTTCTTTTTTTCCTTCCTTTTACGCTTCTTTTTACTTAGTTGTTACTTAGTTGTTATGGAGTCTGTATATTAATATATATTGTTCTTAACTTTTATCAAGATGTTAGATTATTCCCTATTGGGTTAGGACGTTGCCTTATTACATTAAATGCATTTACAAACAGTATAGGAGGATAGTATGTCTATAGGAATGGGGGTATTTTTACTATGATGAAGTTTTAAATATAGCTATCTTTGTTATGGTTTTTATGTTTTGCTTATTTGCACTACTTATACTGAACTTGTATTGTTGCAAATGGTGCTAATGTTTTTACCCTGCCATATATGGGTATGGTTTCCTGCCTAATTAATTTATCATACTTAATTGTTAAATTTATTGTTTAATTGCCTTGTTAAGTGGATAGTTTATTGTATATAAGGATAGGGACCAACTCTTTTTACTTGTAACCTGATGAAGCGCACGATATATGTGCGTGAAAGCGCTTGTTCTTTTATTAATTAAAACAAGTTGATTTATTTTAACTTCGTGGTGGTTCCAGTGTTTTTCATCCTCTCCGCTTTTGAATATTAGCTAAAACATTGTCCTCTCCATAGTGCCTTTTTTAGGCAATAGCAAAATGAAAGTACTTCCAACATAGCAAATGAAACCCAAGAAAATTTGAAGGTGTTACTGCTCAATGCTAGGAGTCTAAACAAAAAACCCTACTTTCTAGAAACTCTCTTGACCCTAGAGAGTGCTGACATCTGTGCAGCCACTGAGACATGGCTTAAAGCTGTGGAGAGCACATCAACAGTGCAAAGTTATAATGTCTTCCATACATTTAGACCAGCTACTACACAGACAGGGGACTAAAGGTTGAGGTGTCTCGAATTACATCAAAAATAAATTTACCTCAAGGCTGGTCAATCAGGACAGAGCAGTTGAGCTTCTCCACATTCAAATCACCATAGGCAAAGTCCCATACCATTTCCTTGCGAGCTATAGGTCCCCTCTATGACACAGAAAAACCATAACATGTATTTAAGCATGCTGGAGACACTCATCATCTAATCTAGTATCATATTCATGTGCGACTTTAATTACCCCAGTATTAAATGGGAATTATATATGACACCAAACATACATGTACAGCAATTCCTGGGTTTTGCAAATATAAACTCCCTAGACCAGATTGTCAATTCACCAACCAGGAGTTTAACCATACTGGATTTGGTCATTACTGCACACTCTCCTTGTGTAATGTCTTATCTGGTAAAGTCACATCACAAGATGGTCTCCTATGAAGTAAAAATAACACTGAAATGTTCAATAACTACTCTAAGGCTAACTTTCTACTATTAAGTGATAACCTGGCAAAATTTCAAGCACCCATAAATACTGAGAACACTGTTGACTATGTGTACCTTTTCATAGAAACCCTATATAAGCATGTTAATAGCTGCATAGAGGCAGCCGTATGCACCTGGAAGAAAAACAGCACTAAATCAAAAACAAGCCAACCTGGTAGAAGTGCAAAATCAACAGGTTATGTAACAGAAGAAGAAAATCATGACAAAAATTAGGAGGTGCAGCACCCAGTAGGATAAAAGCACTCTCAGCAAAATAAACAAACAACTCTGAGGACACATAAAGTCTACCAAAGCCATATTTGAGAAACAATTGGCCTCCCTGGCCAAGGACAACCACAAGGCATTCTTTAGCTATGTCCACAGCCTCAAAGGCAATGTACAATTGTGTGCAGAGCTCATTGAAAATGGAGCCACCTACACTGAGCCAGAAGATATAGCAAACCTAATGCCAACAGATTCAGCTCAAACTTTACTCCTCTCTCCCCAACAACCTTCCCTCAGGAAATACCATCAGCTATAACTCCCCCTGCTGTCACTAGGGAACATGTTCATATTCCTGACTGTAAGGCCAAGAACACTGCATCACTGGGCCTAGACACTATCCCAGGATGCTTTCTAAATAGCATGAAACATTATCTATCAGGCTCTCTGGAATTGCTATTTAACTGTAGCCTTCAAACAGGCTTCATGCCTCATGAATGGAAAAAGGCAACAGTCATCCTTCTGTTCAAAGGTGGGCCATCTATAGACCCATAAGTCTCACTAGTCTTATATGTAAAACCATGGAAAGAATTATCATGGATATGATCGATAATGACATAGGACCCTCCAGACACTGGACCCATCTCAATTTGGTTTTGTCACTAGCAGGTCATGCCTACTCAGCCTGGTGGACTTCAAAGCAATGGATGAGGGCAAAATGGTTCACACTGTCTACCCTACCTGGCCAAGGCATTTGACACAATACCCCAACTTGGGCATTGTTGACAAACTCAAGAGGTTAGGTGCAAACCCTTATGTCACCCGGTGGACAACTAGGTGGCTCATAGACAGGACCCAGGAAGTTATAACTAGGGAGTCCAACTCTACAAACAGGCCAGTCAGAAGCAGAGTCCCTTAGGGATTGGTCCTGGGATCACTTCTTTTTGGCATTTAATCACAGCTTAAAAAGCTTAGTTCACTGATAACACTAGCTTTAATTAATGATATTAATACAAAAACTTAGACGTATATGCATACTGAGGAAATGCATATATTACTTATGCATATTTGTAGTCTGGCAGTTGGCTTATAGGGTTAAGGCACTGTTAGTGAGCTGTTTCCTGTCATCCAGCAGTGCAAGGTTTGATTCCCTCAGCCTTCCTTGCCAACCTTTGTGAATCTGAGCAAGTCACTTAACCAGAGACCACTACTGGGAAGAGTGTGAAGAAGGTCTACTGAGATCACCACTAACCCATGGAAAAAAATACAAATAAATCACCTAGTAAACACCTATGAACCTGTTGGTTATATAAAGTATTTTTTTTCTGTGCATGCCAACTCTTCTGACTCAAAGAGATATCTCCAGTGGTAGTGGGTGTGCATCAAGGTTCAGCTCTGAACCCACTGCTGTTCATGTTGGTGATGGACTATATCAGCAAACAGATCAGAGGGGACAGATCAAGACATTTGTTGTATACAGACAATTTGCCATTACAGGCAGACTCTGAGCAAGAACTTCAGCCAGGGATGAGGGAATGAAATTAAATGCAAAACTGAAAGCAAATGAGATGAAACTGAGTGCAGATAAAACAGTTGCAATTGCAGCAAATGAGGATAATCAGAAGAAGCTTGAAGAAGGAAAATTGTGGAACAGGTTAACAGCTTCAAGTATCTGGGAGAGGTGGCTGAATAGAAGGGAAGTCTGAATGAGGAGAGCAAAGCTAGAATCAGAGGGGGTACAACATACTGGTAGAGAGAGTCAGGTGTATGATAGAAGAGTGAGAAAAAAGATGAAAAGGAAGGTGCACAAAACAATGGTGTGACCTGTACTACTGTATGGCACAGAAACTTGGGCAGTAAAGGCAGTGCAGTTGAGGAAGCTAGAGGTGATGAAGATGAAGCACTTGAGATGGGTGTTAGGTTGCACACTCAGAGACAAACAATGAAATCAGGACATAACTTAAAACCAAAGAAGCTCCAACTGCAAAAAAGGTAAAAGAGAACAGATTACCATGATTCAGGCACTTGTGCAGAAAAGCAGAAAAGAATCTAGTGAAAAAGATGTGGGACAGACAGGACAAAGGCAAGGGGAAACGAGAGCATCCACCAAAGAGGTGGACGGACTGTGTGAGTGAAGATCTGTGATAGTGAGGCATGAATGCTGAAGAAGGTAGGAGAGTGGCACAGAATTGACAGAAATGGCAACAGCTGACATGACACTCTGACTCCATGTAGAAAACAGGAAAAAGGAGGTAGATGATGATGATGATGTCAAATGAAGAATGTGCACATATCCAACAAAATATGTAATGCGTTTTCTATATTCCTTTTAATCAGTCTCTGTTCCACTAAATCTTTTGTTAAACTTTGTACCTCTTTTACTAAATATGAAGTGAAAGAGGCATTATATAGGTTGAAGCCAGCTGAGGCCCCTAGTTCAGAAGGTTTAATCCCTTCCTTGTTGAAAATATTCAACAATATTCTCACACTGCTCTTACAACATCCATTCATTTGGAAGTAGAATTTATCTTAATCAAATGAGGACAATATTCATTGAAAAAACTAACTCTGATCCCACATTAGTAAATAATTACAGTCTCATTTCATTTATCAACACAATTCTGAAGATAATGATTGTAGCCAAAATATGATGTTTTCTAGCAACGTAATTAATTTCAAAATTCAGAAGACTTTAAGCAGGAAACTATTGTTGCCTTAGAAGCATGCAAACAAAGTGCTTGACAAGACACATATCTACTTGTTTAGAGGCAATTAAATAATTCAAACAGTCCTAAACAGTTTCCTGTGTGCAACTAGTCATTGATAATGTGTTCAGTTTATAGCTACCAGAGTCATTTGTCTTATCAATTATTTTGTATTTATCGATCTTAACATACTATTCAAAATACATTTTAGGGTGACTAATCTAATTATCATTCTTCTTTAAACCGTGTTTTCATCTGTAATTGTATAATATTTTTTATTTTAGTTTGAATTTATTTAATTTATTGTGTAACAGAGTTGTGACTAAAGAAAGGCCCTAGAGATCCAGCTTATCTGCCTGTGAAATGCATAAATAAATAAATAACCCTTACCCAGCCCTACACTATGCTGGGTAAGGCAGCCTGGTTTTGGGGTTCCCATTATTCTACCCAGCTACGCTACAACTAATGAAAGTAGCTCAAACTTTTTTCTTTTGTTATTCCCACAGATGTGAACTGAATGGGAGCCATTACAAATGAACTCATGCCCTTAAGCAGTCAAGGTAGGCAGCTCAGAGCACATACACAGTAAAAGAAAGGAAAGGCAATTAAATATCTCTCTGACAAATGTTCAGTGGATAAGAAAGGGAAAATACACTATAAGGCAGATAGCAAACATGCAAGCCATGGATGACCCAGGCTAAAAGCACATGCCATTAACTTAGACTTCTCAAACAGGAGCTTCAGAGAAGCAGGAGAGGTTTCTTCAAATGTAACAAAGAAGCAGAGGAAAAGTTAATGCAGTAGATGACATTCAAAAGATTGACGCCAGTTGGCTGGGAAGTCCGGATTTGCCAGAAGATGGAGGACCACCTGAGAGTCAATAGATGCTCTGCAGAGCAAATGGGCAATTGTGTAAATTATCAGAAAGGAGCCTACCATATTACCCAAGATATGATGGCTACATGATGAACAGGGCAGTTTTAAATAAACTGCATGAAATGCGTGAAGAAAAAATGTTTTCCACTACTTTCTGGTCCTTATTCTTATAACCGAAATTACATTTTTACTTTTTCTTCTTCTTGCTTCAGGAAAGCCAAGACAATTGTGAAAGAAATGGCATAACAAGTCTAAAAGGATTAATTAGTCCTATATCTTTTCTTGCACATGGACTCCTGCATTAGGGAGAAGAAAATTATTCCAAACAAGACTATGAAATGATGAACTTGGTATAAAATGTTACATAATATGATACACCATTTTAAAATGCTTTTAGGGAACTGTCAAAATGTTTAGAATATGTTTAAGGTTTCTGTGCTAATGATTTTTATCCTGTTTCAGTCAAAATGGCATGTTTAAGAAGGATAGGTAAGAGTAATGAAAATAATTATGGATGAAGCACACTGCTGATAGACTGATTTATGATCTGATAATAGCAAGTGTGACCCAAATATGCCCATAATAGACATGCACACAATTACTAATGTATGACAACATGGAGACACAGGAAAAGAAAGCGAACATCAGAGTAAGTGTGTATTTAAACAGCAGTTCACATATATCAGTAACATATAATACTAAGGGGGAGGTTGTACTGCTATTACATCACAGGATGACAGAGTAAAATTGTAGGTGATACTGAACAATAATATTATAATAAAACTGTGGGATCTGACAATGACATCACAAATATGATTCACTGACGCCTATTGACAAGAGATGCAATTTGAGAAGGCCCAGAGATGAGGCAGCATACTAAAGGTTAGTTACTTTTGGATATATTTGGCTCTACTGCTAGAGACCAACTAGATTTTTCAGTTTGTACGAAGAAATAGACACAGGTAATTTAGGCCAAGTTAGAGGTCTTAGGTTTGTCAAACTCAGCTTACAGTTCTATTATACAGTAAACAAATTTAAATACATTTTTCATTTAGTAGTAGTTAATTGGTAATTAAATGTAACTTTAGAAAGGATTTCTATACTTCAGAGATAATAAGTAAGGATATAACTTCCTTTATGCAGAAAAAGGCCCGTTGAAGAAATGCATATGAAGGAGAAGCAAGTAAAGATGCTAAAATACCCAGATGCTTTCAATTTTGTAACCTGAGACATACAAAGCATGTTTAGAAGGCACAGAGCAACTGCCATATTCAAATATTAGAACAAAAATAGGGATTAAAGTAGCATTACTGCAAGAAACCTAGTTAAAGGGTAGAAATAATACCTGGCTTAAGAAAGAGAGGAAAGAGTGAGTAATGGTTAAGTTCTGCAGCCTTGGCCAAAATAGGGGTCGTGACACTGGTCCCCAAATCTTGTAAATGAGTGCACAAATCATGTAAATAAGTGCCACTCAAACAATACAAAGGGTAGTTGAATTATCTCCAGATTTTAGATACTACAAGGCAGGAGTATGGCTAGTTAACTATCCAAGCCCCAATGAGGATTATAGCAAGGAGTGGGTAGACCTCATTAATAAACTGAGATAATCATAAAGTAAAGGGAATGTATCATAATAGAAATGGATTTCAGCATGACACCAGATGGATAAAACACATCCAGGGAAGAACATAAGCCTTAAAAGGTTTTCTAAAAGATAAAATGAGTAAATTTGGTTTAAAAGATTTGTGGTGCAACCTAGGATTATCCATAGGTCAGCTACCAGTCAAGAATAGAGAGCAGACTAGACCATACCTCTCAATGGTCTAGAATTTTGCAAAACATCCTGGATTTTGCCTCATATTTGTGCCCTTTCTCCCTATCCCTCTCCTTCATACATGCTTTGATTTTGTGGTAAATGATTGATGATTGCAGTCATTGATGCCAGACATTCGAGTTTCACACTTATTATTGTTAAGATAATGCATGTTGCTGCAAAACCTGTTGTTCTAGTCACCTTTCAAATGAATTAGACTGATATTTTAAAACTGTCTCTGATTTGGAGCCATTGCCTCCCATTATGTTTGGCTTTCTCCAGATTTCTAGAACAATTAAGTTGAGAGGTCTGGATTAGAAATTGAGTTACCAACCACCCCTCTAATCACAAAGGTCACAAATGTAGAAATACTTCTGACACCACACTCAATTAATTTCTGTTCAATTCAATTCAATTCAATTCAATTGTGCTCAATTCATTTATATTGCTAATAAGAATTATTATTACGCAGATAATTAAACATACGCACTTTTGGTAGCTTAACCTGCTGGGGTTAGAAGGCAAGGAAGATGTTTACAGGTATAAAGCATGGATTATAGAATTCTGGGCTAGTAAAAGACAAAATATGGAAGATGATATTAATATTTGGCTAGAATTTAAAGAATAACATAAATACAAAAGTTGGAATGTGAAGTCAGAGACATGGAGGGAAGGTATAAAAAGGAAAACCATAAAGGAAAAATAATATTACAAAGTTTAATCACAAAAAAAGTTGCAGGTCAGTGAAAATGGGCAATGTACAAAAAGGTGGGACAGAGATAAACTTTTATTTTGGGAAAAAAGAATAACATCTCCTATTATATTAGCAAGATGGTTCCAGCAGGGGACATAAGAGCTTGTCATCAGTACTTTAAAAAATGACCAGGCTTTGATTCTCACAGTTCGAACCACCATCAGTAGAGTTATAACACAGGAGTTTGAGAAGTGATTCACACACATTAATACCAGAGGAGGCTGGTGGTTTCAAAGCATGGAGGGGCTACAGAAAACAACTGAATATGTGGAACTAATTGGAATGGGGTGGGGATCGATTACGGCAGGTCAGTGATTATTAACTGTGATCAAATAACTAATGAGGTCAATCACTTTCACTGTCAGACTGCCTTAATACCCACTATTTATGGTCACTTTATTGACACTATACACATCAGATGTCTGACTGCAGTCAACAAGGCATTCATTAGGTGAAATGCAGCTCTAGCCAAAGGACTCCATGCCCCCCCCCCCCCTTTGCTGCATAATGGTCTTCCTGTACTTTTCCAGTGTCTCCCCCTGCTTTTTCCTCAACCTGTCCTCACACCATGTAGGTAAATTACTTATTTTTTTTCTCACTTATTCTTATTTTTTTAGGTTTTCCTCCATCTTTTTATTGCGACCTAACTGACCGAATCACTACTGCAGTAAGTGTGGAAGTAGTAAGTGAATACAGCCAGGGGGTTTGTAGGCCACCTGGCCCCCAAAATCAGAACTCTAGATCACCTGAGGTGCATTGTAGAGCTATTTCTAACATTTTAATACAGTGATTACCCGAACAAAAAACATGGGTAAGGAAAAAATTCAGTCTTACTTTCTTTTAATGAAAATTAAGTTGCATCTAAAGCAACATGTTTAAAGCTAACAAGCCAGTAGTTCCCATTACTCTGAAATGACAAATTCTTGCAAAGATCTCTCAATCCTGTATTGGAATAGTGCTTACCTTCCTACTCATTCAAAAGTAACAGTTAGCATCTGTGTGCTTCTTTGGTGTCAGATTGTGATGAAAGTCAAATTACAAGCCCATGCATATATTATGCAGGTTCTAGAGAGAAAACTATGTGTCTGCATAAAACCTACATAAAGGTATGGAGTATAGTCAGACTCCACTCAGAAGGAATCATAGCCAAAAACTCAGAGAACCAAGAGCTGTGAGATGACAGCACTATAATCTGAACCATTGTGCCAGTGATTAGCTGTTATCACACACAGTCCATCTAGATCACCACAGCTGACTGTTTACTGTGTGCAGTGTTGACATTTCCATATCCATTAATTGTAGCCACATTCTTGACTGTGCACACTTCATATGTCTGTCTGTGCTTAAATGTAGCCACAGTAAAGTATTATAGCTGGCTTTGAACAAAAGCACACTAGTTCTGCAAATTCAGGATCATGACTGCTTGACTTGAGCAAAGAAAAGCAGGGTCAATCATTTACATTCACCAAAAACTACTGCACTACTGTACCCAGCACTTAAAGCCAAATGTATAGGTAATGTACACCTCTGATATCAAGCTATAACAGCATTAAAATAACTGCACACGCGCGCGCACACACACACACACACACACACACACACACACACACACACACACACACACACACACACACACACACTTCACCACCATTTCCAGCAAATTCTATGGCTGCATACTCTTCAGATATGTGTTTAAGATCAAATGAGTAAATAATAACCACATGCATTTCAGTTTTCTGCTATCAGAACCATACAGTGTGATACCCATTGTAAACCTCTGTGCATGCATAAATACCTGCACACACACACACACACACGCACACACACACACACACACACACACACACACACACACACACACACACACACACACACACACACACACACACGGACAAATGCATACACTTAAGTAACCATCAATTACAGCCACTTGCATGACTGTAACTGTAGACTTCAGTTTGATTACTGACACAGAGGAATGCATCTTTACAGCTCACGGCTGTTAAAATACAGTATGCAAACCTCTCACCCCCCCCCAAACTCTTAGCTCAAAAATTAAGTAGAAAACGAAATAAATAATGGGAAACAAAGGACCAAAATCAGAGACTGATAATGTCCTTACTATTTAGAAGTTTGTTAGAATAGCTGAATTTGCGTTAGCATACTTTTTCTGGTGGATATTAAGTCTGAAATTCTAATGTCTGCCATTATTTGGTGTTTACACTCATCACTGATTTAGTAGAAAAAAAAAACATAAATGTTACAAGGAACAGACCAACATAGGTAGAAAATGTGGTTATATTATGCATAATCAGGAATAGCTGAAAGCATTTATGATCCCCACAAATGCATCAAACACACACACACGCACACACACGCACACACACACACACACACACACACACACACACACACACACACACGCACACACACGCACACACACGCACACACACACACACACACACACACACACACACACACACACACACACACACACACACACACACACACACACACACACACACAGACACATGCACACACACAAAGATCAGTTCCATCCAGTAGTATAACTGTGACTGCACATCTCAGAAGTTTGGTTGCAGTGAGATAAATGAAGAAATACAGGACTGCCTCACAGGGAAATATCTGCTGAGCTCACTGTTGTCAGAATACAATAGGCAATATCCTGCAACCACCTCACATACTTTTCAACTCCTTAGCGCAAGAAACAGGGATTAAAAATAATGCAGACAAAGTAGTAAAATCAGGGCCAAATACTCGCTTTACCTCCTTAGAAATTTTCTGTAATTGCAGGCTTTGTATTGCTGTTCTTTTTTTAATGCTAGTAGGTCAGAATCTCAAATGTCTGTTATTATTAGTGATTACCATTCTGACTGACTTCACAAAGGCACCAACTTTGCAAGGAACATAAGCAACATCAAATACATTCTACAGTATCAGGAGCAGTTAACAACATCTGTGCCAATCATCCGCATGCACACACACGCACACACACAGATGCACAGGCAAACAACACACACCACCAAGGCTCCATAAAAAGAAGGGAAGTAGGGACAGATTTAATCAGACTTTGTCTCAACATGCAAATGTGTACTCAAAAGAGAGATTGGGAGGTAGCAGCTTTACTGATATATTATCAGAAAACATTCGGTTCAGTAGAATGGGAATATTTATGGGAACTCATGGAAAAGACGGGAGTCACATATTCCTGTATAAAGAAATTCCAACTCGTATATCATAATCCAACAGCAAAAGTGGACATGACCAGTCGCATGCCACAGGCCATATTCCTTTCACTAGGATTGGAAAAATACCATAAGCCAGTCACTCCTACCATCCATACCATTAGGCAGCAGTTAAATACAGGAATGGGAAACATGTGCATGTGTACGCTGACCTGTCAGTTTCATGTAATTTACAATGTATTGCATTGTCTACTGCAGAGAATATGGAATTATTCTATGAGCGGGAAGCTTAGTACAGACTGTGACTTCTCAGAAAAGGGGACTGGTGATCACTGCACTGGAGAAGACCCCCTTTCTCCATATTGCAAATATATTAGAGTTGGTTATAACAAATCAGAAGTCACAACTTTCACTGCAAAAAGGCCTTACTACATTATCACATTGGTTAGTGAAAAAAATACTAACAATAAATTACACCTAAACTTGCATCAGGACATTTGGAACTCTAATCTTCCATGCACCACTGTCCTAAAACTGTCATACCAGGAAACATTACTCTAAAGTCAATCATATAATACAAAGATCTGGTATTAACTCTTGATGTTACCTTGCCCTTGAAAAAATCACATTGAGACTGTAGTCAAAAAAGGTTATCTTCCAAATTAAAGTGACATACTCAACATTTAACCATGTCAACCCCCCCCCCAAGCCAGAAGACCCATAACTAAAAATTCACTTACTCCAAAACTGTAATATGGATTACCCATACTTACAATACACTCAGCCAATGATACTAGCATAATTCAGATAACTGTCAATGCAATATTTTGCTTCATCAGCCTACCCTCTCTGTCTATGAGCATCAATGTGTTTCCTTTCATAAACCAAATTAGGTACCTTAAGCAGCCAGATATACTGTTACCCTCTCCATGCTTACCTACAAAGTCTTCAGCAAACACTATTTCCCTATCTTAGACCAAAACAACAAAGTAAACAATTCCATCTGTGCAATCAGAAATCAAGATAATAATGCCTTGGGAGTTGAGAACTTGACCAATATTTTAGCAGTGCTGACCAACAAGACACTGTTGTATTTATTTCTTTTTAAAATTTATGTCTAAAACAGATAAGATTAATTAGGCTAACACTTTCAGGATGTTAAACTAACACTAGTCTGGGTATTTTGAAAATTCATAGTATTTCTGTTGAGACAGGTGAAATCAAATAGAATTAGACAAATGAGGACAGTATGACATAAAAGATTTTTACTCTGTGATTACTAATTTTCATGATTACTTCTTTAAAGGGAACTGGTAAAACATTACTTGAAAATAACCTGTGATGGTTCAAGCATGAAAGAAAACTGAAAGATGAAAAATCGAGTACTTAAATTTAGTACAGTTCATTATTTAAACAGCTAAGCCTATGGTAAATTAGAGAATTTCAAAACACTAGAGGCAGGCTGTTTTTGGCAAGACTTGAGACTTGCCAGACTGCAGTGTTATCTGTTTGCTCTCATTATCATACAGTGCAGTCAATATAAATGAGGACTTACGTAAAAGAATAAATATAAATAAATGCATACACATCCATACATGCATGCATATGGATCTGTAGTAAACAACTCATGCATATAGATGTAAATTCAAAGGTTTTGACAACACAAAAAGTCAACTGCTACATCAAAATAAAAAGTAAACACTTTTGCAAGGGGCCAGAGTCTAGCTACTTTACTGCCCTTGTATCCCTCAAAGCATTAACTTCCAAACCAAAGGTAAGAAGGTCACACAG
Organism: Protopterus annectens; assembly: GCF_019279795.1. NCBI lineage: Eukaryota > Metazoa > Chordata > Ceratodontiformes > Protopteridae > Protopterus > Protopterus annectens. Next base: position 744,854,675 of record NC_056727.1, read on the forward strand.
ACAAACCATTTATTAAAAACGATAAGAAAAATACAGCCAAGACAGAATCTTCACTGTGCAGTACCTTAAGTCTGCTGTAGTGACGACCCAAGGGATATATACAAATGAACCTTTAAGAACACACAATTTTAGCAAAATGGCATTTGAATATCCATGACATTTTACTTTTTTAAGTCTTTACTGCTGCACTCAGGTCCATAAATCCAAAACCCATTGACATGCCATGTTTCACTGTTTTTTTTTTTGTTTGTTTTTTTGGCTTTATTACAGAAGGCACCTTGCACAATGAATATTCTAGCTTGGCTAGGTCTTTCTTGTAGTGTTTACTAAATATTGTAACTTTGATTCTCCACAACCTTGGCAATTAAAGTAAATGTCTATAAAAGCACAGTTAAACAATTATTTAAAAAAAAGACTGTCTTTATTTGATGTAAGCAGGATGTGATTGAATCTCTTAGTCCACGTTTATATAAAGTGTATAAAGTCCCATAAATACTTCAAAAGAAGGCCTCCAGATTTCCTCTATGATGCTGGATGATGGAGGAAAAGTATACAAAAGATTTTCTTTGTTAAGTTAAAATGTTTAATTGATTTTAGTTGAATGACCTGCTATTAGATATATATCTAAAGCTAACTAGTGGTATTGGGAAGGTTATCAAAGATAAGAAAACGTATAAATGCTGTTTGCTGTACAGAGTCGGTTGAGTAATTGACCAGGCTAACTGTTTTTTTTTGTTGTTGTTGTTTTTACTGCAACCTTGTGCTGACTGGATGAGTCAGACAATGTTGCCACCAGCCCCATTTTGCAATGACAGACTCAGTTTAATCATACCAGTTTGCCAGGCTTACAACACCTTGATACCATCAGAATGAAGGGCTTTTATGTAAAGTTCCTTATGTGTCATAATGATAACCATTCCATTGTGAGGTACTATCAGTGACACAACATTGTTTCCCAGTTAGACTTTAATTGTCCTCAGCTGGATTTTGTGTAAGCAGTGGGGTGGGGTGGGGGGTTGCAGAATAGTCCAAATGTCACTCCTGCATATAAACATTTAGTTTTATAAGTAGATTATCAGATTTTGTGATATGAGTTTGCACACGTATTCTGAATCTCGTTGAATATTAAATCTGAGAAAAAGGAAACCCATGTTCTGTAAATATGTTTAGTTTCTGCTAGTTTCCCTTATGCAGATGCCTTTTTCTTGGACAAGATTTATCCATCTTCTAGCTGTCTCACATGTACCTGAATACATTTTTTTATATGTATTCCTGAAGTTGTTTTGGCAATGCATTGCCTCTCACTGGCTTTTTGTGCACAATGTAATGTTTCTTCAAGGCCGTCCTACATCTTGTCTCTCCTGGCTGTCACTTTTCCACCTGTATCACCTTACTGTAACTCCTGAATTACAGCCACAAACAGACTCACTCACCCAACTGACAATACACTGTACAGATATCATGTCCTCCTAACCGATCTGTGTGAGAAACACACACTCAATCTTTCCTTATCATTCAGTCCTCTACCTCTTGTGCAATTATTTGAGAAAAGTGTGATCTCTCTCTCTCTCTCTCTCTCTCTTTTCATAACCCCAGCAAATGGACTCAATGTTCCAGAATTCCAGAATGCATATTAGCTGCATCTTGTACTCCAGGGAATCCAGGTCTTGAATCAAGGGTAGTATTAGGCTGAATCTAATCTGACTATAATTAACACCATCAGAGTGCTTTGCAGAGACAGCAAGACAGGATTTCATTAATGTAACTTAACAAGCACATGTATTTTACAGTGTCCGTTGTCTCTGTCCCCTTCAATGATACACAATAACACCAAATGACATTTGATGACCTTTATTAATTTCACACACAACTTTATTACATTATTCAAAAATGAATTGTAACAGGAATGACCTTGTAACCACAACATGACAATATTTATAACATACATCAGGGCAGTGTACCCGCTCACCCTGTCTGAATAAGCAGTGTCCATACTACCACTGACTTATTCTTATCAATCAAGCAGCATCCTACAGCTCACTTTCATCCCCAAAACTCATTGCATCAACACCCAACACCAAGAGGGGGAACAGAAAAGGGACAATCCTGGCTCTCTTTTCCACCAACCAGCTTGATTGCAGGCTGTTTCCCTCTCTTACAAAAGAACTTTCACCAAACATTCTAAAAATAAACTTAAATGTATGTTAAACAAATCTAAACAAAACTCATTCAAGTGCATCCCATTGGATCTGAGCTTCAGTCATCGAAATGCCTATGGCCTATCTTATATATACCCAAAGCCCCTAACTGCTGCACCAGCCTATAGTTTATAAACCTCCATGCACACTCCAAAGCCTGAAAACTAGCAGCATTCCTCCAATGTAAACATGGTACTATCTCTGACCATACTATGCACATGTCTGGATATAATGATTGCAACATAAACAGATCCTTCCTTATCTTATCCAACAACGGCTTCTTAGGAATCATTCCTGAATTACCACCTAAATGTATGACCAACATACAAGGAGGACCCATCTGTAACAGTATCACTTCAATTTCATCTATAAACTGAGTCCATCTAAGACCTCTAACCCCATGCCAACTAACTGTCCACCCCAATCGACACAAACTCATATCCTTTCCATCCATCCTGCCACCCTCTTTGCTGCCCAATGGATACACGAATGGCCCAAGATGACAATCTCTTTTTATGAAAGAAAAAAAAACATATTAATTATCAGTTGAATCCATTACCTAATATAAGACAAAAAGGCATTGGAAGACCACCTTCTCACTCTCCAAATGACCTCAATGGATCTGCTTTCCCTTGCCAAATCTGAAGCCCTACCAATATGTAAAGAATGAGTGGAGAACCTCTCACCAGGAAAACCCATACACTGCAGTGTCCTTCTTATTACATGCACAAACCAATTACCTGTTACCATCTTACCCCCTCTCAACTGAAAAAAAAACAACACTGTGACAACTCCGCACATGAATCTGCATCAATTCTACAGCCCAACCCACTGGACAAAGTCCATCATAACTGTCTTTTATAAGAACTATCTGCGTGCCTTTCTCTAACTGATCTGTTTTAGACCTACACAACCCAATGTGCACTGACCCTAGAAAAACCATAACATCCCTCCAAACAAATTACCCTAACAGCTCAGAGATCCAAAATCCCCCAAAATACATCCATAAACACAAAGTAACCCACAAAGCATAATCCACTGACACCCACCACTAAAGCTAAACCCTTCAATAAAACTTTCAAAATCTGTCTTGTCAATGGCCAACACATATACATATTCACTCTAGCCGCTCTATCCCATTCTCTCAACATATACAACACCATCCAGGACTTTGTAAAATCATGCTGCCCAGCCACCTGCGCAAATATACTAATTGCTGCCAAGTCCACCTTAACCGATTGCACCTCCTTACCCTGTCCCCAAGCCAGAGCCAAGTATTACAATAATTATTCCTCCAACCAAACCCCTTCATCTCCAGGCAACTGCAAAATAAATTTATTAAAATCACACAGTGCCCTACCATACCCTCTCTAGATCCCGGCCATGACTGATGCACCAGCCTCCTGGTTACGTCAACCCAAGATGCCACACCTCATCTGGCAAAACCATAGGCACATCCTCTGGCCCTGGGACCAACTGTCAGAATCTGAAAAACTGAAATCGATACAAACCATCAGCAATTTCATTGCTTACACCCTGCTGCATGCACACCTGCAAACAAAAAAAAATATTAACAAACTTTGCAAAATTAACTTACCTAAAACCAGCAACAACAATTCAGATTTTGCAGTCTTTGCTTGCAAAACTTGCACCGCCACCATATTATCCAAATTAAAAATTACCCTCTTTCCCCTCAATCACTATTCTAAATTACCAATTGAACCTTGATTTGCATTAGCTCCAAAAAGGCAATATCCATTTTCCACTCATCCTTCCAATCCACCAGCCAATGAGCCGCAAACCATTCCCCTAAAAAAAAAATGCACCCATTCCAATACCCCCAGCTGCATCCATGTACAACTGCAGTTCCTCTTGACCAACCCAATCCATCTGCCAAAGGGACACCATTAAACTGTTCCAAAAATGACAACTAAAGTGCCAAATCAGCCCATGCCAACTTGTTAATACTGACCCAATGAAGTTTACTCTTCCCTGCTTTTAACAAAAAGTACACCTTGGATGAACTGCCCAACATGCAAAATTCAGAAGCCTTAAGAGCTCCATAACCACCTGAATCCACATCATAGTTTTCCACACCACACACCCAATCTTCTCCTTCAATCTAGCTATCTTATTAACTGACAAGTGAAACAGCCCACATTCTGCATCCCCCAATAAACCCAAGAAATCCAATGCCTTAGCTGGGTCTCCTGACTTCTGCCTAGCCAATGGGACCCTCAACTCATCACACATCCCCAAACATTCTCACAAAACTTCAAACACCTCAAACTCCTCAACTACTATCATAAAAATCATCAAAGTAACGCACTGCCCTCTATGTATCCACCCTCTGCTGCCACACCCAATGAAGCACAGTACTAAATTTCTCAAGTGCAGCACAGGCAGCCAAGCATCCCACTGGCATAGCCTTATCGAAGTAAAATTTGTTCCCAACTACCATGCATAATAACGGCCACTCCTCCTCCTCCCATGTGAGCAAAAGCTGAAAAGCAGATTCAATATCCACCTTCAATAACAACGGATCCTTAAAACCTCGAATAACCTTCACAATGTCATCCAAAGATGCATAACTGACCTTGGCATCCTCAGCTGAAATTAAATCATTAATGGAGCTCCCTTCTGGATACAACAAATGGTGAATCAACCTGAACTCACTGGCCACCTTCTTAGGAACCAGACCCAACGTGAAACCTTAAAACTCTCAAAGGGGGGGGGCTATCAAAAGGACTCAACAACCTACCTGCTTGTCGTTTCTTCTCTACCAAACCCTGCAATATATCCTCCTTCCCCGGACAGACTGCAAATTATTACAGACTACCCCATCCCCTACCATCCTTGATTTAACAGACCCCCCCACCCCCTGAGAAAAATCCTCAATTATTTCTTCCTTAAGAGAAGAATCAGTAAATTGCTGGAGCATAAGCTGTAATATTTCCAACTTAATGACAGAATGCAACCCCCAGCCCTCCCCATCCCCCTCCAAAAGGACACCGCTCCCTGTATCCCATGAAAATTGCCACTGCCTTAAGGATTTTGAACCCCCTGGAAGGAAGCAGGGAAAGCACTCCCATCAGTTGAAAGCAAAACTGAAGTCACCAAATTAACCTCCCTCCAACCATACTGCACCATCAGTTGGTCCCTGCACGCTTTGAAAAAGCATGCAAGAACTTACACCCTACCCATCAGCAATGTCCTACATTAAAAGCCCAACATACTCCCCCCTTCCCCCTATCTTTCCCCCCTCTAGCAATTGACCCCAAAGCTATCCATCCATCATAGTAGCTAGCCATTTGTCTGGATGTCTAACCTCCCAGCTGAGATAGTGATCAACTGCTTTCCACTTCTGAAACCTCTGGTCATACCATAACCAAGCAGTCCCCTAATCAAAAGAAAGTAACTCAAAAGTGGCAAAAGCCAAAGCAGCATCCTTCTTCAGTGAAACTGCCATATAGTAGATGAAACCTACCATCCAAGTATCTTAAGTCCTAGGTTACAGCCTACCTACTAGAATTCTCCCCAATGTCACTAAAGCTGCCAAAAGGTCCTTGCTATTCACCATCTCTGATTCCACCAATCGCTGCACCTGTTCTGCATCAATTAATTTGAAGACATCAACATACCCCGCCCTCCAAATCTTCCCCTTAACTGAGTATGGAATGTGAGGGGTCAGAAAAACTGTCCCTGTCCCTTGGCCCAAAGCTTGTGTAGCTAACAAATCACCCGGCCGTATGCCAAAATCTGATCCAACTTCAGAAAATGATCCTATCCCACCCATGTATGACCCCACACTCCCCACAGCCAACCCTACACTATCCTCCCCACTAATTTCTTTTCCCTGACCAAGCTCATGACACCTCCTGTGTATCCCCCATAGACCTTCCAGCTTCACACGACCTCTAATAGACCGCATCCCCTGCTATCCCACAAATCATTTCTCACACACTTCAAACCTGTCCTACCTAATGGAACTGCCAACAGGATATCATTGCCTGCCATTCCAACCAGAGCTACTACAGCCGCAGGAGGATCCACTGCAACTACATCCCTTGACTACCATACTCACTACTTCCCATGAGTCAGAGTCACTGGCCTGGTCTTTGGTGCTGGATGTGTTTCTTCCAGCTGGACTTGCCCACATCATCTGCCATCCCAGACTCAGTGTTAGGCACCTCCTGGAACCACTTTCCCACCTGTACCACAGTGACCTCCCACCTCTGCCATAAACTCTGCATATTCACAATCTGTGACAAAAGAGACACATTAAGATAGAGGAAAAATAATATATAGTCTATTCAATGTCTGCTCCTTAGGTTTGTAAGCTCCATAAGTAAAAGAAGTCATCTTAAATGCATGTGATTTAACCCTACACAAACACAAAAACAGGTGATGAAAATTGACTGTAATGTAGCACTACACAGTCAAACTGTGGCCCCAAATGAAATGCATTAGACCCATAAAGGCATCCTATAGTATACCTCTCAACCTCAGTGACCAGAATTCTGACCAAACATAAAATAATGGAAATAATGACTGCTTAAAATGAAGTGGAGGGAATCAAACCCTGTAACCCTTGCTCATAAAGGAGCTTATTAGTAGTTCAATCCTCTGCGCAAACTCCAAGATGAGAACAAAGCCAAAATTAAGCAGAACACACTCCCAGTTATTTCTGCCCTTTTTTTTTTGTTATAATGAACCCCTTAATGCCCGAAACCTGGACAAAACCAAAATTAATGGGGTGACAAAGGTCCAAAATATTTTCCAATTTCAATTATACTGCCACACTACTGGGATCAGTGTTACGCATTTTCAATTTGGAAGCCTATCCTGCTTATTCCCGTCTGTGCTTTACACCGCTAGGTTGGGGGTCATGATACATCTGTTCCAAATACGAACAGGACAGCTGCCACATGGCATGTATTATCTGCAATTTCCTGTCTGGCTACAAAAAAACAGTTTTATGTCACTTCACCTAAGTAGCGCATGTCAGTTTGCTTCTCAGTGTGAACATGTTAAAATTATGTAAACAAAAAAAAAAAAACATCAGTCTCCATTAGCCAAACCAATACACCTAATGACATTACAGCTACACCTCTTAAAGCAAGAAATCTGGACAAAGTCATAAGACTGGGGTGCAAAGGACCAAAATTAGAGACAATTTAAAATATCGATCTTACAAACTTGGAAAGTAGATAGAATAACAGGTTTAGCATAGGCATGAATTTTCTGAAAGGTATGAAGTTGGAAACTCAAATGTCTGTCATTATTTAATACCTTAAACTTACAATGTTTTGTCAATGATCTTCTAGAACCACATTGTCGTAAAAGAGGGCTAAACATATGAGGCAAAAAGCTGGACATTCTGTGAAAACCAGTACAGTGTGAGGCATGCCAACATTAGCCCTGCACTGCACCTGTGCAGCAAATGACTGTTAGTCTACCCAGCACAGAGCCATGCCAAAAGTCATTTGCAGCTCCTGCTGGACCAAACCAACACCAGAAATCCCATGACAGCCCACCACCACTACCTACAAACACCCCAGCTGAGCCAGACCACCAGAAAACCCTCGGGCAGCTTCTAACACCAGTGGGACCACAAAACAGCACCTACACCTTCTGAAAACCAAAACAAAACACCACAACCCCCAACCACACAGCCCACAAACAACATTACTTACTAAGAACATTATCAGCTGCACAGCTGTGTGTTACAGATAAATGTCAGTCACTAACAACATTAGCAGCACAGCTATGTGGTAGGGCCCCCCACAAGGAAATTAATTAAGCAGAGAAGACTTTGTCATAAAGATTAGGCCAGTAAGAAAATAATGGGCCTTACAATGACTGCAGTGAAAGAGATAATAACAGTAACTTATTTCTTAACCATGTAGGCCTACTAAATGCAAACTCCTCTCTAATGAACAACCTTTCCTTCTCGTTACAGGCCAGAAAAATGCACTAAAAAAACTCTAAACCCTTACAACCAAACCTTACCCACCTCTTGCATGCATTCAGTTATTAACCAAGGCCTACCTGACCACAGCAGTGCCTACAGGTCATCTCTGACATGAGTCTGCATTCCAAAATCATGCCAAAAATGTGAATCTTCTTTCCTAGTTACAGTCCTATAAAAACCCAAGTCCCACCCCACATCTACCTCACTTCCTCTAAAGTCCCCTTTACAAATGTACCCATTGCTTCCCAAAGCCTGGCCAAACCTATCACTTATCTTTAATCTTAACCCCTTTTCCCAACAAATATCCCACCCCCACCCTCATTTAACTCAGTCTAATCCTCACTAAAGATGTCGCTGGGCAAACTGGTTTGTTCTCCAACTTCATTTGTTCTCTCTCTCTCTGATTGTATAGCTATTTTGTAAAGCTCATCTCAGATAACTGTGTGTGTGTGTGTGTGTGTGTGTGTGTGTGTGTGTGTGTGTGTGTGTGTGTGTGTGTGTGTGTGTGTGTCTGTGTGCTGGAGTGGGCATGGGGGAATAAAACCATTTCTAAAAGTAAGATATGTCTTAGTTTAAGAATTTAAACAAGTACAGAGGTATAAAACATTCAGTTCTGAAAGCAGCATACTGACTATATGACATGTAAAAAATTAGGAATAAAACTGAAGAAAATATACATTAATCCTGACTGCATATACTCAAATTAGTTAAAAAAGTTCAACCTAAAATGTTTTAAGTCTCTATAGGTAAAATAGATTTTAAAAACGGTTCACCAGATCTGATCACAGCTGAGAAATGTGACCTATTTTGCAACTTTGTAGGTCAGTAAAATCATTAGGATGCTGAGTGTATTGAAGGAGTAGTACAGTTTAATGGAATGCACAGAAATCCCCAGAACACTGAGTAACAGTCTGATGATATTTATCAGTTTTTCTACAGCGATATCCCATAACATTTATCTGAAGCCTTTTGCATAAAGGCTGTGCTCCCAAAATTTCATATTTTCATTGGCTTATGAGCAATATTCTGTCTCCTCATCACACACACAAAAGTGTGCACCCATATATACCTATCGATATGTGTATGTGTGTGTGTGTGTATATATATATATATATATATATATATATATATATATATATATATATATATTTTAATTTAACATTTGTTTACTGGGAAAATCCGACTTGGAACAAAGCCAATTTTCAGCGGAGGTCCAGGGCGAAACAGTCCAGATGCATGTCTTTGTAACTTTGGAGGAAAGCGAAGCACCCGGAGGAACCCCACACAAATGCAGAGAGGACATGCAGACATCAGACAGAAGGCACCCCAGCTGAGAATCGAGCCAGAGAACCTCTTGCTGTGAGACAACAATGCCACCACTGCACCACTTCTCCATCCACAGATATATATATATATATATATATATATATATATATATATATATATATATATGTTTTGCTATTACTATGAATTATAAATACAGAGCCACAAGGGGAAAATTAAAAAAATCAAAATAAACAATCTAATTCTTAAGTACTGATTATATACATTACCTGTGATTCAGCTCTTACAAACTGCATTTACTTTATAATTAAACTACATTAAGGCAGGGAGTTAGACCATGAATTTCATTCAATTTTTGTACTTCCAAGTAACTTGCTTGAAAATATTTAATTGATAAAGACAATGCAAGCTGGCACAATAATTATTCAATTATTTGTCTTGTGGGTTCAGCAAGATGGTTCATTTAATGATATTCAGAAAACTGAGACATCTGTAGTATTCCTTTCAGTTTGAAAGCAAACATTTTTTACCTTAAGGAACTATTGTTGCCTGCCAAATGTGTAATTACTCCATATACTAGCTGGCATCCTTTGCAGCTCTGTCCTGAATGAAATCTGTCATAGTGGGCATCTTCCCAGGTAATGGAACAAAAAAAGGAGTCTGTTGTCCAGCATGTTGTATTTACTTGGTGATGGAAATCACATCTGCAATTTCGGTGTTTTTGGAGCAATGTGTTTTGTGGCTGTCAAGAACAATGAGAATTTGGTCCTTAACAGCACACAAGGTCTTCTAGCCTTTTGGGTGGTCTTTCTGTTGAACTATATAACAGAATCAAAGGTGGTGGGGAGGCTTTACCTAATGGGAACTGCTTGGAAAACACATAGGTAATTACTAGGCATGAAGTCCAGGAGACCATTAAGGAGCCTAGTCCAGATTCCAAATCACCCCAAAGTACTTAATTCATCAAGGTCTCACAGCAGGCAAATGAAAGGTCATGACCTTATCCATCTGTGTCCACCGCCAGACAGTGTAGCACTTTGCCATGGGTTATATGCCTTCCAGTCTCACCAGGAATTTCATGCAATTAAAATTTTTGAGTGGACACAAAAGACCCAGATATCTAGAGACTACAGGGATACCACCTATTGCTTTTTAATTTGAAATTAAATGGTATATTGTGAGCAAAAAAATTTATGTTAGCTTAGGTTAGATGAAGCATTTTTAAGGTTTTTAACATTGCATTTCACTATATTTCACTCTGTAATGTGTCAGTGAGAAAAAGTTGTGCATTGGATAGCTAACTGATATCTCCCCACCCGATAAAACATGTAACTGATGAACTCTCCAAGGCAGGGCAGAGAAGTTGCTGGAAACACAAAGCGATATGGATGCTGATCTGAATGCTTTTCTGGTGAAAGTTATTCACTTAGGCAGGGTGTTATGGGACTAGCAGGCACCCAGAAGCTGAGGAATTTTAAATGCTCTTTGATGCATTTTAGGCAATTTTCCATCTTTTGATCCATGTAAATGATGCACCATTCATCAATGGATTTCTGGGGAATATTTCAGTTTTATCATCACACTCTGGGTTGATATAATTAAAATAACCATCATGTTCTGGATTAAGATAATTAATATAAGAATAATTGCTAATGTTCTTCGTGATCTATCTCATATGATAACACACAAAGGGATAGTATATAAACTTGGGATGAGTCTCAGGGTGATTAGTATGGGTAAGACAATGACTTGAGGAAAGGATACAGTGGGTTAGAATAAATGCAATCTTCTCAGTGACTACACAAGTGACATTGCAAAAGTCTAAGAAGAAGAAAATGTCTGCTATTTTGTAGACAATAAAATAGACACATATAGAAGAAGATGAGAAAGAGACTATGTAAGCCTGAAAGCATGTCAGTTTGAATTTAATACAAAAATGCAAAATAATGCAAACGTAATGAAATAAACCACTAAAGGAGTAAATGATCAGAGCAAAAACAGTAGGAGAAAGGGCCACAAATGAAATGAGACATTCACAAATGGTGATACAAATGTAGGCAAACAATGTTAAAAAGCAGAAAAAAAAATCAGTGAGGTACGGCAATACAGTCAAAAATGAATCCCCAACAGAAAAGGGGGAACTGATATCCATTTCCATATCATATTTATGAGATATTGTGTGGTCATTAGTATGTGCCATGCTGCCTCGGTACATCATACTGTTTCCATTAGCTGTGAGTATGCAACAATTCCTAACCAACAGGTATAGTAATATTCAACAAGAAATAGGCCACTCCTAACTAAAACATATAGTAATATTCGACAAGAAACATAGGCCATTCCTAACAGGTACAGTAATATTCAACAGGAAACATAGGCCATTCATAACTAACAGGTATAGTAATGTTCAGCAAGAAACATAAGCCATTCCTAACTAACAGGTATAGTAATATTTAGCTAGAAACATAGACCATTCCTAACTAACAGGTATAGTAATATTCAGAAAGAAACATAGGTCATTCCTAACTAACAGGTATAGTAATATTCAGCAAGAAACATACGCCATTCCTAACTAACAGGTATAGTAATGTTCAGCAAGAAACATAAGCCATTCCTAATTAACAAGTATAGTAATATTAAGCAAGAAACATAGGCCATTCCTAACTAACACATATAGTAATATTTGGCAAGAACCATATGCCATTCCTAACTAACAGGTATAGTAATATTCAGCAAGAAACATAGGCCATTTCTAACTAACAGGTATAGTAATATTCAGCAAGAAACATAGGCCATTCAGAACTAACAGGTACAGTAATATTCGACAAGAAACTATGCCATTCCTAACAGGTATAGTAATATTCATCAAGAAACTAGGCCAATCCTAACAGGTATAGTAATATTCAGCAAGAAACATAGGTCATTCCTAACAGGTATAGAAATATTCGGCAAGAAACATAGGCCATTTCTAACGGGTATAGTAATATTCGACAAGAATCATAGGCCATTCCTAACTAACAGGTAAAGTAATATTGGGCAAGAAACATAGCCCATTCCTAACAAACAGGTATAGTAATATTTGGCAAAAAACATAGGCCATTCCTATTTAACAGGTATAGTAATATTCAGCAAGAAACATAGGCCATTCATAACTAACAGGTATAGTAATATTCAGAAAGAAACATAGGCCATTCTTAACTAACAGGTATAGTAATATTCAACAAGAAACATAGGCCATTCCTAACTATCACATATAGTAATATTCGGCAGGAAACATAGGCCATTCCTAACTAACAGGTATAGTAATTTTCAGCAAGAAACATAAGCCATTCATAACTAACATGTATAGTAATATTCAGCAAAAAACATAAGCCATTCCTAACTAATGGGTATAGTAATATTCAGCTAGAAACATAGGCCATTCCTAACTAACAGGTATAGTAATATTCAGAAAGAAACGTAGGCCATTCCTAACTAACATGTATAGTAATATTCACCAAGAAACATAGGCCATTCATAACTAACAGGTATAGTAATGTTCAGCAAGAAACATAAGCCATTCCTAACTAACAGGTATAGTAATATTTAGCTAGAAACATAGACCATTCCTAACTAACAGGTATAGTAATATTCAGAAAGAAACATAGGTCATTCCTAACTAACAGGTATAGTAATATTCAGCAAGAAACATACGCCATTCCTAACTAACAGGTATAGTAATGTTCAGCAAGAAACATAAGCCATTCCTAATTAACAAGTATAGTAATATTAAGCAAGAAACATAGGCCATTCCTAACTAACACATATAGTAATATTTGGCAAGAACCATATGCCATTCCTAACTAACAGGTATAGTAATATTCAGCAAGAAACATAGGCCATTCCTAACTAACAGGTATAGTAATATTCAGCAAGAAACATAGGCCATTCAGAACTAACAGGTACAGTAATATTCGACAAGAAACTATGCCATTCCTAACAGGTATAGTAATATTCATCAAGAAACTAGGCCAATCCTAACAGGTATAGTAATATTCAGCAAGAAACATAGGTCATTCCTAACAGGTATAGAAATATTCGGCAAGAAACATAGGCCATTTCTAACGGGTATAGTAATATTCGACAAGAATCATAGGCCATTCCTAACTAACAGGTAAAGTAATATTGGGCAAGAAACATAGCCCATTCCTAACAAACAGGTATAGTAATATTTGGCAAAAAACATAGGCCATTCCTATTTAACAGGTATAGTAATATTCAGCAAGAAACATAGGCCATTCATAACTAACAGGTATAGTAATATTCAGAAAGAAACATAGGCCATTCTTAACTAACAGGTATAGTAATATTCAACAAGAAACATAGGCCATTCCTAACTATCACATATAGTAATATTCGTCAGGAAACATAGGCCATTCCTAACTAACAGGTATAGTAATTTTCAGCAAGAAACATAAGCCATTCATAACTAACATGTATAGTAATATTCAGCAAAAAACATAAGCCATTCCTAACTAATGGGTATAGTAATATTCAGCTAGAAACATAGGCCATTCCTAACTAACAGGTATAGTAATATTCAGAAAGAAACGTAGGCCATTCCTAACTAACATGTATAGTAATATTCACCAAGAAACATAGGCCATTCATAACTAACAAGTATAGTAATATTCAGCTAGAAACATAGGCCATTCCTAACTAACAGGTATAGTAATATTCAGGAAGAAACATAGGCCATTCCTAACTAACATGTATAGTAATATTCAGCAAGAAACATAGGTCATTCATAATTAACAGGTATAGTAATATTCAGCAAGAAACATAGGCCATTCCTAACTAACGGGTATAGTAATATTCAGCTAGAAACATAGGCCATTCCTAACTAACAGGTATAGTAATATTCAGAAAGAAACATAGGCCATTCCTAACTAACATGTATAGTAATATTCAGCTAGAAACATAGGCTATTCCTAACTAATGGGTTATATATGGAGAATGAAGCATGCTAGAATAAAACAGAACTCATAGATTAGTAGGCTGATGAGTGAGCTACAACAGGAAGGGTCAGCAGGACAACAAAGGGCATTTCATGTGCAATCTACAACAATATCACTGATGAAAACAGACCTTCACAAGAAGCATAAGGATATGTGTTTTCTGTAATGAGATGTGAGGGGTCCAAATGGAGAGATGAGAAAGTCCACAAGCAAATAAGAATAGTATTGGTAGAACTGAATTTATCCTCAAGTCTTGGTGAGTACTTTCATGAGTTGCACCCTATTTTTAATGAAATCTCACCAAGACAATACTGATATATAGACTGTATTTTATATAGCATAAATCATGGACAGAAGTAGGTTAAAAAATAAAAAAGATATAAAGATGTGGGTACACAAATCCCAGGATAAAAAAGTGCCCAGTGCTGGTATGAACACTGGTGTCAGGACTGGAAAAAATGACAGTGTAGTATCCTCAAGATATGAAAACATTCCTACGACGGGGTTAGGCCAGGCTCGGTCGGGGGAAGGGTGTTGGTCTCCCTGTTGTAGAAGAAAGTACCAGTCCACAAAAAATGACAAGAACCATAAAGATAATAAGGAAGACTACTGAGGATAAGGAAGAACTCATGTATTGTTACCATTATGCCAGAATCCCAGAATTTCTAGACGGAGTATATTCAAAAGATTAAGAGACTAATTATAGGAAAGAAAAATATTTACACAAGAAAAACTGTCAAAAGCTTCAAATGCAAATGTCTGCTCATTAATACAACAGATCCATGAAAAACATTATATGGATAAACCAACTTTGGGCCATTTGGAAAAAGAAGTGACCGAGAAAGTGCGTCAATTTAAAGAACAGAACCTAGAGATTTTTGAAAATTGGACATGGGAAAGAAAGAGAGATTTGATATGGTACACTATTTATGCAAAGGAGAAAGTCAAACAAATTGATACAAAAAAGCAGATCCAGAGATATTTGAAGAGAAATACAGGCAAAGGCACTCAGATAACGAAAATTTCAAAATACATATGATAAGATCATAAAGGGGGAACAAAGAACAGAGAATATGTAAAGTATAAGTTAAACAAATGGAAGCTGAAGTTATGGAATACCTGTGAAGTGAGGGATCTAATACAGAATGTCTAACACAGCTTATGTCACAGCATAATGGAACAATGAATCCCCAAAGTAAGGAGAAACAGGAGATCTGAAGAAGAAATATGGACATGGGAAAGAAAAAGAGATTTAATAGAGCATATACAAAGGAGACAGCAAAACTAATCAATACAAAAAAGCAGCACCAAAGATATTTGAAGAAAAATACAGGCAAAAGCATCTGGATATGGAAAATTTTACAATACAAAAAATATAAAAAAAAGGGGGGGGGGGTAGACAAGAGGTTAGTAAATGAGAAGTTAAAGAAATATAAACTGAAGTTATGGATTACCTGTGAAGTGAAGGACTTGCTGTAGAAAATCCATCCCTGGTAAAGTCACAGCATGATGGAATAATGAGTCATGAACTTAAGGAGAAACAGGTGGAATGGGAAGCATATGAACACTTGCTACATGAAGATACTCTGGAGCCTTCAGTAGGAAACAAGTACAAAATTCAGTTGGAGTTACACATCAAGGGAAGGAGCAGAAACAGTGGCAACTCCGATGCAGTCAGTATTGTGAAGCGATAGGTCAGTGATTTGCCATATGAAAGAACAATGGATGATGCAGGATGCAGCTGAAGAGAATGTATTAAGAAGATGTTCAAAACTTTCTGTAGAATGCTCACAGGAAACAGGGAACAAAGAATGTGTCCTCCGTTTAGAAGAAAATGATCTATGAGAAGAGTTGCGTTATTTAATAGAAATGGATAGCTGTATTAAGATAGATGAAAGAAAGAGTTTATAGTTATTTAGAAGAAAACTCAATTATAGCAATGGAACCAAAGGGTAGCTAAAATAAATTTATATGGAACAAAGCATCAGTTCTTGTTAAATAAAATCATAATTAACTATTGTAAAATGGGGAAGAATGGATAGATTACAGAAAAGCATTTCACAGCATCATAGATTCATAGGTGAAGGAGTACAATCCTCCCTGTTTTGATCAATTACATTACAGTCACCATGAAAAAGTGGCAAATCACTTTGCAGCTAAGTCGAATTAAGGACAAATTATTATCCCAGGAATTCAAATTCAAAGGGGGATATTCCAGAATAATTCTTTGTCACCCTGCTCTTTTTTCTTGACATATGAAGTTTGGCAACAAAGCAAGTTGTCCCGGGACATCTTCATTGGGGGGGGGGGGGGGTTGGTTGATATTAGGGGAAGTTAAGTGGGTTGGGGAGGTGAAAGGGTTAAGTGGAGGCAGGGATGGTTAGGAAAAAATGAGATAAGGATGGGAAGGGGCTTAAGAGGTTTAGTCTAGTGTGGCTGGGTTAAGCAATCACATTTCGTCGTGAACTTGCTATGGCAGGGTATGCCCATGATGACCTGTGAGAGAGATGTTAGGTCTTTGGGTGCTGTTTGGAGGATCTGGGAATTCAATGCTGGCTCTGGCTCACACTGGTGGGGGTGGTCAAGTTTTGCTGTTGGGTATGTATATTGTGTTGAAGTTTTGCATTTCCTTTGGCTTCTTTGGTAGCGCTTGGTTGGTGTGGGCTTCTCACATTTGGGGGAGGGCTCTGGGCATGAGGAGCAGTGTCACAAACCAGGTTTCTAAAAGTGAAGAAAAAAAAAAGAAGGTAAATGATGCTGATTGTTCCATGGTGTCCACTGGTCTTCTTACGGTACTCAACCCTGCAAGGGTGGGGAGTCAGAGGTCCAGACGCAGTTTGTAGGCAGGGAGAGAGTGGTTTGGCAGGCAGCGGGTGCTGCAGTGGAAGGCGTTGGCCTGAGCTGTGGGAATTGTTTGTCTGCATGCACTGAGTGAGATTTTAAGTGATGGCTTTATTTGGCATGTGCAGTGGACCATTGCAGGAATGCCATCTGGATCTTAATGCTGGACTTGCTTGTCATGGATTTGTTTTTGCAGTCCTGGATGTGGAGGACTTCATTGCCATTCGGTGCGGGGCCTGTTGGTGGCTTGGGTGCTGTGGTTGCTGATAACATTGTTGGACTCTGTGAAGAGGTTGAAAGGTCATTGATTTTGTCTGTAGGGCTTGGGGTTTCTTCCTCCCAGTTTGCAGATGACAGGGTGGTGTGGGTGCAGGAAAATGGTGGAGAGCTTCCTGGAGTCTGGAAATGTTGAGTCATTTGGGGCTGGTGTCGGGCTTGGAGTTGCTATGGCATGTTGTGCAGCTGCTGTGTTGCTCCTTGGCAGTCCAGTTGGTTTGGCGTCTGTGCCAGCCCCATGCAAGCAAATGGCTTTGGGTAAGTGTGTGTTTGTGTGTGTGTGTGTTGAGGGGGGGCTGTGCCATATTTCTCGGGAAGATTACTGTATTCAACATGTGTGATTTTTGGTTGAAGCAGAACTCATACAGCTGTGAAGAGGTTGTCATGAGTGCAGTCATGTCTAGTTTTGGAGGCTATGAGATGACTTTCGTCTGCATTACATACCTTCATGTGACAGCTTGGGAATTGAGGGCTAACATTTCAAGCTTTCTATGCATGCTTGTCACTCAACATACAGAATTCAGATTGTTGGAGTCTGACAGCTCAGTCCAACGATGATGTGAAGTGGATGAGGTCGGGCAACAGTGTGCTGTTTGTTTTCCCAGGATTTGGGTCTTGTGTCGGTGGGGAAGGTGCGTGCACTGTGTCCTTGTAGGTCATGGTGGTCAATTTGGTTCTGAGGGGATATTTTCTTTTTGTACAGATGTTGGGAGGAAAAAAAGGAAGGGATTGGTTGTGGGGGTAGGATTTGCTGGTGGAGCTGGAGGGGACATGGTGTCAGGTGTGTTTGTTTGGCTCCTACAGAGTATTTTGCTGTGGTGTGTCTGTGTTTTCCTACAAGTGATTTGTTCTTGTGTTGAGGTTTTGCAAAGGGGGACAAAGGGGGTGGCCTTGGGTTGGCAATGCGACTCCATCGCCTGTTTTTGGGTTGTTCATTGCCGGCGGGGTTCTCGGCTTGTTGCTGGTGGTGTTGTGGTTGTTGGTTGCGAGGAACAGCTGTGGCCTGCATTGTGGTGGCAAGGAATCTCTTTGCAGGTTTAGGGATAGCTGCTAGTGATAAGCATTGCTGCGCATGTGCAATAAGAACCTAGATCAGTAACTGTTGTGGGTTGTTGGTAAAATGATTATTTAGGCTTTGTAGTCTTAGTGGAGAAGATTTGATGTGACTTGGGTTGAGATTTGCCGCATTGCTCAGAGGGGTGGTGTTCCTTGTAAAGTTTGTAGCCGGCTGAAAAATGGAGTGAATGCATGAAGGGTACTCTTCATTTGCAGGTATTTCACATGACTGGGGGTTTCTTTGATGCTGGCTGTATGTTTGCAAATGATTAGAGGGCTGCGGATATTGGCCATATAGCCATGTGGTGCATCATACCTCTCATCTGCGCAGAATTTTGCCTTATATATTTGGTCCGGTGTCATAAAATTGTGGCTTTCTGACAAATTAGTGGCAAATCATTAAAGGCTGAAGTTAGAAAATACAGACACAAGGGAGGATAAAGACTGACACTGGGGCTGAAGTTAGTAAGTAATGGTATGATGTGGGGAATATAGATTAAGTAGGAGTAGGCAGTTAGAAAATGTAACTAGTTAAATGTTAAATGTAGATAGCAGACAGAAACTGAGTTCCTGCTCTGCTTCTGTTTTTTAATGCTGAAATATCAGTTAAATAACACTCTGGTTCACCAATTTTTTTTTTTTTTTTTTTAGCCCTAGACAGGATCTTGTGCCTTATTTGGAGAATGAAGGTTGGAGCTAGGCAGATGGTTTTATAATATAAGTTAGCTGGCTTATACAGGGCGCTAATTGATGTGGTCTGGAATCACAAGGTTACCTGGGTTGTGGATATTGATAGGTCCCCTTCATGTGTGGGGTTTAGTTTTAACATACTTGACTGGTAGATAAATTTATCTGGGTATTTGATAAGGTCATTGGAAGCATAGCTTCAGTTATGGCTGCTATGTCACAGATGTGAGTGGCGGTGATACATTCTTTCCCGGTTTTGCAGGATAGGTTGCCCTTGAAGATGTCTTGGAATGTGTGTTATGTATTTTGGATGATTTATGTCCTTTCTTTCTTGCAGATGGGTTCTTGAAACACTGGGGCTGTAATTTGGAATAGGTGGATATAAGGTGGAGCCTTCTCTTTACATATTAGAGGGTCTACTTTTGTCCTTTTCTTTGTAGATGGTGGTGTGCCGAGTACCTGGGAAAAACTGTTGGGGACGGTTTATGGGGAGTGTGGGGATCCCATGGGATAAGTAGAGACACAATGTTCATAGGAGCACAGGAACTTATTAGGCTACAGCCCTATGGCTCTTGCCAGCCAGTGAAGTTCAATCCTTGCTTTCTTGGAACCTTGGGGTGGTTGTATTCACTCATCCAGTTGTTTGATCCGTATGTGGGGGAAGGGCCAATGAGGTGCTGGACAGGATGCTGGAGTTTATTCCTAATGAGTGGTATCTTTGGGGTGACAAATTTGTCCCTTGATTAGGTAGTGTTAATGTTTCATACTAGGTTAAGGTTTTACAGAATAGCACGAGGATCGTTTCACTTGGGGTTTGGGTGAATTTTGTAGGTAGGGTTTTAGTAAGCATGGTTGGTAGGTGGCTGTGTTGGGGTAGTTTTAGAAACTGGGTGTGTTGTTACAGAGGAGTTAGGAGGTTTAAAGGAAGCTTGGTAGCAGCATAAGGCAGCTGTTGGATAGGTCTTAATTACCTACTAGTGGTATAGGTAACATAAGGAAAGAGAGCTTTTGAGGGGAAAGGCCAGGGACAAACAAGGGCTAAGAATGGTTTGGTAATGAGTGAATTGGGGGTGTTTATGGCTGGGCACTTGGAGTACTTCATTGCTGAGCATAGGCGAGTTTTCAGGAACTGGGTCAAGGGGTGCTGGTTTTCTGCCATCTAAGGTTAGGACATTAAAGTTTTGGAGTTAGACTATTCCCTACATTAATTGAGTTGTTACACATCCAGAACTGGGTAGTTTGTGGGCTAATGTGATAGGCTACAGTTGACAGGGTCCTGGGTGTGAGACTTCATACTAGTTGTTTTGATTGAGTGTCGATTTGAGTTCAAGGGGTTATAGTTTGTGTTTTTTGTTGTGGTTATAGGTTGTCAATCTGTTGAGGTAGAGCTATGATTTCAGCTTTGAAGGAAGCGGGCTAAAAGGGTATGTATTCTCTTGGTGTGGATGTTCCGGTGGTACAGTGGGGTCACAGTAATCCTACTTTAGTTAGTTTCACTAGGGTGTGTTTCAGTGATGGTATGGCAAGGTGGGTTTAGGACGGGATTCTAAGGTGCTTTACAGATGATGGGTACACCGAATGATGTTTGGGAATTAGTGGGTTGAACAATTTTGTGTAGAAGGGAGAGGGAACAGCCTGGTCAGGCTGGTTGGCGGAGAAGAGGGATAGGCTTGCCCTCTTCTGTTCCCCCTCTGGTGTCTGGATGTTCATTTCAAGGATCTGGGGAAAGGAAAATGAGCAGCTGGAGGTAACTTACTGAGGTAAGGATGCAGCCTATTTTGTGGAAGGTAATTCAGTGAATGGTGTATGAAGTGAGACAGGATGCTGCTTCATAATTAAAGTAAGCAAGCAGAGCTATTGTCCCTCCTTGTTGGGCAGGGTAAGTAGGTATGCTGCCCTGATTAACATTACAAGGATGGTGCTTCATAAGTAAAGTAAGTGAGCAGAGGTATGGACGCTGCTTACTGAGGCAAGGTGAGTAGGTACGTTGTCCTGATTAACATTACAAGGATGTTATGCTGTGTTTAGAATCAATTATATTATGAATAGCTGTAATTAATTAATTTGGTGAACAAAGCTATGTTATGGAAATTTAATAAAGGTCATCAAATATCATTTGGTTTGATGTGTTTATTGAAAGGGACTGGGGCAATAACCCATTAACCTTTCTTCTTAACAGGTTAGGTCATGGTTACAGTTTGACACCTACAAAACAACAAACTGTAAAAACTTACCTTCTTTTTGTGGATGATTTAAAACTGTATAGTTCTTCAGATGAGGAGCAGAAAGCAGAACTGCAAGTGCTCAAAACTTTCTCAGATGGTATAAAAATAATTTGGTCTTGTTAATTTTGTGAAAAAGCAATATTTAGAGAAGGAAAGCTGCAGCACCAGGAAAATTTCAGTTTGGGACAGGAATGTAACATAAAGGAACTTGAGCAGGAGGGAAAGTATAAGTATTTGGGAACTGCTGAAGGGCTGACAATAAAACATATGTAAATGTGAACAAAATCAGTAAAGAATATTTTAGAAGACTAAAATTTATACTGAAAATGGCCCTGATATCTGGAAACAAAGTCTAAGCTATAAATCAATTTGCACTTCAAGTTCTAACATATAGTTTTGGGTTGATTGACTGGATTAGTTCAACAGAAAAACTAGAAAGATGCTTCACACTTATCAAATGTTATATAAAAACCAGTGTACACCACACTTACATATTCCTCATTCTGCAGGAGGTATGGGCTTCCTTAAAATTGTACAGATCTGCAATTGTAGTACTGCATACATGCCTGTTGACTTCACCAGATCCAAACAAAGTGAAAGCTTTAAACCATGGACAGCACAGTGGTGCAGTGGTAGCATTGCTGCCTCACAGCAATAGGTTTTCTGGTATGATTCTCGGCTGGAGTGCCTTCTGTGTGGAGTTTGTATGTCCTCCCTGTATTCGTGTCAGTTTCCTCTGGGTGCTCCAGTTACTTCCCATGTCACAAACACATGCATCTGGAGTGTTTCTCCTTGGGCCACCCCTGAAAATGTTCCAAGTTGGATTTGCCCATTAAACAAATGTTAAATAAAATAAATGGGAAAACAAGTCTAAGATGACTTTCCTGCTTAGTTTAGCATAAGCATACTGGTATAAAGTGGAAATGGAAGTCAAACCAGAAGTAGACAGAAGTCAGCCAGCAACTGAATGTGCCAAAAACAAAAGAAAGAATATAAGGTGAATGATCAGATGAGAAGGCAAGAAATGTGAAAAGTGCATAAATATAGTTGCAAGTACAGTAAATTCCTGGAACAATCTCATGCTGATCAGGATCTGAGGCAGGAATGGTTAAGGAGAGGTGAATTTAAACCAAAAGTTGAAAGGTTAATATTGGCGGCCCAAGATAGTGGACTACATACATGTTGGTTTACAAAGTCCACTGAACATGTGGAAGAGACAAATGCATGTTCTGTTAAACAGAACTGGAAACAGTCACACATCTTAATGCTCAGTGTGATACATTAATGACAGAAGGCCTGTATGCTGAAAGGCATAAAAATGTGGCAAGACTGTTACATTGGGGATTGTGCAAACATTACAATATTGATGTAGCTGAGAAGCATTGGAAGCATGAACCACAAAGCATTATAATGATGATATTTATCACATGGCATCACCCATTACCAAAAGTTCAAAAAATGGATACGAGAAAACCAGATATAGTGGGCTACAAAAACAAGACAAAGGTAGCATTGATCATTGACATCGCTACACTCAGTGATTACAGTGTCTTACATATGGAAAGACACAAAGTGAAAAAATACAAGGATGTGCAGGCACAAATGAGGGCAATGTGAAAGGATACCCAGACAGTTCCAGCTGTAGTAGTAGGAACAATGGGTCTCATAAAATTTAGATTTTCTACTGATACATGTAACTCAGTATGAATTGCAGAAGGAGTCATTACTGGGCACATTGCGGGTGCTGCGAAGAGCACTTTTGGCTAACATCAAAGACTGAAACAATACTAATTTCTTGAACTTTAATCAGGCATTAGAAACCCAAAGGACTTCAAGAAATTAAAAAATAGGGAATTTCATGCACAGTATACTACAATGTCACTGATGAAAACAGACCCATACAAGAAGCATTATAATATGTGTTCTCTGAAATATCCACATTCCTAGATCAAGAGAACTGGAGTTTTCGATGTGTGTGTGTGTGTGTGTGTGTGTGTGTGTGTGTGTGTGTGTGTGTATGTGTGTGTGTGTCTGAGTAAGTGCGCGTGTGTGTATGTGCATGACTGTGTGTGTGTGTGTGTGTGTGTGTGTGTGTGTGTGTGTGTTATGATGTCTGGCTGTATATCTGTTGCAGTGTGTGTGTGTTATGGTGTCTGACTGTATATCTGTTGCAGTGTGTGTGTGTCTGTTAAAGTTCTGGTATCTAAATGCATGTCTGTTGTAGTGTGTGTGAGTGCGTGTGTGTGTCTGTTAAAGTTCTGGTATCTAAATGCATGTCTGTTGTAGTGTGTGCGTGTGTCTGTTAAAGTTCTGGTATCTAAATGCATGTCTGTTGTAGTGTGTGTGTGTGTGTGTGTGTGTGTGTGTGTGTGTGTGTGTGTGTGTGTGTGTGTTAAAGTTCTGGTATCTAAATGCATGTCTGTTGTAGTGCGTGCGTGTGTGTGTGTGTGTGTGTGTGTGTGTGTGTGTGTGTGTGTGTGTGTGTGTGTGTTAAAGTTCTGGTATCTAAATGCATGTCTGTTGTAGTGTGTGTGTGTGTGTGTGTGTGTGTGTGTGACTGTCTGTTAAAGTTCTGGTATCTAAATGCATGTCTGTTGTAGTGTGTGTGTGTGTGTGTGTGTGTCTGTTAAGGTTCTGGTATCCAAGTGTGTGTATGTGTGTGTGTGTGTGTGTGTGTGTGTGTGTTTGTGCATCTGAGTGAGTGAGCATGTGTGTGACTGTCCTGTTGTGTGTGTGTGTGTGTGTATTTGACTTTTAGTTACCATGATCACTGCTGATATGCAACTACCCCAGCAGTACAGCACAATCAAATAGTCTATCTTTTAGACTTTAGCTAAATAGATATATGATGTATATGTTAATAGGAGTTAATAAATCTGTATGTTTTTTTAATGATAATTATAACATAGTAGACTATGTTTACCAATGTTATTTTACTGTTTTTGTTAATTCACTTTATGTATACTAGGATATTGTATTTAGAGTACATTGACATATTGTTTTTCGTAGTAGAGAACCATCTATTTTCTTGTGTGCTGTGGAAAGTGCTAGAGAGATGTTAAATGTATCCCATGCATTTTAAATTACACTTATCATGCAAAGTGTAATGCAATCGATTGTTGGAATTATGGGAGGCAAGGAGGCTTTGGAATCAATATAAAATCTTTATAAAGAGCTGACAACTTCACTTCATTGTATCATGTCTTATATGTTACTGTTGCTCAAACATTGGTACCATAACACGTGATACATACATGTTGTTACTGCCCTTAACTGTCATATCAGTGTTCACTAGCATAATGCATACCAGTGGCTCTCTTTGTCTTAAGAGACTGTTTTAAATAAAAGATTTATGAATGTCTCAGAACTAGGAATAAGTAACTAGAGCATGCAGGACTGTGCCCCATATTTTGTGCAGATACTGCATTCAGCATATTAATTTAAGTAAGAAGGTTTTCATTAATGTTTTACTTTCGTATCCCATGAATGAATCTATACAAAGTTATTGAAATTATTTCTTTTTTGCCATTATAGCATAATATAATTAATGATGAGTTTGAGTACTAAAGCATATTTTTATTTATTTATGCTTTGTTGACTGGGTTAGTCCTATCCTTTTAAGGGGAGATGCAGGGTTGCCTTTCTACTACTATGGGAAATTTGGCTAGGGCTTTGGATACCTTCCCCTATTCTTTTTAAGAGGTGCTGTGGGATCTTTTACATCCACCTGCACCACATCAGCTCAAGTAAATGGGGTCTCTGTTTAACCTTTTATCTGAGGAATGTCACCCTCGGGAGTGCAGCACCCCATTATGTTGCACTGCATTGTTAGCATTGCATCTACCTGGTGAGGGAATAGAATCTTCAGCATTTTGTACCAAAAGCAAGTTTTCTACTTCTTGTACTGCTGACACTGTATTGTTGATGTAAGTCTTTTCTCTAGCTATGAATAAAGCAGGTTAACCTCTTTTTTTTTCTTATTTCAAAGTTATCACATATTCACTTTAATATTTCAGCTTCATTAAATCCAATACATTTTCATTAGCAATGAGAGCACATATGATTATAGTTAAGAGTTGTTAACAAGTTACTTCCTGTAATCTAGGATTTCATTCCCTCATCCTCTATTTCCCTTTTATGAAATTCTGAGGAAGTAGCTTAATCAAACAACAATATGAGGCAACCTGGAAACTGGACCAGTGTCTTCAATTGTGTCATGAACTACATGCCTACTAACATATGAACCAAAACAAAAAAAAATACATTTGTGTAGGTTGCTTAAAAGTATCTCTGTGCTGACAAACATACATATAGATGTATTGTATGGATAGATTATTTCCTCTATCAAGGGGACTTGCATATGCCAAGTTAGGCTGTTGAACATCATATGGTAGAGTAGAATAGGTGGTTTCCAAATGTCTGAGGTGATTCATTTTTATAAGCGATGGTAGTTAGTTCAGAGGATTAAAGCTCTGAGTTGTTAATCAGCCGTACTATGTAATAAATGATACAGGGTTTGATATCTTCTATGTTCACCTGACTGCTATGTGACTCTATCTCACTTAACCAGACAGTGCTCAAAGGTTACCTCTGGAAAGAAACTCATGTAATTTACCCTTAGCAAATGAATAAAAAAGTAGCCTACACATAGTTTCACTGCTATTATTTAGTTGTGTTTGCCCTTCTTCATACTTCTATGCAATAAAGTTTAATTGGCAACCATCTACGTTTTTATTTAAATATCTTTGATCTGTATTTCATTAAGGTTATCTTTTTGTGTCCAGATCTTCCTAATTTCTCTGTCTTATATTTGTTTCTTGTACTGTTTTTTTTTTCTTTATACAAACTCTTACTTCTTTCTATTTTCCTTAACTCCAGAAAACCTGAATTTTGATATTTCTTGTATTTCTTTGCATTGGGGATAGTGCAAACATTACAATACTGATGTAGCTGAGAAGCACTAAAACATGAGCCACAAAACATTACAATGATGATATTTATATCACATGGGATCACCTATTACCAAAAGTATAAAAACAGAAGTGAGAAAACCAGATATAGTAGTCCACAAAAACAAGACAAAAGTAGCATTGACCACTGACATCACTACACCCAGTGATTATCATGTCTTACATACAGAGAGACAGAAAGTGAAAAAAATACCAGGATGTGCAGGCAGAAATGAGGGCAATGTGAAAGAAGGAACTAAACATTCCATGGAATTCAGAAATCTCCTTGCCACTCATGGACACATGTAAGTCAATTTCCAAGACAGTGAGAAAAAGTGATTCCAAGACAGCTATGGTTGCATTATTGTCTTGTTACCAAGTCTCTGACTCACAGTCTAACTAACATTAGCACTGCCAGAATTGACGGTGATAGTGCTTCCCCTAGTTGCACATACATTTGCATTGGCAAAGGTACCCCACAGTACCCCATACAGTCTCTCACACACACACACACACACACACACACACACACACACACACACACACACACACACACACACACACACACACACACACATTCAGACTCTTGATTCACTACATAACA
Organism: Protopterus annectens; assembly: GCF_019279795.1. Taxonomy (NCBI): domain Eukaryota; kingdom Metazoa; phylum Chordata; order Ceratodontiformes; family Protopteridae; genus Protopterus; species Protopterus annectens. Next base: position 744,881,766 of record NC_056727.1, read on the forward strand.
CCCCTATTGTGACCATCTAGGCACACACACACACACACACACACACACACACACACACACACACACACACACACACACACACACACACACACACACACAAAAATACATATACAAACAAATTTATGCAGCTTCATTCATGCTCCTACAGACTTGCAGTCACATTTCCACACACATGCAGCCATTAACACCCCACCTCACTCCTATGTCTTTGACAAACTTACCTGCACTGTGACTGCTTCCATAGAAGTGTTGATGGGATTCACTTTTTACTCCGAGATTGAAATTTTAAACTGCCAAGTGATTCTGCAAGTTGCTTAGTATGCAAAGTAAATTGGGAGACACTGGCATTTCTGGGTAATGCACATGGCTAAGAAGCATTAACTGCTCCCTCAAATTGCTGTATTAGCATGCAGCTCTACCAGTAAGATTGCCCACCATACTGAGGCTCACACTAATGGGAATCCTCTGTAATAGGGTGGTCTATGAACTGGAAAGATTTACATGAGGGGGAAAAATGTCTGTGTTGAGGCTTCTCCCTCACTGTAAGACTTTTTGAATCACTTCCATCTTCTCCTTATATAACCGAGATCAGCAGCTATTCCCACCTCAAGAAGGGTCATGCCTGTCCAGAAAAGATAATTTAAAACTCTTTCAATTATAATACCTCACACTAACATCTAGTCATTTATCTGAAAAATTATGCAGTATTATTATGGTAAAAAAGACATTAGTGCTAAAGCATCTGACTGATCACAATCATGTCTATGTGTTTTTATTCAATTAAGTCAGTTAAAGTTTCTCCTTTATCTGTGGTCAGATTATTTGACCTGGTAATTTTGCCAACCATTTGTCAAACAGCTTCATATTCACACTGCCATTACAAAATTATCTACGCTATCTAAATATTTGGATTCATTTTTGTCAGAATTAAAACTACTTTGTAACTTCCTGTAATCACATGTATTTGCATTGCACAAATGGGTTTCCCCATGCCTTGTATATAAGCATAGCTCTCCAGTTTAAAATCCTCTACAGGAAACACTCTCCATAGTCTCTCACTGTTCATAGCTGCTCAAAGAGATGCCAGTTTGTGCAGAGGGTAGTACCACTGCAGGTCATCTAACCAGAGCTGCTCAACGTTTGGCAACTTTTGCCAGAGGTCTGGAGAGATTCTACTGAAATCCAAATCATCCATTGCTAAAACTGAAAAAAAAAATAATTTTGAGTTTTCTTTGCACTCTGCTGACTGCATTTTATCATTTTGCTGGTTTTTAATGTATTCTTCTGTACTTTAAAAAAAGCTGTTCTGTTGCCTTAAATATCTAGTACACAGGATAGACTAGATTCAGATCTGCTGACTCTAGACTGTATTGTTACACCTGAGCACTATTCCAGCCATCTTACATTAGGAGGGACTTCCTGCATCCTTGTGGCAGAAGTATGTTGTCTGAGCCTCATTTGAAATGGAGATTACTGGAGGTAAGCTCATTGTGTGCTTTCCAATTGGTAGTTTAGCTTAAAAGTATTTAATTTCACCTGTATTTAAGCCTCGTGTTCTCATGGGTTTACCATCTTTTAACTGGAGCTGCTCAACATTTGCAACTTTTGAAAGAGGTCTGTAGAGATTCTGCTGAAATCCAAAGCATCTACTGCTAAAGTTGAAAAAATAAGTACCTTGCGAGTTTCCTTTGCACTTTGCTGACTATATTTTATCATTTACTGCTTTTTAAAGTATTTTTCTGCACTTTAAAATGCTGTTCTGTTGCTTTAAGTAGCTAGTACACAGCATAGACTATATTCATATCTGCTGAATCTAGATAGTATTGTTACACTTGAGCACAATTCCAGCCATCTTACATTAGGAGGGTCCTGCCTGCACCCTTGTGGCAGACGTGTGTAGTCTGAGCCTCATCTTAGTTGGAGATTACTGGAGTAAAGCTCATTGTGTTCTTTCCCATTTGTAGTTTAGCTTAAAAGTGTTGAATTTTGCCTCTATTTAAACTTTGCATTTGCACATAGCCACACAACGCTCAGTGAGGTTCAGCGGGGCCCTGTATAGATGAAAATGCTTTGAAAGACAAATTTTCTCCTAGACATCTATTAATGAACCCTCCCAAGCTTCCCTGTTCCATTGCAGGAAAGTCAGTTGTGCACTGAGAAGTGTTGCTACAGTTTTCACCCCTAGCCTTCAATAGAATAAGCCCTTTGTTAATCCTAGAGCAAAATCTGGTTAAACTATCTCACTCCCCAGTAGTAGCTGTGGTAAAAACTGACATAATAGATAGTTTGCAATCATTTCTCCAGCCAGCCTGATTGACATGGGCATCCTGAGGCAATGTAGTAATTGCCTCATGTATACTGACAACCACTTACTCCTAAAACAAACAAATACAATATGTGAAATATCTATACTATGAATTTGGAATCAATTCTCTCATGTAACAACAAATAAGACATCAAACAGGTTGTCAGTACACATGCACACATCACGTCTCACACAAAACAAGTTCGCAACACATAAACCCACATATGTGGAGCCGACCAAAACATCAGAGACCTCCCAAGAGCAAACCACTTGCACACATTGCAAAGCAAGTAGAATCCACTACACATAGCAACACACACACCAGTGTCTCAGCAAATAAGCCTGTAAGGCAAAACACCACAAAACGAAATGCCCTTGTCATATATGACTCCATAGTGAGATACACAGATGTCCCACTTACCAGGCTGGACAAGCAGAAGGTCATAGTCAGCTGTCTGTCAGGTACCAGGATGCATCAAATCACACATGCACTCAAGTCACTCAACAACAATTACTGATATGATTTTGTCATAGTACATGTTGAGGTGAATGACTTGAGATGTACCTCCCTGGACTACATGAAGAGAGATATGACTAAACTCTCAGATTATGTGTCCCAGGCAGGTATGTCTCTAGCCCTAAGCAGCATTCTACTTTCACCCAGGATGATGCCACAATATAGACAAAAAATTATTGACTTCAACCATTGACTTAGCTGCTGGTGTCAATCCAGGGGGATCTAGTATCTGTCACCCTGGGATGACATGGTTGACAGACTATGCGGCCTTGCCAGAGATGGTCTTCACCTGTCTCCTCTAGGTTTTCTGATACTGGCAAAGGTGCTTCCCTCCCCTATAAAGTGTTATCTAGCCAATGTCAAAACAACAAAATTTCTGATGTAAAAAATTGACTCAAGACAAATTCAAGGTTATGCTGCTTACTGCTAGAAGCCCCTAAACAGAATACTGCACTCCCTGGAAGCATTGCTTACCTTGGAAGATGCTGATGCCTGTGCAGTCACTGAGATTTGATTCAAGACCACAGAGAGCACCCCGCCTGTGCAAAGCTACAATGCATTCCACTCAATGAAATCCCAAAATGAGTGTAGAAGAACCAAAGGTGGAGATGTATCCATTTTCATTAAAGCTAAATACACCCTGAGACTGGTTAAACAGTATGACTCTCTTGAACTACCCCAGGTCCAACTAACTACAGGTAAAGCACCCTATGGCATCCTTGCTAGCTACAGGTCCCCCATCAAGAACCAAGAGAAGCGCACTGCCTACCTGGACTTACTAGAGTCATTCACTAAACATCCAAACACTTTACTCATGGGAGACTGCAACTTTCCTTCCACTGATTGGGTGATATAAATGAGCACAAACATGCTCACCCAGAGGTTCCTTGACTTTGTCAAAACAAATGCCCTGGAACAGCTAGACTCCACTCCTGCAAGGGCCTCAGACTTCCTGGATTTAGTACTCACCAACATGGAGGGGGGTCACTGCACTACCCCCTGTGTGCTGCCCTCCCTGGTAAGGCCAGACCATAAATCTGTCTCATTTGAAGTAATGATCAGATCTGACACGCCCACAGGAGCAAAAAAACTGAAAAATTTCTCCAAAGCAAACTACAGCCTACTAGGTGATGGTATAAAAACTTTCAAACCCCTGCTAACACAGCCAATAATGACTCCTATGCAGAGAGGTACACAAATGCTCTGGATAACTACCTAAACAACTATATGAACTTGACTGTCCCTGACTAGATCAAAATCATGTCCTCCCTAAAAAAGAGAACACTCGGGTGGATCTCAAGTATAAATCAGGTTATATAACAAAAGGAAGAAACTGATGTACATAAACAAGAGGGAAATTACTCAGCAGAAGAAGAATACCCTCCACAGCTTGAGCAAGCAAATCAGATATTGTGGGCTTAAATTTTCTCATTGTTTTGGTGCCCTTTGGGGAGGGTAGGTCATGGTCAAAGTCCATAGAAACTGTCTTACTATTAGACAATTTCTTAAACACGCAAGTGCTTTTTTAATGTTGTATATAACTATTAGGATAATTTGATGTTGGATTAACACTTGGGTAGCTAATTTATAGTACAAACTAAATAAATACATAAAATAGTGATCTTATTTGGTTTTAGCTGAACAGAAGCACCTTTTTATGATCCCTGGTCACTTTACTCATTTTTTTGTGTGTACCTTCCTGCTCGGATTAGCCCACTCTTTTCACTCTGACTATGTTTGGACTTACTCAGCTCCCCTTCCCTACTCCCAATTCCCAACCACCCCCTCATAGCTTCAACTTATACATCCAAAGCTAAACCTATCTAGGAAACTAGTTAATTAAATCAGACATCTAAATAGTATATATTGAAATGCCCTCCTCAACTACCAATTAACCTTTTACCAAACCCTGACATACCATCACTGTCATTCAACCATGGCCTTTTTCTACCTACCAATCCTGATAACTCCTCCTTTCCTATCCCACCTGATCTCCATTCCCAATTACATCCATAAAAACCATGTTCTCCCACCACAGGCAATCACTTTTTCAACTACTCAGTCTATCAACATGAACAGAGCAGTATCACAATCTTCCATTACGTCATCACCCTACACCACCTACCTTAATTCATTAATATAAACTCTACAAACTTTAAAACAGAAATAAACTTTCAAAAATGGTATAACCCATACCCCTTCAACTTACACCTCATATCTTTTCAAATTAACATTAGATAGTGACATACACCCCCAATCCAGGACTATTATCCACTGCCAACTCCACCAATAACACAAAACCAAATTACTTCTCTCAGCTCCCAAAACATCCTCATTGCAAATTTTCAATTTGAACACCTGAATAATTTGAAATAAAATAACCAATCTGCATGAAGAGATAGCACAATACCTTATATACAGTAATTACAGAAACATGACTAAATCCCCATATTAAAAACAAGGAAATACTATCACCCAGTTACATAGATAGGCAAAAAAGCAGGAGTAGCAGCTATCTTATATAATGATATTCTGCAACATACTACCCATCCAAACCTTTAAAAATGCCAAAATCATAAGTGTTCTATTGAAGCTAAACTCCCCCAGAAAAATATATATCCATAATGGGAATTTACATCTCCAGGAAATAATATCAGCACCAGGAAATAATTTCTATCAAGGATCATCTCTAATATCCCACAATAAAAAGATAATAATTTTAGGGTATTTCAATATTGACTGGCTGACAGACAGTCGGTGTTAACTGTCCATCTGTCAGTTGTTATTATCCTCAAATATGCCATCAATCTCTATGGCCTCATCCAACTTATTACCTCTCCCACTTACTACACAAACAACACAAACAAAGGCTTAACACTTGTTGGATACTCACCTCCTCTCCTTATGACATGTTCTCCTACGTCTCTCTTTTTCTTTCTCTCTTTCTCTAATGCTCTAACCGATGACCTTCCTACCTTTGTCATCAGAGCTGATAACCACACTCCCAAACCACGTCACCTTAATGAAGTACACAGTCTATCACACTTCCACAAATAAACATTTCTCCAAAACCTATAACTTTGTTACAACTGGAAACATCTACAGGACATCCCCTTAGATGATGCTGTTGCTGAATTCTCCAGAACATTCCTTAAAATACTAAACAGTTTAGCTCCCTTGAGAATGAAATGTGTAAAAGACATAGCAGTCCCTTGGCTGACCAGAACCACAAAACATTTGATACATCTCACAGACAAGGCCCGGAATACCTGGATCAAAAACAAAATGCAAAACAGCACACAGGTATTTCATCAATTCAGAAATCAAACTAAACACTAAATAAAAATAAATTAAAAAAAAAAAACTACTGTAATCTACCATCTAAAAATCTTCAAAACACAAAGGCATTTTGGTAAGCTATTAACAAAATCCTCAAGCCAGACCATGTCACCCAGCCTGTACCCACAGTGCTCAACAACAAAGAAAATGCTACCACTTTCTTTAATATGCACTTCATAAACTCAGTCACATCCCCAGTCAAACACAGCATCCCTTCCACCAGCCCCTCTATCCCCAGCAACACCTGCAACTCTGTCCCCTTCTCATTGCAACAAATTTCCACTTCAACCATTAAAAAACTTCTATGAAATCTAAACCCACTACCCTAGCACCCAACAAACTTTTCTCTGAATATCAACAAATGGTTGCCTAGGCTATAGCCTATCTCATTTCCGTAGTCATAAACCACGCCATCACAGAAACATACATCCTAACACTAGGGGAAAAAAGTTCTAGCATACCACTACATAATGGAAAAATAACACTGAACTTAGTAACTACTGCCCTATTGCTATCCTGTTTCCCTTACCTAAAATTCCTGAAAAATACTTTCAGTTCTAGCTCTCCCAACACCTTGCTAAAAAAATAACTGCCTCTCCCCATCCTAAAACAGCACTACTACAGGCCATCTACATTTCACCAATACTGTAAATACCCACAGAAATGAAAGAAAACTAGTATCTGAAGCCTTCAACAGTCTCACACCCCAGTCTCACAGCCAATCCTCCTAATAAATTCTCAACTCTAAGATGGGATGAAACCCCTACCATATGGTTTAACAGCTATTTTGCTAACAGATCATAGGCCATAAAATGGCACAAAGACTTCTCTGTTTTCCTCTCAGTCTCCACAGGTGTCATTCAAGGGTCCATTTTTGGAACCATTCGTTTCAATATCTTCATTAATAACCTCCCAGATGCCTCCAAATCAGGGACAATAATTAGGTATGCTAATGATCTCACCCTCATATATAGCACCCCAAATCTTAACAACCTGTAACAAATCACTCAAGAATCATTCTTCTCCATTGAAGCCTGGC